>NC_092417.1:60095987-60465987 GCF_040894005.1 Engystomops pustulosus | reverse complement strand
TTTTCTTTAATTTTTTGGTGGTACCACCTACGTAATTGAGATTACATTTATTGCCGCAAATAATATAAACGATGGGATGAGTATCCCAGTTTATGAAGGATCTGAAGTGATAAATTTGTGTGGTCTCAACATGTTTTTTTTATGACATATTTGCAAACATTGTAACGGCTGCTACCACATTTATGGAAGGCCTTAATATTTTAAGCTTTTTCTGTGATATACCATAGCTTAGGGTAAGAGGAGGGGGATTTATGATAGAGTAGCGCTGGCGAATGATAGCACCACCGAGCCTTCGGGCGAGCCGGATACAGCAAGAGGCTCCGGCTTCCAGTATTTATACAGCAAGTTCTACCTGGCGTAGAAATAAGCACATCTGGCGACTTTTTACATATGAAAAGCCCCGCCCACTGCCCCACCCACTCCTGGGCCAGTTGTGCACCCCTTCATGCCCCTCCACGCCGCCCTCCGCCTGGCTTTGAGGTGGTGGAAAGGGTAGAATCATAAGTGCCAGCAATACGTTAGCATTTGCGATTATTTCAGGCTTCTACGCCAGTGTCCGGGTGCAGAAACCCTGTTAAATACCCCCCAGAGTGTTTATCAAGTGTTTATCAAGCTGTTTTTCTACTATTTGGGTGACCCTATGAGGATCTTGTACTTCACCTGTTATTATTTTCTCCTGGCAGGTTTGCTTTAAAACGCCTTTAAAGGGGTTGTTGACTTTCAGCAAATAATGGAATTGGTTTGTGTAAGGAAAAGTTATACAACTTTCCAATATACTTTCTGTATCAATTCCTCACAGTTTTCTAGATCTCTGCTTGCTGTTCTGCTATAGAAAGCTTCTATGTTTACTTCCAGTCGATAGAAATCTGACCATGGTCACACAGGTGCAAGGCTCATTATAACACACAGCCCTGATTACTGTCTGTGATATAACGAGCCGTGCACCTGTGTGACCATGGACAGATGCTATTCACTGGAAGTAAACATAAAAGCTTTCTATAGAAGGACAGCAAGCAGAGATCTAGAAAACAGGAAGTGATACAGAAAGTATATTGGAAAATTGTATAACTTTTCCTTACACAAAACATATCAATTATTTGCTGAAAGTGGAGAACCCCTTTAAGGAATAGAAAAAAAGATCTTCCTATAAAACAGTGCACACCTGTCACGTTGTTTTGTGAGGCATTGCATGCTTGCCTAAATCCTCCAAAATAAGAAGCCGTGTGGCCAGGATGGAAAACATTTGATGGTTCTGAGGTCCCAACTCCTGTCAATGATATCAGATCATTGGGTACTTCTCTCATAGGACTTTGCAATGGTCTCTTTTTATACCTTTTTCTAGAGGTACTGGATGTGTCTTTGGCCACTGTGAACTGCGCTGACTGGACAGATGTCTGCACTAAAGAGACTATCACCAGTTTTCCCTGTGTGAAGATATACCAGGCAGGACAGGAGCCATTTCTGTATAAGGGCATGATGGGCACCCTTGAACTTGCAAGATTTCTCAAATTGTAAGTCCTATCTCCGTATTTCTATGTGCTGATCATCTCCCACATCTAATGGGATATGAATAATATTCCAGAACTAGACATATTGGGGGTCATTTACTAAGAATATTTCCGATTTGCGCCGATTTCCCCTGTATTGCCCCGGGATTTTGGCGCACGCGATCGGATTGTGGCGCATTGGCGCCGGCATGCACGCGACGGAAATCGGGGGGCGTGGCCGAGCGAAAACCCGACGGATTCGGAAAAAACGCTGCATTTAAAAAAAGAAATGTGTCGCTTGGGACGCGCTCACCATCACTCAGCCCGAGCCGGTGAACTCCAGCGCGTTCAGATGCTTTTCAGCGCAGCAGCGCCACCTGGTGGACGTTGGAGGAACTACCTTAATGAATCCCGGCCGGACCCGAATCCAGTGCAGAGAACGCACTGCTGGATCGCGAACGGACCGGGTAAGTAAATCTGCCCCATTATTCTGCATTGTGGTGAAACAATGAAATCTCTAAAGACCATTTCCCTTAGTTTGAAATGGAAATAAATTACACTGTGATATGTGAGTCACAAAAGACATGTCCAAATACAAGTCTTTCTAATCCAATGATATCTGAGCACGATGCGTTATACCGGCAGTCTGCTCCTCTCAGGACCTTACATCCTTATTTTATTATAGTGTGATTCAATGGCAGACTTCCCCCAATTTACTAATATTAAAGGAGAAGAACATTTACAGGCATCTGGAATTCTGTGTAATTATACAAAGGCCGGGTCACTGCTGCCATGTGTCCCCTGTTACATCTAGTACACAATACACTTGTGCAGTGGATTACAATTGGGCTCAGGAAAAATAGTACCATTGGCTGTAGGTACATTAACTTTGATAATTATCTATCTGCTGAACCATGATGTTGCTTTCCGCTTTTTTGTATAGGGTCACACTGGAATGTCCCCAGACGTTGCTTACATTAGAAGAAACAGAAGAGTTTATGAGTGGGAAAATGCACAATGCACTGCTTCCCTACCACAATGTTTCAGTACTAGGAGTATTTACCCCGAGTATGGAAGAAGGTACTGGCATAAGGGAATACATGCAGAACGGATTGTGAGGATTGTGAATTGTCATAGAGGAAAGCGGAGCAGGGTACTACTAACGAAAAGAATGTTATGTCCTAATATATTAAATTATCTCTCGTTCATTTAAATAATCCTCTTATACTACAATTTTACTTGGTGCTAGGGCCAAATGGGGCTACCACTTCCACCAAGCATAATAATCTGCTAGCAGAATGTTGTAGTGACATGCAATGTGATTTCCAACATACTTTTATTATTTTTTCCCATTATTCTGTTTCCAAGTTATTCCCAGTTTAATCCTTATGCTAATGAGGCAGTTGGTCCACTCAGGGCATGTTTTCAGCACTTTATTCCTTATGTTGCTATGATCACAGGGATTCCAAATTTATATAGGCAATAATATGTTTTAATGGATTTTGGAAAACGAAAAAAACGTTTGTATGAAAACAATTCTTAATTTCGGCATGTTCTCACACTAATAAATTTGTCATACTGCAGCGTGCAGATCTGTGTAGGGTTTAACTTTTTGCAGGATGAGATGACGTTTTTATTGCTGCCATGTTACATACTGGCGCTTATTTACTAAGGGTCACGCAGCTGCATTTCCGGGTTTTTTCCTCTGGGACAGGTATTTAGAAGGAGATTGTGTTGCATGCGATTGGATTTTGGCGCATTCGCGTTCATGTGACAGAAATCGGGGTGTGTGCGGGGTGTGCCGTCTGACGGATTCGGACTGAGCACGGGATTTAACTTTAACATTGTGTCGCAAGACATGCACTTACGTATACCAGGAAGATGGTGAACTCCGGCGGACCTAAACGGGGAAGCGACACATGCAGGAAATCGGGCGTACGATCTTAGTGAATCGCGCCAGAGTGCATGATCGTCGGACACTCCGTATTGCCGGGTGAGTAAATGTGCCCCACTGTTTGACTTTTAAACTACTTGTTCAAATTTTTATGAGTTGCAAAATGGAGAAAAAGTGGGAGTTTGGAATTTAACCCTTGGGGGTCTGATCACTTATGCAACAATAGTGCAATATTCGCCAGGTTTGATAGTGATCTCTAAGCGTCTGCCTGTGGCTAATTAGGCTGAATGACAGGCCTGGGAGTCTAGCATATGTCATGCAGTATGCAGCAAACGCCAGCCCTATATGGAAAGGGCTCTATCCATGAGCCCTTTGCATGCACACAGGGGTTAATCACTTCCCTCTTCTTCTAGTGTTGCCCCATGCTTCTCCCAAGACCAATCTCCCGCTTACCTGACACTGAGGGTAGAGGTTCAGGCACTGCTAAGTGCCTCGTGGGCTGAGGGCGTGGCCTGGGTGCAACAGCTGCCTCATTAACATCCGGACTAGAATGGGAATTTCACAGAAATTAAAGATTAGTCAGAAATGCTAAAGCTATTTTGGAAATCATCACATTTCTCTACAACATTCTGCCATCAGATTTTAACACTTGGAGAAGGTGGTAGACTCGTTGTAATGACGGGTGTCTGCTGTATAATATGGATGGGGCTCAACCTGTGAGGTCTCTCGTTAGACCTTTAATGGGATAAGGATGTATATCTATATACCTTAAAAAATACTGATACTGAAAAAGAAATGATTGACTGACCATAAAGCATATTAACATTTTTAGATCTTTTCTCCGGCTTTGACTGCATGATACTTCTCCAGTGATACAAACCTTATTAGAAACCTATTTCATGTTCCCTGCAGAAGGTATTATAATCATTTTTTCATTTCCTGTTTTTATACTGGAACAGCTGAAGATTTCATCAGTGCTGTAAGAAGTCTAAGAGGTTTTGCAGTAGTCGGAATTTACAATGGAGAAGCATCATCTGCCCTGTGAGTCTATGAGAGACCGTAATCTCCTTCCATGTATTTTATAGCATATCTCCTTTTCTCACGCTGCAAACAGTATGCCAGTATATGTCACTTAACATAAAGAGGTTGACCGGATTAGAGCAACGTGCTTCTATACAAAAACAGCACCACACCTGACCAAAGGTTGCATGCAGTATTGCAAGTTGTGGTGATGTTTTACAGAGAATGTTCTTTGAATGTAGATGATCGGTGCAGTATCCTGTTTTATGGACTGACCACAGTGCAGAGGATATTTCACTATGATGCACTGAGCCCATTCCTCTTCACTGTAGACAGTCTGTGAACCCGGATACTTTGGGGTCTGTGTTTCACAAACCCTCCATGAAAGTCTGAAACAGCCCATATAGTGCCCAAATGTTAGTGTCCACAATGTACTTCTACCTTACTTAAACCATGTGATCCTTTTAAGCAGTGTCCAATGAATACTAACATAAAGTTTTCCCCAAATTCATTTATCACTGTCCAAATTGACCTGACAATGACTGGGTTGAGTTTCATGTCAAGGCAATTAAGGCTCCATTTATGTTGTAAACTTTGTGAGGAAACGGGAACATCTGGAAAAATTCCACTTGATAATTGGTAGAATGAAGAGAGATGCAAACTGTATCAAGTTGCACTAAACATTTCATTAAGCTTCCATAAAAAGTTGCACTCTAATGGTTCCATTGCAAACCTGGTACCTCCATGAGGCCCGATAACATCTAGTTACAGGAGTCGGATGTTTTTAGTCTCTTGTTAATGGTGCATGACTGAACAAAACCGAGCATCCATTATAAATATAGTGACTGACGCCAACTAATTGGCAGAACTTCTTTATGAGATGTTCTTTGAAGTTTTGATCATGGGGAAAACTTTATACAAGCCTTTGGTCTTGATACTTAGTTATTACTGAATTTTTTCCCCTGTTTTTTGAGGGAAAACAAATTATAGGTTGTTTCCTCATTTCAAGGAATTTTATTTCCCACTGCCAAGAGTTGGATAGCATTGATGAATGTCGGCAAGGGGTTGAGTAAACATTTATAGCATGACATGCAGCTCAGCCATATGGCTTTCCTGCATCCTCCTGACCCCACATTATAGTATAATTTAGGAGTCTGGTTCCTCTGAATGATACAGTTTCTAAGTTTGAAATCCCTAGGCTACATAAATTGGATAGATCGTATAGACAACGGAAGATCTGGGAATTATGGGTGGATATGAGGATGTAAGATAAAACATTGATATATACGGTAACTAATCATTTTACAATGATTTAATCCAAGTCTTGAAAAATTCCCCAGAAGTCAAAGCAAGTGGCCTCCTAAACCTCCCCTGTTTTAAAAGCCGGCACCCCTCCTTTGACAAGAAGGCACAGCAACCTACACCAATATTCCAGTAGTCATAGAAGGTCTCCCTACTTAGTAACCCATAATCCTACTCCAGCAGTCATTTCTAATGACCTGTCAATGACAGCATAGATTTTCATATAAAAAATTGATAGAGACCATGAAAACAAAGGGTATATTTCATCCAGTGGCTGAAAACTTAATTGTGACATTCGGATTAGGTCCCATTTAGAGACCTTAGCAAAGCCAAGATGTGTGTCTTCAGACTAAGTTGGTACTTTATTATTGGTGGCAGGAGATTTTAGGCAATCTAGGTAGCCATTGTGGTGCCCTTTAAAAGTATCATTAGTATCATTCAAATGGAAACGATACGGGAGGATTTATCTTAGGCTAGCGCTCGTGCGTATGATGAAATCTCCACCCCTCCAGTGCACCCAGATACATCAAGAGTCTTAGGCCTCCTTATGTATCTAATGGGGCGACCCATAGCGTATATATTTCTACGCCTAGTCCTACCGCAGAAGCAAACTGCATGGAGTTGTCAGGGATAATAATCGCAAAGCCTGGTGGTTTGCAATGCATTGCGATTATTTCTTGTCATCTACACCAGTACACCAGTTATCTGGCGTAGAAGCCCTGATAAATGTCCCCCAATGAATGTTATCATTCACTGACAACAAGCAGAGATCTAAACTGAGATTTTGAAACCTGTATTAGAAATTTGTCTTTCCAGTTTAAGACCAAGCAGATTTCTATAATTTGTGAATCCTAAGTGCATATGAGATGTTCTTCTGCTATTATGATCTTGCTCTTCATAAATGTAACCCTGTCTCTCCTTTAAGGGCACAGCAGTACGGTGTTCTTCCTCCAGCCGTCCTGTTTTCCAGGCACTCCTCGCAGAAAATCAATGCCATCTCTATTCACAACACTCCTACAGATGAAATCCTCCCTCTCCTAAGACAGGAACTTCTTGGAGAGTTTGTGAGTGTTCTGGATTTGATTAAATATGTTTCCAATGATTCTAAAATAATGGAAAGAAAGAAAATGGAATGGAAGAAAATTACAACCTACACGTGTGCCAGCCCAACACACACACTATATAACATGGTAGAGAGAGGACCGGCTTCACTCTTTTACCAATATATATAGCCAGCGGAGGCATGTGGTTCTGTTTAGCAATTGTTGGAATATGCTGGATAGAAAAAAGTCAGTATTAGGGAATGTAGGGTGTCTGCTTACATCATTCTTGATGCTCTGAGAACAACTGTTGGTCTCCCTGCTCCTCTTACAAATAATTTAATGAGTAAAAAAGTCGCTCTTCTGAATCACTCTGTGCTGCTCTGTACTTGTTCTTCTTGTTTCAGTCTTGTACATTTATAAGTCTCCAGTTGTAACACATGATAAAGTACTGTGCAGAAGATAATCACTTTCCTCCCAAAATAATATTATATTCTAGGATCCATCACTAATGCCGCAGTGAATTGCATTTATCTCTCTGTACATTAGTCTTGCATAATAAGACATTCAAATATCACAAATGTAAGACTGACTTTAAAATATCGACCGGCTTTCTCCTTTCAGTAATGGATCTTCCAATTAAAGTGATGATATATTCACCTTAGGGAGTCTGTAATTATCCTGCCCTGGCTGTGATGTATAACTGTGTATACAGAGAGGAGATCTACATCTCTGGCACTCTACACATGCACAGCATTGCCAAAGGCTTCATTAGGGGAGGTAATTATGGCATTCTCATTCTCATGGGGAAATGTGCATATTCCTATATCATTAACAGTCACTTCCATTCCGACTGTCACAAGACAAGCAGTAAGTCATGCTGTAATGAGTGTTAATGGTTTTCATACTTTTTGCAAAATGTTCCATTTCTAAACACAACTTTTTGTGAAGTTTGGACACAATCTACAATATATAAATTAGTATTTGAAATAACACAGGCACTGGATTAATTGGGATCCGTATATAATGGGCATTGTGACACTATAAAGAGACTCTGCCCACTATGTATCCAGGATAACGTGGTCATACATGCAGCCCCTGATGTGTTGACATCACATTATTGTCACTGTGATTTTGGGTAGATAAAATCATGCCCCGCTGCTGGAATCGGCTGGTGCCGTCTTTTGACATGAGATCATTATCTTTTAAAAAAAAAAATGTGAGAGCCGATATCTCCCCTATAGTTATATGGTGAGCATGTCCTTGCTATATAGAATTTCTTCCACTACCACTGCAGTCGGCCCAGACAAGATACCTTTATTATTTCTGTTCTTTAAGCAGTTTCTGCAATTCCCATTTTAATCCATATGCTAATGAAGAAGTTGGGGCACACAGTTTGTTCTTTGAACTTGGAGCACTACTATTCCTGCATGGGCCTTTCCTACTCTGTCATATAAGCAGGAAAGAGGGAGATAATTTAGTGAAACTAGTGTTTCAAAAGCTAACGACACACATTGGGTACACAAACAACCTGATTAGCATACGGATTATAGTGTGAGTATCTTGGAAATAGCATAATGGAGAGAAATAATAAAGGCATGTCGGAAACCGCAGTGCATTTCTCTAGAACCTACTTTCAGCCTTAACACCTTCTACAGGTCATCAATGTCCTTTAAAGTGTACCTCACTGTAGTCTGAAAGTCGCCCAACATGGTTTTTATAGCAGTTTGACTCATGATAATTACCATAGTTCATGCTTTGGGTTTGCACTTACAGTATACAAAGTCCAACACTGCTTCTTTATGTTCCTGTAGCCAGAGGTCACTGTGGAGTCACTCCACACCCTCATTAAGCGCCAGAAGCCCCTGCTTATTCTCTTCTCTGATGGGGTCCTCAACCCCCGCAATGGAAAATACATTTCAAGTTTGGTGAGCGGGAAATACCTGGATCAGTATGTGACTTGCTGGCTAAATGTGTAAGTAGCAGATGGGAAAAGTACCTCTGTTTACAATGTATCAGCATCATAAAATCTGTCATATCTCTTTCCGTTATGATCATTATGATAAAATTAGATATGTTTAGCTATTTTATGAAGCATTTGGAGTAACTCTGGATGCTTCCTGTCCCCCTCCGGAGCACCAGTCTCATACACTTGAAAAAGGAGTCCCCAGAGGCCCAGAACGCATTGTGACTTTGAGTTGTTAATAAACTTGTTCCTTGTAACAATCATCATCTATGTCCCTCTGCTGAGTGTGCGCCAAACCAGACCAATCCTAATTCTACTGTAATAAGATCCAGACCAGTGTTGCTACTGAACTCTGATGATCTTCTTTGGAAGGCAGCACCCTTTGGTATCTATACAAGGGTTGTACCTAATCTTTGCAGTACCTCATCCATTGAGCCTTATTCTACTACCCCTCTAATCACTACGTATGATCCACAACATTACTACTCTATAAGCGCTTTGTCTTCCCCTTTAATTTGGCCTTTTCATTTATCTAACTTTCCAAGATTTATGTCATTGGTTCTAGTAATCTTTATTTTTTTAGCTCTGCAGTTTCTTGCAATCCTCTCTGAGCTGGTGGGTAGAGAACAAGCTGCAGTGACTCACCGTATATAGATGATTAGGAAAGGAAGCGCTCGCTCTCATAATTCATATTTGAACGTTTTGTATATTCACTTTTACCACTTATGCAAAGTTTGTTCGATGTATATTAGAACGTTGCAGCACTTGTTATTATGTAATGATTAAAGGGCTATCAAGATACATACCGTACCCCTTATAAGTGGGACCTTTCTTTATAAGTCAGTCATTAGAGCTAAAGTAAATACTCACTTCTGTCATATCTCACACCAGCTCTCTATCCATATCCTAACAGAAAGAACACTCCATCCGGGCTCTCCATTCTGAAGACATACTTCAGTGTCATCCCACCTTTGCCTCAACTCGTCCTGATCACTTTTGATTCTCTGGGACAAGTCTTTGCTCTTCCCGTAGATCAGCAGACCAATGAAGTCAGTGTCTTGTATTGGCTGGAAATGATAAAAGCTGGAGAGGAAGTTCCTGTCTGTGAGTAGCATCTCGTGTTTGACATGAGGGTTTTCAGATAAACCTTCATTGTGTAAACTACAAACCTTCTTCATGTTAAGTTACATACCATCCATACAGGGGGCTGTTCAGTATGTGCTTTCTGTGTGCCCAGTCGCTTATATCCTGTGGACACATTAGTTATGTAGTGTGTAAACCTACACACCAAGGTGTGAACAGAGCCGAACCATTACCCTCTCCATATGAGTAATATACTAGTTACATTTCTACGTAGATTTTTTATTCAGGTCCCTTGTAAAGCTGACACTCATATATCCAGGCACCGTGACTGTGGTAATCTTCTTATATTTGTTCTCCAAGGCCTCCTTCCTGCTAAACTCAACTTTTAAAATTATGCTAATGTGCCAGACAGGCTCTGTGGGGATGTTACTCTGGCGTAACAGGCTGTTACACTGTGCAGGCTCACTCCCCCTCTCACCACATGCTGAAACTTTTCTGCAGTGAGGTTACATAGAGCAGAGGGTAAGTGTTGAGGCAGCTGGGGGTGGGGGAGGCAGTGCAACAGCCTTTGAAGCTATAGCATGGAAGGGCTCTTGTAATGTCCCCATGTCCCCAAGGGCCAATCATAATCAGCTTTCACTGCTCCTAATCTTGTCTTACAAATAATTATGTAAAATCCTAATGATATACAGTACTGTCATGTTAATAAGTACTTAAAGGATATATACCACCAGGATCCAGGATTGTAAACCAAGCACAATTACATATTGGTGTGTGCCCCCTCTGGCTGTTTTTTAAGCCCCTGTTTTTAAAAAAACAGATGCTACAAATTATGCAAATGAGCATTAGGGGCTCTGGGCTTAATTAACATCTATGGACACCAGAGCCTTTAAGGTTCATTTATATAATTTTTAAAAGAAGAGCAGATCCTGCCAGTGGGGGCACACACCAGCATGTTTTCAGCATCCTTGTTATGCTTTCTTAAACTAGACACATAGGGATTGTTTTACTAAGCCTCGTCCGCCAGTTCGGGCTTCCGTATTTACTAAAGTCTCCACCAGAAAACAGTGGAGATTTGGTCTAGACTGACCGGTCAAACCTGCGGAGATCAGGGGACAGTAGCGGTCCACCCATTCAGTTTTAGTAAGAGCAGGCTTGGGTTTAAATGCCAGTCTTAGTAAGTCCCCCCACAATTTTTTGCAGAGCCTTCATTTAACATTGCAATGCCTCAGGGGCTTTGCTTGTACTCTCTGGTTTCCTTTCCTGAAACCTAATTACATCTAATTTTCCATCTAGACGTTACTTTTGTCTACTTCAGATTTGTTAAAACATAGGAAGCGCTGCAGATATTATCCTAAATAATTCATCAGTGTAGAAAGCCATTCATCTGCTGTGCTCCGGGAATTGTTCTATGTTTTCATCTTCACTTTGGATAAATGTGTGATGGATTGTCTAAATGTAGCAAATGGTCCTGCAAGAGGTAAAGGAGCTTTATAACGTATAGCGTTTGTGACTTGGTAATAAAAGAGACCATTAATGTATAACATGTAAGGGTCTAGCCACCAGAGCCCCAACCCAGCAAAACTCATCCTGAGGCTCCATATACACGTCCTGGACGGAACTCGGATGTAGCACACGGCCGGGTGGAGAAGGGAGGCTTTAGCACTTGCAATTAGCTGTATCTGAATAAACACAACTGTGCACTAGAATATTCCATGTCCAGCTACAATCCTAGAGATTATGTAAATATGCTTTAGCAAGTGTCACATCCATTCTTTGTGCTAGTCTGAACATATAAATGGTAGAGTTCCAAAAACTACACCCTGGATAAGTCAGAAGTCTTCCATGTTTACAGTCTTCTGGTGTATACCAATACTTTTTATTCCTACTTTTCCAGACTTTTTGTCCAAAGATGATTGGGGTCCTCCACTTCCACACTACGATTTCCTTGCCATGATGGATGAAGCTGATCCCAATATAGCAGCTCAGAAAATCCGAATACAAATGAAACCAGGCAGAACTAAAAAAGCTAAACTGTCCACCAAAGACATGGAGGAGAATAGGCAAAGGATGGTGACAAGTCTACGTGGAACTATTCCAAAGTTCATAGACATAAAAGAAGAAGAAGTCAGTCAGCATGATGAACTTTAAGAAAATGGTTGCAGAGGTCAAAATCCTCACAATTGTTTGTTAACATTAATAATAATTCCTTTATTTATATAGGGCACACAGATTACGCAGCGCTGCACAGAGTTTGCCAAACCGGTCCCTGTCCCCGACGGGGCTTAGACTCTAATCAGTATGTTTTGGAGTGTGGGAGGAAACCGGAGGACCCAGAGGAAACCCACACAAACATGAGAACAAACAAACTCTGCAGATGTTGACCCTGGGACATTTTACATTGATCATTATTATTTTGAGGGATTATTCTTTGGATATGTTATCAATATTTTTGGCCTGGAAAAACCCTTTGAACTTGGATCCTTGTGCATGATGGCAGTCCCAAAAACCTCTATTTTAATATTGGAATCATCGAATTACACCCCTGACCACACTGTAAAACCTTTTTCCCTAGACAGACTTGGGGAGCTTCATTATGCCTTTTCTGACAGAGAAGGTAAATGAATCTCCCAGCCAGTTTCCCTGTTTCCCCGACGTGCACACCCTGCAGAGACTATAGCAAAAAACTCTACCAGTTTACACATGCTTTCTAAGTTGGAACTGGTCGAGCCTCTTAGTGGATACAGGCGCTGGACCACCAGCAGGAAGGGAATTACTCACACTTCGCCTTAATAATAATAATAATAATAAAGCTTTATTTATATAGTTCATCATATTCCGCAGCCCTGTACAGATCATGGGGTCAAATAAAACTGGACAATTTTTTGTAAGGTGAGTTTTCATTACATTGAGGTTAAACCGCATAAATCACATCAAAATGTTGTACATTTCCCAAAATAGTATCAATAAAAACATTCGCCTATCCGGCAAAAATGACACCTTACCCAGCTCCATTTACCATGATATTAGAAAATTTTGTTTGTTAGAATATGGCAATACAGATAATTTTTTAAAATGTTTTTTAAAGGTATTAAAATGTAATAAAACATTTGTATCTTGATGATCTTACTAATGCAAAAAATAAAGCGGATGAGTCATTTGGCCCTCACAGTAAAAGCAACAAAAACAAAGCCCCTGAGAAATGGTGCAAATATGTTTTTTCATCAGTTTCACCCATTTTTTTTTTTACAGCTTCCCAGTATATTGCATTAAATATTAAATGGGGCCACAGATGAATAGAAGCACAACTTGTCCCACAGGAACCAGTCCACATGCAGCTATGTGCTATACTATATGATAGTATGATAGTATTTTATTTATCCACTGGGTAGAAATTATTTTCTACATGGTGTCCCGTCACCTGTTACACTCAGTTAGATCCCATGCACACGAACGTATGGGGGACGTAAATGCAGCAGTAAATTTGCAGCCATATTTATGTCCCCCATACGTTGTCTATGCATAGTTGTCTATGGGCTGGGTACGGTGAGCACAACGTATTCTAAACATACCGTGCCGTGGCCACAAAAAAGATGGAGTGCACTCTATCTCTGGCCATAAGAACGGCCGTGCGCCACTATTTTCTCTGGAGAGGGGAGAGCAGCAGTCGCTTCTCCTCCTCTCCAGCGCGCCCAACGTGTGCCCGGATGGCCATTGCCGGGCAGGCACACGTTAGTGTGCATGGACCCTTAGAGATAGGCTTAACATTACAGTTACAAACATACACTACCAGAGGCACATGTTGCTTAGTTGCAGGACATGCAGCTATGAAGAGCGGTACTCACCAAATCTTTATGCTAAAATACTTTATTGGAAGACACTACACACAGGGAGGTGCATACCGTGGCAACGGGCTGTTTCGTGCTCGAAAATGCTCTCTCAAGCTTCTGAGCTTGTTCTAGGACATTGTAGTACAGCACAATACAGGTTAACCTGACTATATTACATTACCTGAGGGAAATGATTATGGTAGGAAATGCACTGGTGACAATAACAAATAGACAAGACTAGACAGACATGCATAGGGGTTACTACAGTGATTGTGGTGAAACAGTAATGTGCTTCTGTTGGTTTAGTAGAAAAGACACTGCTCCATTTTTTGCCAAGTACCACCGCTTAAGCTGCCTGGTGCTGGCTACCACTGGAGCCTTGGTGCAGCGTTCCTCCTGACTTATGGTAAGGCACTGGTTGTGATCACTTACATTTCAGGTGCTCCGATGACGCTGTAACTGATGCTCTTGGCTGCCAGGTTCTGGCTCCAGTTGCACCCAGTTGTGCGCCATGGTCCTGTTGCCGATGATCCACTTGGTGATGAAGGGGTGTGATAGGCTTAGTGTGCCAAGTTGGTGGTGCAGGGAGGGGGAAAGAAAGCCTGATCTGATGCACAGTTAGCAGCGCCATCTTTACAGTGCATTCTCCTAAGTGCAACTGCAAGTCCTCCAGATTGGTCATTGGGTCACGTTTACTAAGCAGTCTGCTGCTATATGCACGCAATGACACAATACTGTGCACACAATGGGGTGTTCCGGTGAGTATTCGCACCACATTTATGTTGGATGTCCGACACAATTGTGGCCCATGCCCATTAAACTGAGTACAAAGAAAGAAACTGGTGCATGCAGGTCATGCACTTTGGGCGCTTGCAGATTCGTGAAGACTGCGCTCCGGTCTTTGCTCACTAATAATAAATGTGCCCCATTAAATTCACTTTATAATAATATTTTAATAATAATCTTTATTTATATAGGGGCATCAAATTCTGTATAGATTTTTGGAGGAGGGTTGTAAAATATAACAAAAACTGACTAGGACTGCAACAACAAGGGTTTAAAGAGATGAAACCGATGACGAAATTATACTTAGACGCTCACTGGTCCCACTTTAAAAAACAGATGTTGGTTTCTGTTGTTTGTCAAAATCACATGTTTTGTAGTGACGGCACTCTGTTCCTGTGTCCAGACATGCACTCCTGGGAACAGCTACACTCACGCTTCATTCTCAGTACTGCCTTTGTATAAAGCATTGGTCTACTTCTCTATTTGTGGCATTACATTAACAGTCCTGGCAGAATTTGACAAGAAACTGTTGCCTCTCATTAACCCCTTACTGCGGCTTCTCCCAACTTTCACACAGAGCTTTATTTCTCAAATCTGACGTGTTGATTTATGGGGATAAGACTTTGACACTTCAAGTAGATTTTCTGTGTTATTCAGGTTAGAAAAAATCACAAATGTCTGAAATTTGACAAATTAGTTGCTAACATTTGCCATATCACTGCTCTCTGTTGGCATCAGTTTTTTAAAGGGGTTTTTAGACTGTAAGAAAAATGTACACACCGGGCTGGGGAGGGTTTTTAAAAAACATAGTGTACTCACCTGCTCAGTCACTTCCAGTGTCCCGCACAATGATCCGTTGTAGTCGTGCTCCTGTTTGCTTACAGTTACTCCAACAACTTTCAGGCGTTGTGGCATGCTCACCCGTCACCATGTCAGGCACTGGGACACAGTGACTGGTGGGCGTACCAGGCCGCCTGAAGCTGTCGGAGTGGAGCTTCCATGCCCCTGCAAACAAACAGGAGTACGGCTCCGAAGGACCCTGACTGTGGTGATTGTCTTATATTTATTTCCTTCTGAAAATCAACTTTAAACGTTATGCTAATGAGCCTAAAAGGAAACTGCGGTGTTCCCAGAACCTCTCTGAAGATTCACAGGCTGTTACAGTGTGCAAGGGTAACTTCTCCCTCAAACCGTGTGCTGGAACTCTGTGGCAGTGAGATTACATCAGGTAGAAGAAGCGGAGGGGAATGGTGAGACAGCCAAAGCCTTTCAGACTCATTTACATACTTTAAAAAGTTGATTTTAGACGGAAGGAGGCCATGGATAACAAATATCATAAGTAAACAGCTGGCTGCTCCACTTGTTCCTGCTCCTTTCTTCTGCGCTGCTTGTCCTCCAAAAACTTCCACCCACTCCTTTTGCTCACTACAGCTAACGCCCATTGCCGTGGGAAGGTTTTGGAGGATGAGCAGTGTGGAAAAGGGATCGAGTTTAGAAATATAAGGCCTCCCCTGAAAAAAATACTTGTAGGTAGACGGCAATCCGTTAATCGCGGTGCTCAGGGTAGGTCAATGCCAGGATGAATCAATATCAAATAAAGGTCCCGGCACTTGCTTTCTGCATCAGCCTGATATAAATATGCAGTCTTAAGCCACAGCATGACACTAAGTAGGACCCGTCCGCAAGCCTATTTCAACTACTATACATATATACAGATACGACGTTAGATATAAAGTAATTTAATAGACCCATCCCACTGACGTCACTTCCTACCAGAATGCTCCTGTGGTGTGATGTAGTGTTCATTTTGATTTAGTTTCTAGGAGAGAACATAAAACAAATTACATTTTTCACATCACAAAAATATGGATAACATTATAACAATATGACAGAGAAAATACTTCAAGATATACCAGTAAGATTGTAATCACGATTTAACCCCCTTGGTTCTAATGTATCGATGTTCCTTGGTTTCTATGTATAAGGACAATCCCTTTGCAAAAAAAACCAAAACTTATGGGCTACATGAACATTCATCTCGGCATTTTCCGTTGGCTCCAGTGAGATATATGGAGCAGAATTGTCATGCACGGCCGTCTGCTCCATTACTCTCATGGAGCGACAAGGGGTCAAACTGAGGTACCTGGGTCCCCATTGGACTCGTCATTTTCGCGATCTGTGGGGGTCGCAGCTCTGAGACCTTCACTGATCAGCAAGTTAGGCCCTATAATGTGGATAGGGCCTAACTTTGAAAACCCCTTTAAGACCATATTCTTTGTATAATTTGTAGGATATTGATGAAAGTGTGCTAAAGTCACAGATAAACAAAATGTGAGATATTAATACTCGCATTGAGCTACTCCATAACCTCTGCCTTTGATTACCAGTGACAAAGGTGACTTTTTTTTTTATTTATGCCCTTGAAATATAGGAAATCCTACGTTATATTTTATTTGTAAACTTGTCCTTGTATTTCTACATGAAATGCCCTGTTATTTGTAGCTTGGGATGCGACGGCTCTGAATTACAATAGTTGTTTCCCTTCTTCTTTCTTTTGCATTGGACAAAGCTGATAGCGTATCTTCACAACAATGTGCTTGGAGCTGGAAGGATGTGGTACCCCGGATTTAGGCTTAAATTAGAACAAAAATGGTAGCGTTTATTATTAAACGCCTTGTACAAAGATAACAATAACTTTATATTTCGACTGGCTGGATCTGTGAGGGATGAACATATAAACTATATTGTACTATTGTTATAAAGCAAACAAATTGTTCTGTGCGCTGTATATATATATATATATATATATATATATATACACTATATACACACACTATATAAAAAGACACATATGCATGTTTTTCCTCACAATCTAACATGAAATAAGGACAAAACTTTTCCGTTTTAGGTCAATCAGTATTAGGAATAATGAGAGAGAATTTTTTTAGGCATTTATACTACTTTCTACTAAGTCAAAAGTTTACATACACTAAGATTACTACGCATTTAAGCAATTTGGGAACCCAATATCTGACTCATTCGGACTGAGCCGCGGGATTTAACTTTGAAATTGTGTCGCAAGATCAAGCACCAGGAAGAAACTGGTTACAAAGGGCTTTAGGATAACAAAGTCAATGGGCCACATGTATGAAACTTTTTGATCCTAAGACAATCTCCCTTCAAAGTTAATATTATTATTCTGGCATTTGGCAAATATACTGTATATACTCGTGTATAAGCTGAGTTTTTAGCACAAAAAATGTGCTGAAAATCCTCACCTCAGCTTATACACGAGTCAATACAGCACTTAAAAAAAAAAAAATTTATACTCGCCCTCTGGCGGCCCCGATGCGCAGCGCGGCTCCGCGATGTCAGCACGGGTCCTCTTCTGGCTTCCATGCCTGTCTTCTTTCTTCCTGCAGGGCCCAGCCATGTTTCCTCTCGGCCAGCAGGCGTATACTATAATGCGGCCGCTGCTGATGTCATACTATGCGCCGGACTGGAGAAAAGAGCCAGAAGAGGAGCCGCGCTGACATCGGGGAGCCGCGCTGCGCATCTGGGTCGCCAGAGGGTGAGTATATAATGGCTGGATTGGCTGTATGCTACTGGGGGGCAGGCTGGATTGGCTGTATGCTACTGGGGGGCAGGCTGGGCTGGCTGTATACTACTGGAGGTTTGCTGGCTATATACTGGGGGGGTCGGTGACCAATGCATTTCCCACCCTCGGCTTATACTTGAGTCAATAGGTTTTCCCAGTTTTTGGTGTATGTAAACTTCTGGTTTCAACTGTATATATATATATAACCATGCAATGTTACCAAATTCAAGCAATTAATGTAAAGCATTCGATATCTGAAAGCTTTGTAGGCAACGAGTATATCTGGGCACACTAACCCTAACCTTATCATCAAGCAAAAGATCTAAGAGGGGGAAGGGGGGCTTCACATCAAATCAGCAGCTCCGGGAGGCTATTCTGACATCATCCAAAGAAATTCAAGCAGAAACTCTCCAAAAACTCACAAGTTGAATGGATTTAAGAATCATGAAGGTGATATCAAGGAAGGGTCCTTTGTCACATGTAACTTGGCCTGTTTGGATGTTTTGATTTCAGTGAATGTGACCTCCTAATGCTGCAAATTCAACAAATGACCATTTTCAGTTCTTTACAACCTATAAAATGCTGCGCATAATCCAGAACTGTGGATTTTGAGTTTTTTTTGTAATTTTGAAGACTATACAGTTATCATTGGGAGGTTTGTTCAATAACATTTGATTTATACTTTAACAGGTGATGACTTTTATTATACTGACTGGCCTTTGCATCAACCATTTAGGAAAATCAGATATAAATATGATTTGCATAATAATTTTGAACGTGGTGGTGTATATTGTAATTGTTTTCTCCTTAAAATCTTCTCTGGTCATGTTATTACATAGGTACATGTCAGATTTGCAGAAACATGTGTGTCCTTCACATTACCATGAAACCAATGAATGTCCCCTTTTCAATAGAAGCAAGCAGAGATTTTGGACATGGAGACAAATACATACACAGAATTTATTAGAACATTGTTGAACCTGAATTGTTCTACTTGCACTGTGCCAGGAGCGAGAGGAAATCTTTTCCTTGCACTGGTAGACCCATTTACCTATGACAGCGCTGTATATACAAATGATGTTTGCATATTCAGTCTTTATTGCTTACCACAACATTTTACTAGAAAATGAAGGTGATAGAGCAGAGGCAGAGTAACACAACATGCCCCAAAGATTTACATTAGTCAAATGTGTAATACAAAATCCTATTATCCAAATCTCATAGTCTAAAATAATCTAAAAATTCAAACATGCAATTTTGCTAATGTAGAATTCCCAAAGACTGAGCGGGGAGAGCTACGTGTCTTTTCTAGTTTTTCCTTGACAATTTGATAATAAAATATTCCCCAATGCTATATGGGTATGGAGGAATAATTAATAGTCCTGTACTGCTACCAAAATTCACCATACGCACCAATGGTAGCAATTCAGAGCAAAAACTGACATGCTGCAATTGTACTGTAGCCAGACTCATTAGGCTTGGATTGAGAAGGACCAATATGTACATAATGGGGCTTATTTACTAAAGGTCCGCGGATCGCACTTTAGTTGGATTTTCCGACGTTTTCGGGATTTGTGCCGCTGTGACCGGTATTTAACAGGGGATTGTGCCGCACATGATCGGATTGTGGTGCAGCTGCGGTGGCTTTCATGCGACAGAAATCGAGGGTAGTGCCGTCGGATGATCCGACTGATTCGGACTGAGCGTGGAATTTAACTTTCAAATTGTGTTGCAAGATCAAGCACTTACATGCACCAGAAAGAAGAAGGTGAACACCGGCGGACCTGAGCGGGGAAGCAACACATGCAGGATATCGGGTGCACAATCGTACTGAATTGCGGCACAGTGCATTTCGGTCGGACAATGCACTTTCGGGGAATGTGTCAGGACAGGTAAATAAATGTGCCCCATTGTCTATACATTAACAGGGATGATAAATTTGTATCCCCTATCCACAGGTTAGGGGTTAAGCTGATCAGTAGGGGTCCGACTGAAAATCCCCCAACCGTTTTACATATATATACATATATTGGTCATTATATATAAGTATCTTTTGTACTGAACTATGTGCACAAAAAACATATATATACAAAAATACCCTACAGAGAATGGTGTCTTCCATATATTTTGAAACTATGGACACAAGATTATGTCGATTAGTCGACAAAATAGAAACTTGGGTAATATCGTTACAAAATCCTCTTCCCCAAAAAAACTCCCATTTTACACTATTACAGGATGTTCGGCACATCTGCTTACTTGTCGGGAGATACGCGCGGAACGGCGCGAACAAAATAGCATGTGAAGAACAATATATATGTGTGTGAAGAACACATTGCAGATGTTTAAATACATCTGCAATGTGTTCTTCACACATATATATTGTTCTTCACATGCTATTTTGTTCGCGCCGTTCCGCGCGTATCTCCCGACAAGTAAGCAGATGTGCCGAACATCTGTAATCTATTCTGCACTGTGTTCTGCACTGTGTTTTTATCTTAAATGATCCTGTGTTCACTGTGTTCACTGTGTTCACTGTTTTTATTCTATTCTTCACTGTTCTTTACATCTGCTAACTTGTCGGGAGATAATATACGCGCGGAACAGTGAAGAATAGATCGCAGATGTTTGCAAATTATCAGAAGACATTATTTTTCAATTAAATAACACATTTTATTCCTGAACCATGGTCCCTTTGAAAAATGCTCGGGTCTCCCATTGACTTCAATGGGGCTCGTTACTCGAAACGAGCACTCGAGCATCTGGAAATGTTCGGCTCGAGTAACGAGCACCCGAGCATTTTAGTGCTCGCTCATCTCTAGTCATAACCCCTTGGGACATGCTTATGGTTTGGGCTGACATTGCCTGTTATATATGTTTATTATAGTCATGCAGTACAAGCCAGAAAGCAAAAGCCAAAAGCTGCTGCTGGGATACAGTTAATCTTTGTTTAAATAAAATTAAAATGGGTTTGAACTAGCAATGGGAAAACACATAACCCCTATGACCTAAGGTTTCCACCACATCTGTGCACATGTGAGAGCCAGCAGTGAGACATTACAGCAGATACTTGTGCTCTATGCTAATGATAATTAGGAAAATATTCACAGAAGGGTCATGGTCTTGTCTCTGTAAATTACACTTTCTATGATATTAATAGGATGTGAATATTTTAGCAGTGAACTTGTAATGGTACTGAGGCATCTAGAATTAGAATGAACTTTGCTTAAACATAACCGACTGGGGTTCCCTGAGCTCACAAGTGGATATGGTCTTAATTAGAACTATTCTACTCTTTCATGTATACCATGGCTCTTGTATGTATATATTTAGGTTAAGGTCTGGGAAAGGGAGAAAGTTTTTAATTGCCCCCAGAAAATCTGCTTTCTTTCAATGTCAGTAATTTGTATGTATGGGAGATATGTGACAATCTCATTCCCATTTTGCATTTAGGGGAAGGGGACACGTATGGTTTTATTAAAGGGAACCTGTCAGTTAAACTAAACCACAGTAACTAAGCATATCTTGGAAAAGTGCTATTATACTGCAGAACAACTTTCCCTATATTGTCCTTCCACATGCCTGTAAAGTTCCACAGTTTGTTCATAAAGACCATCTATGCATATTCACGTTCTTTAGGCTAAACTGCAGCTTCAGGTTCCTGATTGACAAGGGACATGCTTTCTCTTCAGTTGAGTGAACATAGCTCTACTACTTCATTCACAGCTCCCTCAGGAATGACAGAGATGCTGGCTGTGTGTGAATAACCTGCTAAGGAGAAATTAGCTGTCTCATTTACTCCTCTCTAAGGAATTTTCTTCAATGAGTCACACAAACAGCGTCACACTCATTCCTGTGGCAGGGGAAATAAACTAAAGGTGTGGCTTTGGAGGAAGGACATGAATATCCAAGACTCAGCACAGAGGAAAGAAGATGATCGGATAGACATGGACATATGCATAGATGATGAGTCAACTTTACAAACTGACTGTGGAACCTTTCAGGCATGGGGAATAACAGTATAGGGATAGTTATACTGCTGTATAATATCAGTTTTCAAAGATAAGTTTAGTGCATTGGCAGGTTCCAATCATAATGAGGAGCAGAGTGAAACCAAAAGTTTTGTGTTTGGCTGTAGCCTGTGGGTATCCCGTTATGTTAATAATATTAAATATTTATTGTGTAGTGCCATCATATTCAGCAGCACTGTACAAATCAAGAGGGACATATAAGAAAAAAAATAAGTCATTATTGAGTAATAACTTAGTCATATGAAACAATAATAGTGAGAACCCTGCTCACAAGAGGAGGAAGTGGTGATACAGAAGGGGTTGTAGTCACTTACGACCAATGAGAGGCAATTTTAATGGTTTAAAGGGCTTTTCTAATCATAGATATTTATAACATGTATACACTAAAGATCACAATTAGAGAACAACACACAATTTCTGAAATGTCACGGTAATTTGTGTAGTCATATTTGAATGTATCACGTGCCCCTCGGTTCGGCGCAGCAACTCCCCGGCCCGGACTCACCTTTCCGACGCTCCTGCTTCACGACAGGCCGCACGTGCCCCCGCTTACTAGGGCGCGCACACGAGCTCTCCTAGCCTTAAAGGCCCAGCGTCCTCCTGATTGGAGCTCGTTAATCCAGCCCCACCCTTATAATATGGTTGCTGTGACTTGTGCGCCATATTCATTCCGAAACTCACACCAGGTTTTTTTGTCTCTCACTTTTGGTGCTGCTTTTGAATTCTGACACTTCCCTGCATTTCTTGTTTCCCACAACTTTTGGCGAATAATAAGACCAACAATAAGCAAGTCTAACACCTTCTAAACTGCTTCATGAATGTGGTTTTCATTTGTTCTTCTTAGGGTGCGACAAATACATTAAGGTCGTGAACCATAATACAACATCACAGTACAGAACACAGCTAAAATTGGGTGCCAAAAAAAAACAACATCTTGCACCAAAAATAATAAATGCCCCCCCCCCAAACATCCTACAACTTTGTACTATTAGGCCACTTTCACACAGCAGTATTCCAACTGTGGTATTTGGTGCATGGTATTTGAAAACGGGAGTCTTTAGCTAACAAATAAAATACTAGAATATTGAAAATGTACAGATCTTTATATTATATTATACCACTTCTCTATGTGATCCCACTTCGGGTATTGGCTGAAAAAATACTGATAAAGGCTATGGTGTTTGAGTTGGCCTTAGAGTTTTAGATAAATGTAACAACCCCCTTCTCCCATCTGAATCTATTTTCACTTCGTATTACGTTCTTAGCTATAATGAAGATGCTAATTATTTGGCTTCCTATTATGTTTTCCATCTACTAAATGGACCTGTAAGTCTGGGATAAGAGATATGTTGTGGCTCTCTGGCAGACGTTGCAGGAATATATAATGATGTTATAATTACTTTTGGGTAATTCCCAAATCCTGTGAAAATATTATTACTATTTCCTGTTAAGCCTCTTATAGCTCAAACAAGTATTCCCATCTGGGTTGTTGCAAATATACAGGATATACCATAAATGTTCAGCAGATACCGGTCCCACTTCTGGTCCCACACCACAAGACTGGGCGCAGTCTACACACACACAAATAACTGGGGTTCCTTGCGCCCAGTCTTATGGTGGCAAGACAGTGGTCAAAAGACCCCCTTAATACTAATCTATGTATTAATTTTCTGTGTATTATACACTGTTTTGTGAATGGCCTATCTTCTGTAAACTGTGATAAGCTTGCGGTGCCCCCGTGGTGCCCAATTGGAGACTCCAATAGGGTGGGTTCAAAACATATAGATCAAGGTGGATAACAACAACTTGTAGCACCTCATTCAGATGGTATCTGCTGTGAACAACATCGACATTCTCCTAACATTAACCCTTGTACCACTGCTAACATTATACAGTGTACATGACTTCTGGTTTAACACAATGGAAAACGGAGAGCTACTACTGGGGACCCGGGGGTGTCTAAGGAAAGGTAGGTATCTTCATTCAAATCATCAACCATAGGGAACCATAAGCCTGCAAAGTATAGTCCCCTAAAAGTGGATCTTTAGGATCCTACATGTTTGTATTATAGTTTCATGATGATTTTTTTTTGCTTGTTAAGGTTCCTTGTAGATTATAGTCATTGTGCTGTAATAGGAGCCTGTACTCCATGGACCACTCTTTGCATAGCCAATAAGCTGTGAAGAAGAGCTGCAGTGTATAGTATAGAGGAGCAACAAGGCCAAATAATAGCTGTGTTTAATGTAGCGGAGGCTGTATAAAATGATTTGGAAATCAATAATGAAGAAAATTCGTAAGATTGAAGGCCACAACTGGACACCCACCCGACCGATTGCCTGGGCCCAGGCTTTTCCAAGCACCTTTCTTTGCATCTTAACCTGGTTGGAACGAACTGGCTAATCATCCGTATGATCTGCAATGTTTGGAATTGATTTACGATTTGCATTTATGTTATTATATCCATTGGTTCGGTTACACGACATATTGGTTACACTGCATATTATGGTTGCATCTTTTATACATCGTGGCGCTAAATTTATTGTCTACTCTATTTTGACTATTTTGGTTACCTTTAGGTGTGTATCCGGAGTATATAAATGGGAGCATATAGTACAAAAACATCAACTCACATCCTAAGATTTCTGCAGATTTTTATTGGTGTTTTTATACATATGTCTTCTTATGATATGGTATTGTATTTTAACTTGTCATTGTCCTAATAAATATAGATATCCATCTTGAAACGATTGATGGTGCCTGACTATATATTTTCTAATTTATGGACTTCTTGGTTCTAATAGAGCATATTCCTATCTAGAACTGTACAATCTGGTAATAGTAATTTGACAATATTCACATTTTGTGCTCCATGATGTAGTGAAATTTAACCTCTCAGGGTACAAAGTTCATCTTTTTGTATTTCACCTTTTTATGACACTCCCAGCAAGTAAACATGGGTGGAACAACCCCTGGCTGCCTTTGACTAAGACTAAAACCGATAACTACACCTAAGTGTTATATAATGATATGTAAAGGCTTCTATTCTTTTAAGTAAAAAGAGTTCAAAGAGATTTTCTAGGTTGAGGACCTATTCTATAAATATATTAATAATATTTTTAGCCAGGAAGATGTTGTCCAGAATGAGTAAAATGAGATAACTGTTGTGGTCTCTTCGCTTCCGAGTAAGGAGTACATTGTATAGCGGCTGCGCGTTGTATTGCAGTTCAGCCTCATTTATTTGCATATGGCTATTTGACAAATGGACATGATATCCACATGACAACACTCCAACAGCTGATTGACTGATAGATAATCAATTCCTAAAACTTACAAACTACAATTTCAATCTATACCTATTTATAATAAAATATCACGATGGTTTGCCAGTTTTCTGTTGGACTTTGCTCTTTCTTTCTCATGCAAACTGCTTGCACTTAAGGAAGTGTCAGCGCCACATATGTGTTCCACGCTACTCATTTGTGTCATGGCACACATAGGGGGACAAAGGGACACAGTGCACAGTGTCGGACTGTGCAACACATTTATTATGCAGAGTCTGACAGAAATGTGTCACACTCCCCATGGTAAAGGTGCAACAAAAAAAAATTGGTTCAATCTGTCGGGGCAGTGCAGGGAGCACCATATTCATGAAGAACAAGCGCTAGAAAACCTGAATCTGGCTACACCTCTTCAACTTGCATTAACTCAGAAAAATATGCTCAAAAAATTATACCTTAATTTTCACAACTTTAGCTCAATCCAAAAGAAATATAGGACTATAGAAAAATATGTGTGGTATTTCCTATCCTTAAATTATTTATACATTCTTCTCATAGATTTCTTGGGACATGTGGTGTTACATCCTCCAGTCATGTATACAGGCTAAATTACACGTATGCCTTCTACTGCTTCTCGCGTATCTACTTTTTCAGTGAAAGGGAATCTACATCTAAAACCAGAGATGTCCGCTAAAGAATATTTTTATCATTAAATCCAGCCCAAAATTATCAACATATTTTTTTACTCTTCAGATATTCAAGGAATATAGTTAAAATCTTTTAAAGCCTTTCTGTGTCCATCACTATGAATGTTCTAAGGTGGACACACATGCTCAGTCTTTGTTCCTTTGGGAGATGCTGAAGAATTCTTGGTGTGAGGAGAAGTCTTCTTTTAAAGCTGCTATTTTTTTAATTCTCTTCTTTTTCTTAGGCCCTTTAAATAGATCGTTGTGCTAAAAGTGTACTAAAAGTGTAGTCTATGTGGTAGCTAATAGAAAACAACAAAATTTAAAAACAGGACTGTAATGTTACAATAGTTGCCAGTAAAAAAAGCTAGTTCTAAATGGCAGGTCTGGACTGGATGTGTAGTCTGCTCTGGAGGAGGTAGGGGGGGTTACTTAGATCAGATGATGTTGAGAACCTCTCATCTCCCTGCTGGAACTGAATAATAAATGCCTGAGTGACAAAAAAATATACCTGGAGCTTGTTGGTGAAAAGGTGATTGATCTTCCTACTAAATGAAGCAATCATACACAATTATAATTGTATAATTGTATAAAGTACAGCACAAAACATATGATGAAGTCCCGCTCCTGCATAGTCCAAATACGGCAAACTAATGTAGGAAAATACTACTTAGTACATGATTTACCGTATATCTAGTTTTAGTAATTGCTTAATAAACAATAAAGATTTGAAATAAAAAAAAAAAACCTTCTTATATTTAGGGGAAATCCTGAGCATGTGATAATTGAGCAAGAAAACATTAATGCTGTAGAACTCGCTCAAGTAGTATAAACTTATATGTTCTAATTTTGGGCTGAATTTAACTAATTTAACTGTATATATTAAGGCGTCTGTATTGGTACATTACCATGCTGAATGGAGGCTTGCTAAAATTTGAAGATACATTTTATTATTTAGTGTTTAAAAAAAAAAATGCAGGATAGATGACTAGAAATCGTGGGAAAGACTGGGGTTACTGAATGTCAAGAAGAAGTTTCACAGACATTAGCTTTGCCTGAAGACATATTATTTATATCCTTGTGACTTAATAACCATGAATTTTTCATGCTACTTGTTCCTGCCCTCCAAAGAAAAGCAAAACATGTTTTTGTAGTGTTAGTTTTATTTGTTAAATGTGTGTATCAGATTTGAAGGGGCCCTCTACTATGGTGCTTCTCAAAAAATAAGCCCTACCTTAATTTTTCAGTTTGCAGTAGCACCAGAATAAAAACGCTACTCAAAAAATACGCCCTAGCTACAAATTGCTATATCTTCTGGACAGTGGCAACTATAAAACACAGATTCCCCTGTCTAATTTCCTCTGAAGATTGTGTTTCTATGTGCAAAAGAACCAGAGAAAGCCACAGTTAAAGTTACAGTTGGGAATGTCATTTTCATATACCCCGTGACTGGGGAGAAACACAATTTTGAAGTGAAATTCCTGTATATACTTGAGTATAAACTGAGTTTTTCAGCATTCTTCGGTTTTTGGACCTGTGAAAGGGGTAATTTTGGCTGAACAAAATCAGCATTTTCGGCACCATTTTCCATTATTTTCCAAATTTTAAATTTTCATAGATCAGGAATTTTGAAATGTCGGAATACTTGTGATGTTCATGATTTTACTTGTTTATTTTTAGAAATGTTCTATAGAAAGTGTATGATTTTGGTAGGACAGCAGTGTTTATCATTTTTTTTAAATGTATTGTTTTTTTTCTGGCTCTCAAGGGTCCTTTAACCCTAGGGGGTCTAATCACTCAAACTATGTACTACAATACTTCTTTACTGCAGTATATTCTGTGTAGACTGCTGATCTATTTCAGTTAGCCTGGTGAGAATCCAGGCTGCCATGGCAACTGATTGCTGCCCTCTGATGACATCATGTGGGGCAGCAATCTGCATTTCAAGATGGCAGCTCCCAACAGCAGCACTGTTAGGTTCCACAAAAGCAATCAGGTAGTTAAAGGCAAATGTCAGCTGTATGATACAGCTGACACTAACTCTGTATGAACAGAGCTCAGTCCGTTCATGGAAGTAAGATATCCCCCTAACAAGTCCTAACACATTTTTCATGTCACAAAACAATATAAGACCCTGACTTGTTTTGAGATAAACACAGTATTAAAAATGTATACTTAAAGTAAAGCCTTTTGTAAACAACCCTTTTGGGCATATTGACATTACATTGTAATGTCTGGATCACTTATGAACCTCCTTTATTAGCTAGAACTCTATGAACGCTATGAACTGGACGCTTCCAGTTATCCTTGTATTCAAAGAGAAGATAATGGTCTTCTCAATGGTGATCATTTAATAATATATTCCTCTGTCTAGTCACAGCTTTTTATTTGAAAGAAAATTGTTTATCAGAGGAGTCAAGACGGAGGGTGTTCAGTTCATCTTTTGTGGTCACTGGCAGCGATTCTGCTGTAGAACCCAGACACTTGGTCAGTTTTAGAGACGAGGGTAGACCACTAGCCGTAGTAAAGGATGTGTAACAGAGCAGGGAGACTTAGAGGAACAAGAGAGGTAATAGAATAAAGGAAGTAGCAGTTAAGTCTTTAGCTGCCTTGCTAAATTGGATAAAAGGACCCCACCTTCCATGCACAAATACTGGCCATTTCTTATGCAGCACCAAGTTACCAAGACAGGGGGAGTGACTCCTTTCTGCATGCCATCTACATATAGTCATAGTCAAGAGTAAAAGAAATAAAACTGCACACTAATACATAAATCTACAATAACAGACCTGGTAATCCATTCTATCATGGCCCTGGCCAGATAAGTCACAAAGCAAAATGGGGGAAAAATCTAGAACATTACAATCAATGATCTAGAAAAAGGTTTGATCCATTCGGTTATTGGCAGATACAGGAGAAGAATGCCTGGGTCACACATAACACACCGGTGCCAGATCAGTATAACTTCTCATGCAGCAGGGTGGTCTATCCCTATCACACCCTACAATACTCCAGCTGGCCCTGTGCACCCCAATTGACTCCCGCCGTAACAAGGGCAGTACCAGCATTTACCCTGCGTACCCCTCCCTATACTCCTCCTGTCATAATATCCTGTCGCGTTTATAGAGTCAATAGATCACAAAACTCCTTCATTAGAGAACATAGAGCTGCCAGTGACTGCTGTCGCTAAATCCCAATGCTCAGGGATCCTAAGTATGTGCTGTGGCCTCATCAGTGGTAGGACAGCAGTGTCTATGGTCTGCAATATGGATCTTTAAATCTCACTAGAGGGAACAAGGCACGCCCTCTAGCCAATCAGGGTGTGTGCCCGAGAAGGGTACCTCCATCATTCAAATTGCTCCTAATTGGCAATCTGCCGTCACAGCAGAACTTATGTTCATAGGTGTGGCCAGATGTCAAGCTCCTCTTTAGTTTACAGCATGATAGTGATGTAGACATGACGGGCAAGGGACCCTTCACATATTTGAAACCTAAAACCACACAAATACTCTCACTGGAGGTACTTCCCCAATCAATGTCTTGTTAAATATTGTCATAGAAGAACTGTGGGAGACGGGGTTCAATAGACACCATCACATTTTGGACATCTCAGAGATGGGGGCCCTGTCATCTTTGGAGACCTGTCGATCACGATTAAGCCCTCAGACAAGGGGAGCAACATAGTAATCACAGACATCATGGATTATAGGCAGATGTGTGATAATTTAATTCTCAATAATGAGGCCTATAATGTTCTCCCACATAACCCCCCCTTAAACGTCTACATGAATTAAAGTGCATTTTGCAAAAGGAATTTACATCTGAACTCATAAGCAAAGCCGATTGCCGCTGCCTTCTTATACCTGTGACATACTGGACCTCCTCAAGAGAATAGATGGGATCACTGTGGGAGCCGATTGGCTCATTGCAAGTATTGATGTTGAAGCCTTATACTCATCTACTACACATGAGTCTGGAATAGAGGCGGTAGCATACTACCTGAGGTCAAGGGGCTGGCTGTACCTAGCCCACAATGATTTCCTCCTACATTTATTGCATTTATCTTACCTACAACTACTTTCTCTTTGATGGACATGTCTACCACCAGCTCGGGGGCATGGCAATGGGGTGCTCCTGGGCTGGTTTTTGGCAAATCAAATATCACCAATGTGGAAGATACCATGATGTGGGCTAGGCACAGTGACGGTATCTTCATCATCTGGAGTGGTACCAGGAAGTCTTTTGGGCAATTGATGACAGACATCAATTGTAATAATTTGGGATTTAAGTTCATCTTTGAAATCCATGGGAGGACACTTCCTATTCTGGATGTATCCATCACACAGTTCCCTTAAGGCTCCCTCAAAACAAGTGTAAATAGAAAGTCCAAGGCAACAAATACACTATTACAGTGGCAGAGCAGAGTCTCCCCTACCCCATAGCACCAAAAAAGGGGAATCCAGAGAGGCACGTAATTGCTCTTCACTGGCAGACTTTAAGCTTAGGGCTAAAGATCTGCGCCATAGATTTTTGACAAAAGGCTATTCCGAACATGTTTTAAGAGTAGGACTGAACTTCTCATTCCCAAACAGAAACAAACCGATGATAATGGACCTATTTGCCTCATCACTACATTTTATAAAGACACTAGCGACCTAAAGGAATTGATCACTAAACACTGGTTTATATTCCAGATGGACCCTGATATAGATGATGTGATTGGCCTCTATTTATATTCAGGAACGGGAGGTCATTGAAAGATAAACTTGTACATAGTCATTATACTTGTCTTAAAGCAACCACTTCTATTCCGTTCCTGACTGCGCTCCTATGCTGCCTGTCCTGAGCGTCCCCATCTCTGATCCCGTGCTGCATGTCCTGACCTCCTGCCTGTCCCCGACTCCATCCCTGCCTAACAACTCTGTACCTAGCCTTGGCTGCCACCATGGAATTTAGTATGTGGGGATGAGCAAGAGAGAATTACAGAGGTGAGTGGGAGATCATCTGGGTGATATACATTACAATACAGACACCGCCATTGCTAGGCATGCCCTAAATTGTAACCATGGCAGTGGGGGGAGAATAAATTCAGTTTTATGGGAATTGATCTAGCCATCTCAAATGTGCGGTGGAGACTGCGAAAAAGAGATCCACCAACCAATGTACTAGATATATTGGTTGGTGGCCCTAGCTAAGGGCTCAGTTTACCTGTCTGTGTAATTGGCTAGTACGAGAATATCTTTCTTTGTGCCATCTACATATAGCTCAACAAATAATCTGGAAAGACGAAGAGAAAATCTATATGAAACACATCTGGTGAAGAAAATGGAATAATTGGAAACATGTTTGAAACAAATTTCATGGAATGCATGAGAATCTTTTCTCCAGGTATAAGCATTGCAAAATGTTATGTACAAGATGAGCATGTGTGAGATTGAGCGGAGTAATGTGTTTTAAAGCAATGACAAAACAGAACAAACATTTGCATAATGCATGAGTTCCTAGGATTTTACAATGTAACAGTCTGTTTGTACCTTGTTTGGTCTCCTCAGTGCAGAATCGGTTGTTGCGGTACATTAGGTTAAAAGCAGCAATTTACTCAGACATCCATTCTCCTCGTAGAGCAGTGTAATAGATGTCAATTGCCAGAAAATTTGATTAAGTGCTTCTTAGTTTATACAACTGTAGAAGACAAGTTTTAGTAGTCTTAAGTAACAAGCTGTCTTCACATTAGCAAGAGTATTACTCAGAATTGTAAATAGAGTCCAATTAAAAGTTACAGCTCACGTCAGACTTCAGCACTGCTGTTTACTTCTACAAGAGATCTCTCTACAAGAGAGAAACCCCATTTTGGAGAATAGTTTGAAGTCATCATTGCCTAAGAAAGATGTTTTAAAGCAAAACCAAACTTTTAACAAAATTGCATAAATGAATAGTTTAGATGATAATAGTAAACTTTGTAATATACTTTATTCAAGAAATATGTACCAGTGTCCTTCGTTTCCCCCATCTTTCCTCCTTATTTAGTCAGTTTGAGTAAATCAGCTTTCTGTCCTGCATACACTGACAGCTGAAAGATAAAGGAACCTTATAATTTGTCTAATGATTTAATTCTTTACAGCCAGTCACTGGATAGTATCCCATTATTTCTGTTTTCCAGGTCAATATCTGGGCCTTTTTTCTATTTTTTTTTTCCATCAATTCCTCCAACAAGCTCTAACTTTTAGATTTTTCAGTCCTTATAACTGTATGGGGTTTTGTGCTTTGGGGGCGAAATGTAGTTTTTAATAGCACAATTTTGGGATTCGTAAGCTCTTTGTCACGGCCGTACCCGCGATCCTCGATACGGATAGGCTCCTGGCTCTGTTTGGGTCCCGGTATGTAGGCCGCACGGCTCCTTCTTTCCAGGTTGCGCGCTCCCGCTGCTAGGACTTCTCAGGATTTATCCAGCACCTCCCTTCCTGCCACGCCGGATCATCTCCTAGGATCTTCTATGGTTTCCATGCCAGGCTTCCCTAAGCCGTTCCTGTGGAAGAGAAAGCCATTCAGAGTTCCCATACGCTCCTGTGTTCCTGACTCCAGTGTTCCCACACGCTCCTGTGTTGCAGACTCCAGTGTTCCCATACGCTCCTGGTCTTTCCTGTGTTTCCAGCGTTCCCATACGCTTCTGTCTCTTCAATTTCCTTCTGTGCCTCCTGCTGTACCTTTCAGGATTTCAGTCCAGCGGTTTCTCCAGCGTTCCTACACTCCTCTGGTGTCTCCAGCGTCCCTGCATCCTACCTTGTGTCCTGCATCCTACCTTGACTGCCACTGCAGGACTAGTCGCACCTGTGGAACGACCTGGTGGCACCCTGCCGCAGTCCATCCTGCTTTGCGGCAGGGTCTGGCGAAGACCAGGTGCCACTTAGACTCCGGTCCCAGGCTAGCATCAACTCCCGTGGTGGTCCAGATGGTCTACAGATTCTTCCCAAAGAGACTTATATTTTTTGCAAACATATCTGTGGATTTTACTTGAACACATTTGGGGTTCATAAAGTTTTTTGATTGCAATTTATAATATAATTTTTTTGTATGATGATTAAATGTCAATTTTGACATTGCTCTTCCTTTATTTTTTTAAAGGTTTTTTGTTGTATGAGATAAATACTAGTACAGGTTTTTTAGCCTGGTTTAGTACGGGTGTAGAGTTACAAAATTTGTGTGTTTTTCCTTTTTTTTTCATAAAAAGGGGGGGGGGTGTTTGTTTTTATCATTTTTTTAATCAAAACTTTATTTATTTTTTTACTTTTTATATTACATTGTCCCACAAGGGGACAATAACATGAGATTGTTTGATCTCTTATATAATACACTGCGCTATTTAGCAGTACATTACATCGCTCCTAACTGGCATGTATTATCACAGATACAGGCACTTATCATAGGCAGCTCTGGGGTCCTTCACTGGACCCTGGCTGCCATGTGACACCATCGGCATCCTGCAATTACAGTTGTAGGGAGCCGTTGGGTAACAGAGGAAGTGCTTCCTCTGCAGCTCTTAGTCAACACAGTCCAAGTTTGACCTCAATGTCCAAGGGCTACCGATCTCAGGTGTTAGTGCCGGGGCTGTGATATCACAGCCTAGCAATGGAACTTGAAGTACCCCATGTCCTGCAATATTCTTCTAAACTGGTGCCATAGAATGGGGCCATATCAGGAGAAGTACCCTTAACCCCTTAACGGTGCGCACCATACTATTACAGTGGGGTTGGGGCTGAGCCCTCTCCATAGCTGGTAAGTCTTACCGGTAACACCCGACATACCGGGAACACCTGCAATTGGTGCTAATAAAGCTGTCGGCGGCGCATGGGCTCTGCCATCTCCTCGTGACGTCATCAGCGAGTGGAGACCAGTCGCCATGACAGCCTCGGGTCTTCCAAAGACCTGAGGCTGTCTCGTTTTAACCATTTCATTACAATGTGCGATTTGCACATTGTAATAAATTAGGTGGAAAATCCCCATATATAAACATAAAAAAAGTTTAAAAAATAAAATTTATAATAAAAAAACCTAAAAATCCAATATATATTAACAGTAAAAATCATAAACACATTAGGTATTACCGCGTTCAAAAATGCCCAATTTATAAAAAAAATATAGTAACTGTGTTTTCAAAAATGGCACTTTTTTGCCATTTTAAAAAATATAAAAATTTCAATAAAAAGTGATCAAAAGGCCATACAGTCCGGAAAATGGTAGCATTGAAAATGTCATCAAAAGTCGCAAAAATGACACCACCCACAGCTCCACACACCAAATTATAAAAAAGTTATTAGCATCAGAAAATGGCAAATCCCCCTCCAAATTTTAGTACAGGAGGTTTTAATTATTGTAAATGTATGAAAACCTATATAAATTTGGTATCCCTGTGATCACACCAACCCAAAGAATAAAGTAGACCTGGCATTTGTGGTGCCCAGTGATAAAATAAAACCCAAGCCCACAAGAAAACAGGCAAATGCGTTTTTTTCACCAATTTCACTGCATTTGGCAATTTTTTCCCGTTTCCCAGTACACGGCTTGGAATATTAAATACAGTCACTATGAAGTGCAATTTGTTACGCTGAAAACAAGCCATCACACAGCTCTTTACGTGTAAAAATAAAAAAAAGTTATAGATTTTTGAAGGTGTTGAGTGAAAATGGAAAAACAAAAAAGGGCTAGTTCGTTAAGGGGTTAATGACCTCTGTAGAATCCCGATACGGCAGTAATTAAGGAGGTATAATCTCTTTATAGAGTTGTGTGCAGGACAAGGAAGGAGTAGAAAAAAGCCACAGAAAAGCTTCATTACTTAATGACACATTTTACAAGGATTACTATTATTATATGCGCTACTTATTGTTGTCTACACAACTTGACCAGATCTATAGTGTTCAAATATTACCCACATACAATGACCAAACAACTGTTACATAAAATGTAATGTAATAAATGTGACTATATTCTGTCCAAATAAGATCAGGGCACAGTATAGAAAGATTTGTGGTGATAACATGCCCTGGGAGCATCACAACTATTTATTTCCCCTCTAGCTTAAAGGGCAATGTTTTTGTGACTAGCGTGGGAATTCTTCAATAGTGCTATAACCATTGCGGGAGTGTGCAGGATATATAGCGTGAAGTATATCAACTGCAATATAGATTCAGAGCATATCCACCACCAGATGGACAGATGTTCTGAGATCCCATGAGTGAGTCACTTGGCAATAGTTAAAGGGTTTTCCCTAAATCTAAATTTCCTGTAATGGGTGTCAATACAAGGCTACATATTTCTTTAGAACTGTGAGAATATAACTTGTACGTGTCTTACAGTAATATGATACAGTAATACAGTAATAAGACTATCGTATCTATAAATGAAATGTTCCAAAAGGCTAATATCCTTAATCAGAGGTTGATGTGTCATCAATGTATCGTTGGCTTTATTTACTACTTACTTACTGCAACTGGGGAACTGGGTGAATAGAATTCAATGACATTGTGGGGCACATTGATCAATCAGTTTTACATAAATCTGTTTTGCGTATGTATATATATATATATATATATATATATATATATATATATATATACCTAGTGCACATTTGTTAAGGGTTCCAGATATATTGTAGATCAACTAATGAAGGGGTGTGGCTTTACAGAAAGTGGCGTACCAATAAAAATGCAAATGTACCAAAAGTGTGCTACAATTTGCTGGTGCAAATGATGCCAACTAATAGCTCATACAAAGTTAGACTAGAAAGTCTTAAACTTACATTGATTTATCATTCCACACCAGACACATTGGGGGAAACTTTTAAGGCTGGCAGGGTACAAGGTAAGTTATAACACACAATTATATTGTAATGCAAATGCTTAGAGAAAGCAGAAAGGCAGATTTGCACTGCAGGTGTCATGGGCTTTTACAATCTGTCTTTAGTGAAAAATGAGGTCCCTGGTGACAGGTTCCCTTTAAGTCAATGGGCTTAAAAAATAATAAACTTATATACTTACCCTCCGGTGGCCCCGATGTGCAGCGCTGCTCCCCCGATGTCCACGCGGCTCGTCTTCTGGCTTCCCGGCTGTTCTTCTGTCTTCTGTAAGATCGCGCTGGGCACTCCCATACTATGCGCCTGCCGCCCGGGAGAGAACAATGGCGCCGCCCAGCAGAAGAGGAGCCGGGAAGCCAGAAGACGAGCCGCGCGGACATCTGGGGAGCAGCGCTGCACATCGGGGCCACCGGAGGGTGAGTATATAAGTTTATTATTTTTTTAAATTCTGGGCAGGCTGTATACTACTGGGGACTGGCTGTATACTAATGGGGGCAGGCTGTATACTACTGGGGGCAAGCTGTATACTACTGGGGGCAGGCTGTATACTACTGGGGGCAGTGCTGTATACTACTGGGGGCTGTGCTGTATACTACTGGGGGCTGTGCTGTATACTACTGGGGGCAGGCTGTATACTACTGGGGACTGGCTGTATACTACTGGGGGCAATCTGTATACTACTGGGGGCAAGCTGTATACTACTGGGGGCAGACTGTATACTGCAAGGGGCAGGCTGTATACTACTGGGGGCAAGCTGTATACTACAGGGGGCAAGCTGTATACTACTGGGGGTAGGCTGTATACTACTGGGGGCAGGCTGTATACTACTGGGGGCAAGCAGGGCTGGCTGTATACTGCAGAGGGCAGGCTGTATACTACTGGGGGCAGGCTGTATACTACTGGGGGCAATCTGTATACTATTGGGGGCAAGCTGTATACTACTGGGGGCAGGCTGTATACTGCAAGGGGCAGGCTGTATACTACTGGGGGCAAGCTGTATACTACAGGGGGCAAGCTGTATACTACTGGGGGTAGGCTGTATACTACTGGGGGCAGGCTGTATACTACTGGGGGCAAGCAGGGCTGGCTGTATACTGCAGAGGGCAGGCTGTATACTACTGGGGGCAACCTGTATACTACTGGGGGCAAGCTGTATACTACTGGGGGCAGGCTGTATACTACTGGGGGCAGGCTGTATACTACTGGGGGCAAGCTGGGCTAGCTGTATACTGCAGGGGGCTGGCTGTATACTACTGGGGGCAAGCTGTATACTACTGGGGGCAAGCTGTATACTACTGGGGACTGGCTGCATACTACTGGGGGCAAGTTGTATACTACTGGGGACTGGCTGTATACTACTGGAGGCAAGCTGTATACTACTGGGGCAAGCTGTATACTACTGGGGGCAAGTTGTATACTACTGGGGACAGGCTGTATACTACTGGGGGCAAGCTGTATACTACTGGGGGCAAGCTGTATACTACTGGGGGCAGGCTGTATACTACTGGGGGCAGGCTGTATACTACTGGGGGCAAGCTGTATACTACTGGGGGCAGGCTGTATACTACTGGGGTCAGACTGTATACTACTGGGGGCAAGCTGGGCTGACTGTATACTGCAGGGGGCAGGCTGTATACTACAGGGGGCAGGCTGTATATTACAGGGGGCTGGCTGGCTATATACTGGTATACTGGGGGGGGTGGGTCTGTGACCAATGCATTTACCACCCTCGGCTTATACTCGAGCCAATAGGTTTTCCCAGTTTTTGGTGGTAAAATTAGGGGTCTCGGCTTATACTCGGGTCGGCTTATACGGTACCATATGTGAATTACTTTTATAACATTTGGATGTGGAGCACTAATACTGCAATAGCGTTACAGTAAATGGGTCTTCCTAAATGTTTAAAAACAAACTTTTATTCACCTTTACTATACCAATCAATGCCTAAACTATTCTTATGGAAGTAAATGACTAGGAATGCTTTGTCAGCCAAACAATGGCCTCCTGTGATAAACCCTGATGCAATTACTACTACATTGTACTGATGAGGAAGAATGAATACAAAACAGCACTGTCTGCACTTGGGTGTTTGAGACTTACTGGTCTGGCTACATGTCACAGGTCTTCTTCAAAGTCAGACATTGCCCCATATATATGAAAACTGGTACAAACTTCCTTAGTGCAGTTTTCCTCACTTAAGTGCAGTTTGTGCCATTTAATCCAATAGTGGCACATGCTCATAGTTAATCTAGTCTGTTTTCAGGATGTGCACAAGGTTGCACCTTTTTTTTGGCTGCACTTTGCTTCATGTTCTTTGTGTGCAGAAAAGTGTCTGTGCAGTCCAAGAGATCTACTAATATGGGCTGCTAGAATTACCTAGCCAAAGCCTTATCTAAGTGAAATATATAGATAGGTCTGTCGATGAATGTTCTATAGTATTTTGTTCCCATCCAGAAGACAATCTGCAAACACAGTACTGCAGTGCAAAGTGTTAGGGAAACCTTCAGCAACCTGAATGACTGTTAATATTGTCGGTGGATTAGAGGTATTTTCAAATCCTAATCCTAGAATATGATTATGGTCACACTGCAGTATTCTGCTTAGTATTCTGCATTAGTATATGTAAGCCACAACCAGGTGTGGTTGCAATAGTGCCAGTCTTGTCTTGTACCAGTCTTGTCTAGTGCCACACATACTTTCCACTTCATATAGTTTTAAACCCAATGTTATATATAAGGACCGCAACAGTAACAGTTGATACTCCGACCATGCGAGCACTGTCTGTAGACCTCCACCTCTGTTTACATTGTCATTCATCAAGAATAACATAGATGCTTCTAGACTCTGTGCCCTAGAACAAATCACAAGTACATGACATTCTGAGCCACATTACCACCAAATCTGATTATAGATATGGCTGTTCTCCAGTCCCTGTCATTGACACATGGTCAATGGTATTCGTCATCTTACGTCCTTGAACCAGAACGTTAATGTTGGTAATAATAGGGTAAATAAGCCTGGACCTTCTGTCCATGGGGTTCCTACACTTTGCATATTTTGAGTTGAACCAGCCGGGAGAAGCAGCGTGTTCTTGTTTGTACCTTTGATCGTCTTACTGGTTATTGAAACCAGTCTATGAGGTGGGATTTGATCTTTTCTGTTGTGGAGCCGGTTAGTCACACTTATTTTTAACTGTTTTATATATCTTTTGAAGAACTCTGTAAGATAAGTGCTCCCCCTTTCCCTTTTAACACAAAAAAATCTATCAAAAACTTCAAAAGATATTCTCTGGTGCTTGAGGATCGCCTTGTTGTTGCATTCCCCTCCACTCAAAGGGTGTTTCAATGCATAACACTATTAGGGTATCTGTGCAAGTTGTAGGTTACCTGAGAATTTTCAGTTTAGCGTTACCATGAGGTAAATCCACTAAGTAATCAGTTACAGGGTAGTGCAGTGGTGGCGAGATGGCACTCGGAGGCATCTCTGTGAGCACACGGGCTGTCTCCCAGGCACAGAGTTTGCCAAACATGGCATCTTCCTGCAGTCCAAGTAGAGCCCTGCTATTTTAAAGTGACCCATCCTGTGCTGCTTGGTCCTGTCCGAAGAGTGAAAAGGTGTCAAATTGGATCTCAAAGATTCTGGTAGCAACAAGTTTGTTACTGCCTAAATTGCCGTGTTGGCACTTTGGGAAAAGCTAATAGTTTTTGGGCATTCGATCTCTAAAAGGTTCGCCATCACTGGGGTAGTGTATGGGATTTATACCATTGTGAAAACAATCTGAAAGAGAAATCCAATGTATGATTCACAGTAATTAAATGACATGTCACTTATTGCTACAGATCATGGTACGTATCAACATTTGCAATGCGATTGTCTGCCCACCCCCCGCCGAGGCAAAATGTGTCAAAAAACTCATCAGAAGCCGACTTTGTAATCCCAAATTAAGTTACAGATATACAGGTCCCATTTACAATGCACCTTAAATTCCATCACAGTGTGCTCCACCTTAATGAATTTGTGCTAATCCTTATAATGAATTTGAATATATACAGTCGACCCTCTGTAAAATAATAAAACCACTTACCGAAATACTGCCCTCCTATTGCTGACTCCTGATGTTATGCTGTCTGTGTCACATAAATGGAGCTGTGCAGGGCCTCAGGCCTTCTTAAAAACATAGCTACTATTGATTTAAGTACACATTTACTGGGGAACATGGACCTATTCTTACATCTTAACATACAAACAAAAAAACCCCACACAATAAAATGTCATACTATATATGGCTATATATACAGCTAAGCGGCTGTACATGCAGTTCCTGACTTATGGACACCGGACTTACAGACGACCCCTAGTTAGAGATGGACCTCTTGGCCTACTTTTACCTCTGGAAAAGCTCTTTGGATGCTACTGTATGGCAGTATATGGGAATTTTCCTCATCCATTACAATGTGCTGATAGCACATTGTAATGAAAGGGTTAAAACGAGACAGCCTCGGGTCTTCAGAAGACCCGAGGCTGTCATGGTGAGGGATTGCCGCTCTCCAATGACGTCACGGGGAGTGCCGATTCTCGACAAGATGGCGGCAATGGCAGCGATGTGCGGGTTAACAGCCGCGATCGGTGCCAGCGATATGCAGCAAAGGCTTACCGACTATGGAGAGGGCTCAGCCCGTGAGCTCTCTCCATGCTCCCGTGGTCGACCGAGACGTGCTATCACGTCACGGGTTATGAAATGGTTAAGGTTATCTCATTGTATTGCATGGCCCTGACAGCTTGTGAGAATTTTCTCCTCAAGGCCTTAAAGGAGGCTATGACTCCTTGGTCCATTGGTTAAATTATGGATGTGGTGTTTGGGGGTAGAAATGCCACTTTTACATTCGGGAGCATGTCGTCTAAAGTATTTGGATATCCAGGGACATTGTCGAGGAGATGAAGAATCTTGAATGGAATATTTTTGGCCAAGCAATAACGTTTAGCTGCAGGTACAAAATGGTTCAAAAAACGATCCTGAAAAATTGCCACTGTAACCCAAGCCTTTGAATTTGCTCTCCAAATAAGAGGAAGAGATGCTTTTTGACATTACGCAGTGCCCTTGGATTTAGGGAGTGATATACTAGCAACAGCTTAAGCTTTAAATCCCCAGATGCATTGACCCCAAGTAATAAAGTCAGCCTGTCCTTTGATGACTTATGTCCTGGTGCACTTCTTTCTTCTTTGGAAATGTAAGTACTTTCAGGCATTTTTTTTCCAAAACAATCCAGTTTCATCTACGTTAAAAACTTGGTCTGGCAAATAACCTTCTTCATCAATAATCACTTCCAATATCTCCCAAATTCACTTGCACTTATATTGTCACTCGCTGCTTCACCTTGAACTTTAATATTATGCAAGTTATCCCTTTCTTTAAAGCGATTAAACCAGCCCTTAGTTGCAACAAAATCTTCATGAAATCTCCTTCACCTTATGTACGGGCTGTCCAAAAAGGCTCCGTACTTTTTCTTACACTAAGGAAAGACTAATAGGCATATTACGTTGATCTTCTATCCAAATTACCAACAGCCGTTCCATCTTGATAATTAAGCCACTGTGTTGCTTGGTAATAATTGTAGTGTTCATTGGAATATTCACATGCTCCATTATTTGATCTTTATCTTTTAAAATTGTTGCAATTGTTGACCGACTGTAACCAAGCGCTCTTCCAATGGATAATAGAGTTTCGCCTCTCTCTGACCTCTTTATTATATCTACTTTATTATCCACTGTGATGGCTTTCCTTTTCTTTGCTGTATCACCAGCACTTGCTTCAGATTTGTGTTTAGAAGGCATAGAATAGTAACCTGGAATAGTAACCTGGTGCAGAAGATGTTCAGTAATGCAGCTGTTTCAATTAAGTTCTGTATGCCTGGGCACTATAGATAGAAACACCAGCCCCTGCGTCTGGGAACTGTAGGAAGAAGCACCACCTCTGTAACTGTGGCAACTGGGCACTGTAGAAAGAAAAAACAGTCTCTTTGTCTGGGCACTGTAGCAACTAGGCACTGTAGGAGGACACACAGCCTCTGTGTCTGGGCACTGTAGGAAGAAACACCACCTCTGTAACTGTGGCAACTTGGCACTGTAGGAGAAAACACCGCCTCTGTGTCTGGGCACTGTAGCAATGGGCACTGTAGGAGAAAACACCGCCTCTGTGTCTGGCCACTGTAGGAGAAAACACCGCCTCTGTGTCTGGGCACTGTAGCAATGGGCACTGTAGGAGAAACACTGCCTCTGTGTCTGGGCACTGTAGAAATGGGCACTGTAGGAGAAAACACTGCCTCTGTGTCTGGCCACTGTAGGAGAAAACACCGCCTCTGTGTCTGGGCACTGTAGCAATGGGCACTGTAGGAGAAAACACTGCCTCTGTGTCTGGGCACTGTAGAAATGGGCACTGTAGGAGAAAACACTGCCTCTGTGCCTGGGTACTGTAGATACAAACGGGGTCCTCGGCAGCGCAAGGGCGGGAAGTAGGTCAGAGACTGCCTGTATTGTGATATGGGGTAAACAGTTTACGAACAAAAGAATTTTGTTGCACATGGATAATAAGGGAGTTGTTTTTGCAATCAATACTCTGTCTTCTAAATGTGATATGGAAATTGTTGACACATCTAGTTTTGTGCTTCCTTCTTTTTAATATATGGTTAAACGCAAAATATGCGCCTGGTGTTACTAATGTTTTAGCCAATTGAGTGTCTCTATTGCATTTCGACAGCTTGTTCCAGAAGTGGAAACAGACGGAGTGGTTTGTCCTCCTCATCTTTGGAATCTGAGCTGGATTTAATCTTGGATAAAATGAAATGTTCTTTAGCTCCCAGTACAAGGGCTGGCTATTCAGCAGCATGGGGAGAATGGTTTTCTTTTTGTAAATTGTTTAATGTAGATTATTTTCAAGATTATTTATTGTTAAGTTTGTTTGTGAGTTAATGCAGTGACAATTAATGTAAACTTCTATCACTAAGTTGTTATCAGGCATTTCGTTTTTCTTTAAATTAGCTAAGAAGTGCCCTCCTCCTGATCGCTTCCAGTTTAAGCAAATGTTAACAGGTCATTGCAAGTTGGCAGGGGTTGGCATGTGAGGCATCCAATCTCTGTTGAGGTGTTGGCAAAATTAATTGTGGTGTTGCCTCGGGTTGTTTTGACAATTTTGGCTTATTAGAGTAGCTTTTGTTTTGGCATTCTTTGCAGTGTTACGTGTTAGCGAATTGGTTTGTAAAAGCAAGATGTTATACTCAGGAATTTTTGTAGATTTTATTTTTTTTTAACCATTATTCTGTGTATTTTTTGTTAAGTACATCTAAGACGGATCAATTGGGAAGAGGCAAATGGATCAATTTGCCTTGAGAGATACATTTTTATGTCCTGTATTTAACAATGGTTTTGCAATGGTTGTTGTTTAGACCTTTTATTTCAGGCCTATTATCATTACACAAGGACTTATCTCATGTGACGAGTTTTATCTCTGTTTTATGAAAATGTTTATTATTTTTAGGTCTAGGTAATCAGAGGATATCATCTCATTCATTTTGTTTTGGTGCTACGACTGAAGCAGCCCGTTTGGGCCTAAGTGACGCAGCGATTGGGAAAATTGGTAGATGGGAGTCACGTCGTTGTAAATTATATGTAAGGCCTTTTTCCAACTGATGTTTTGTTTTTAGGTCCTCATGTAGTGGCGGGGATCTTGGGCCACTCATTTATATTCTGGTCCCAGAAAAAAGCCAGCAGACTGTTTCTCATGTTTTTTGGTTTGGTTATAGAGGGTTAAGATGGAAAAATGTAATTGGGGAAGTGAAAAAATTGATGAGGTTGTGGCCGGTCCCTGATGCAACGATCTGGGTTGTGTCAAAACCTTAGAGCTCTTATGGGAATTAAAGACAGATTTTGCACTATTAAAATGCATTCTTCCTGATGCTGTATTAGTGTTTTCAGAAATTGTCCTGCACTTGATTTGGCGCAGGGTTAGTGCATACAATGAAACAAACAGGAAGAGAGTGAATAGAGCAATGCATAAGTAATTGCCTTGTTTAGGAGGGTTTGCATACAGGAATACTATTGGAGGGTTTTATTCCTGGCTTGTATAGGGCAGATTCGTTTCACCTTTCCGATGTGGGCACTGACATTTTCAATTTGGGATTTCAGAATGCTATTCATATTGGCTGCATTGTTTTTTTGTTGGGGGGGAGGGGGGCTCGCCTTTTCAGGCCTTGTGGGGGGTTTTGTCTCCCAGCTCTTGTTCGGGAGACTAAGTTATAAAATTATACACATTAGTTGACAGTTTAAAATATTCTGTTTTATTAAAATTTAATTGTTTATAAAATGAATTGTTTTATTATTGTAAATCTTTTGGTTACCCAATAATAAACATTGTGGCGATTTTTATCCACATTAGTTGTCTTGTGTCATTTATTCTGTATTACGTTACTTATTGTTGTTTGAATAATACAGGATTTGTGTAACCATGAAGTTTTATTGATAACATAAAAAAAATTGTTTTGAGTTACAATTATAAAATATACCTCTTCCCACTAAGTTCACATTACCTTTCTTAGTGTAAAGAACGGATTAAACATATCAATTAAAAATCCCATTGACATCACTGTAAATTTTGTGCCGTCTGTTATGTTTTGTTCAGGCAAATATGCATTATTTGTACGGGAAAAAAACAACGAAGTCTGAAGCACATTTTCTCTTTTTGAAAAAATCGCATAGACAACGCATACCTGCCAAACTGACCATAACGGATTACATAAAATTTACATTTATGTCAATGTTAAATTCAATGTGAAGATTTTCCTCATAAAGTAAAAACATTGGTAGACATAAATAAAAAGTGTGATGTGTCCTCATGTTATGGAAGATACATGTTTCCTTCTGTCTACAAATACTCCAAAGATGTCTCCACTTTTTCTATACACTATACCTATGTATAGTATATGACCAAAGTATGGAGACAGCCAACCATGTCAAGCTATTATTACAAAAGCATTTGCATGGAGTGTCTAATCCTTTGCGCTACTAAATCAGCCCTTTCTGGGACAGCTTCCAGCTCTATTTTATGACATGGTTCTGTTTCTCACAGAAGGTTATCAGTGGGTTTGATGACAGGGCAGGGAGTTCTTACTACATTGTATAGAGATGAGCGAGCACTAAAATGCTCGGGTACTCGTTATTCGAGACGAACTTTTCGCGATGCTCGAGTGCTCGTCTCGAATAATGAGCCCCATTGAAGTCAATGGGAGACTCGAGCATTTTTCAAGGGGACCAAGGCTCTGCACAGGGAAACTTGGCCAAATACCTGGGAACCTCAGAAAAGGATGGAAACACCACGGAAATGGACAGGAAACAGCAGGGGCAGCATGCATGGATGCCTCTGAGGCTGCTTAATCGCACCATTATGCCAAAATTATGGGCAACAGCATGGCCATGACAGAGTGACCGAATGAGGCTAGATAGCATCTAAAACATGCAATAATTGACCCTGACACTATAGGGGACGGCATGCAGAGGCAGCGGCAGGCTAGAGAGTGTCATGGTGACATACCCTAAATGGACTCAGGCTTCACCAAAGGAGGTGAGCAAGAAGCGCTGAAATGATTTCCTATGTGAACAAAAGGTTGACGGTATATTTAGTCGATAACACAGCATGGTGGCTACATAGTGACCAAGTTCCATAACGTATCTGGTGAAACAGCCGAAAAATGAGCCTGACACAGCTCTTTTGATAAGGGGACGACATGTGGAGGCAGCCATGGAGAGGACTTCCATGATTAAGAGCGACAGTATGGGGCATTCATATTGCGCTGCTATGATTGCAACTTCAGGTCTCCAGCATGGTGGCGACAGATGGGCCGAGTTCCACTATGTATCTGGTGAAACACCTGAAAATTCTGCCTGACACAGCTCGTTTGATAAGGGGATGATGTGCTGCATAACCTCTCGTGCTCCAGCGTCTGGGGTATAGAGAGTTGAAATGAGACATTGGTGGACGCTGTGGAGGATCGTGGAGGCAAAATGGACAGGAAACAGCAGGGGCAGCATGCATGGATGCCTCTGAGGCTGCCTAATCTTGGGATGGAGCTGGCGGTCCACCGCCAGGCGAGCTTTCGCCTGTCCAAGCCCCTGTCTCTCGGCTCCTCTGCACCCAAAATGGGCCTGGGGGCCAGAAGTGTTTACTTTGAAAAAATTATAATTTTCAAGCAGGCCGGGTCGTTTGAATATTTCACCTAGGAATAATGGAATAGCATAGTGGTTCTATTTTTAATTGTTTTTACGGAAATGGTTCCATGATTAAGAGCGACAGTATGGGGCATCCATATTGCGCTGCTATGATTGCAACTTCAGGTCTCCAGCATGGCGGCGACAGATGGGCCGAATTCCACTATGTATCTGGAGAAACACCTGAAAATTCTGCCTGACACAGCTCGTTTGATAAGGGGACGATGTATGGAGGCAGTGAACTAGTAGTAGATTAAAGGTGCTGCAGTTAAAACTATGTTAGTTGGATCTTGAGATGGAGCTGGCGCTCCGCTGCCCGGCGAGCTTTCGCCAATCCAAGCCCCTGTCTCTCGGCTACTCCCCAAACAGCATTTCTAAGAACCTTTTGTATAAGTGTAGTAGCGTTCTTATAAGTTTGGGTTATGGCGGGTGAGGGGAATGTAAACAGATGCGCAAGAAGCGCTGAAATAATATTGGTAAATGATAAAAGTTTGCCAGTATATTTTGTGGATTACACAGCAGGGTGGTGACAAAGTTAACAAGTTTGATGTGGAAGCCATGAAAACAACCCAAAATTCTGCCTGACACAGCTCGTTTGATAAGGGGACCATGTATGGAGGCAGTGAACTAGTAGTAGATTAAAGGTACTGCAGTTAAAACTATGTTAGTTGGATCTTGAGATGGAGCTGGCGCTCCGCTGCGAGCTTTCGCCAATCCAAGCCCCTGTCTCTAGGCTACTCCCCAAACAGCACTTCTAAGAACCTTTTGTATAAGATCAAGTATAGTAGCGTTCTTATAAGTTTGGGTTATGGCGGGTGAGGGGAATGTAAATAGATGCGCAAGAAGCGCTGAAATAATATCGGTAAATGATAAAAGTTTGCCAGTATATTTTGTGGATAACACAGCAGGGTGGCGACAAAGTTAACAAATTTGATGTGGAATCCATGAAAACAACCCAAAATTCTGCCTGACACAGCTCGTTTGATAAGGGGACCATGTATGGAGGCAGCTATATGGACGACTTTTGGAGGCAGCTATGGCGATGACGTGTGGAGGTAGCAATGGAGACAACGTGTGGAGCCAGCTAAAAAGACGACATGTGGAGGCTGCTATGGAGAATTTAATTTGGATAGTGCCTGTATGTGGCAGTCCAAAAAAGTTTTCAAACCAGAGGAGCAGGTAGGTGGTCCTCCAGAAAAATTAAATAAATTGAGTGCCTGTATGTGGCAGTCCAAAAAAGTTTTCAAACCAGAGGAGCAGGTAGGTGGTCCTCCAGAAAAATTAAATAGATTGAGTGCCTGTATGTGGCACTCCCAAAAATTCCTTAAAACAGAGGACCGGGTAGGTGGCCCTCCAGAAAAATTAAATACATAGTGTACTATAGCTAGAGCCAGTTGGCCCTGGCAAAAAATAGCCAGTTTCCTCTGCTTTAGTGTACAAAGAGGAGGAGAATGAGGACAATGAGGAGGAGGAGTGCATACATTATTCAGGTTGAGCTTCTTTCACCTGGTGGAGAATGAAAATCCGGAGAAATCCAGGCTTTATTCATCTTGATAAGCGTCAGCCTGTCAGCGCTGTCAGTCGACAGGCGTGTACGCTTATCGGTGATGATGCCACCAGCTGCACTGAAAACCCACTTGGACAACACGCTAGCGGCAGGGCAGGCAAGAACCTCCAAGGTGTACAGCGCCAGTTTGTGCCACATGTCCAGCTTTGAAACCCAGTAGTTGTAGGGAGCTGTGTGATCATTTAGGACGATGGTATGGTCAGCTACGTACTCGCTCACCATCTTTCTGTAAAGATCAGCCCTACTCTGCCGAGACTGGGGACAGGTGACAGTGTCTTGCGGGGGTGACATAAAACTGGCAAAGGCCTTGTAAAGCGTACCCCTGCCAGTCCTGGACAAGCTGCCTGCTCGCCTACTCTCCCTCGCTACTTGTCCTGCAGAAGTACGCCCTCTGCCGCTAGCGCTGTCAGAAGGGAAATACTGTTTCAGCTTGTGCACCAGGGCCTGCTGGTATTCATGCATTCTCACACTCCTTTCCTCTCCAGGGATGAGAGTGAAAATATTTTGCTTGTACCGTGGGTCCAGGAGAGTGAATACCCAGTAATCAGTGCTGGAATAAATTCTTTGAACGCGAGGGTCACGGGATAGGCAGCCTAGCATGAAATCTGCCATATGCGCCAGAGTCCCAACGCGCAAGAATTCACTCCCCTCACTGGCCTGACTGCCCTTTTCCTCCTCTTCCAACTCCTCCAACTCCTCTTCTTCTGCCCATACACGCTGAACAGTGAAGGACTGAACAATGGTCCCCTCTTCTGTCTCGCCAACATTCTCCTCCTCTTCCTCCTCATCCTCCTCCACCTCCTCCGATATGCGATGAGAAACAGACCTAAGGGTGCTGTGGCTATCAACAAGGGAATCTTCTTCCCCCGTCTCTTGTGACGAGCGCAAAGCTTCCGACTTCATGCTGACCAGAGAGTTTTTCAACAGGCCAAGCAGCGGGATGGTGAGGCTGATGATGGCGGCATCGCCACTGACCATCTGTGTTGACTCCTCAAAGTTACTCAGCACCTGACAGATATCAGACATCCACGTCCACTCCTCATTGTAGATTTGAGGAAGCTGACTGACCTGACTACCAGTTCTGGTGGAAGTTGACATCTGGCAGTCTACAATCGCTCTGCGCTGCTGGTAAACTCTGGATAACATGGTTAATGTTGAATTCCCCCTCGTGGGCACGTCGCACAACAGTCGGTGAGCGGGCAGTTGGAGGTGGCGCTGTGCTGCCCTGAGAGTAGCAGCATCTGTGCTGGACTTCCTGAAATGCGCACAGATGCGGCGCACCTTCGTGAGCAAATCAGACAGATTGGGGTATGTCTTGAGGAAACGCTGAACTATAAGATTTAACACATGGGCCAGGCATGGCACATGTGTCAGTCTGCCGAGTTGCAGAGCCGCCACCAGGTTACGGCCGTTGTCACACACAACCATGCCTGGCTTCAGGTTCAGCGGTGCCAGCCACAGATCAGTCTGCGCCGTGATGCCCTGTAATAACTCTTGGGCGGTGTGCCTTGTATCGCATAGGCTCAGCAGTTTGAGCACCGCCTGCTGTCGCTTAGCGACGGCACTGCTGCTGTGCCTAGAGCTACCGACTGATGGCGCCATGCCCACGGATGGTAATTCGGAGGAGGAGGTGAAGTAGGGGTGGGAGGAGGAGGAGGCATAGTAGGCCTTTGAGACCTGGACCGAGGTAGGCCCCGCAATCCTCGGCGTCGGCAGTATATGACCAGCCCCAGGGTCAGACTCGGTCCCAGCCTCCACCAAGTTAACCCAATGTGCCATCAGCGATATATATTGTGGCCCTGCCCGGCAGCGCTCGTCCATGTGTCCGTGGTCAGGTGGACCTTGTCAGAAACGGCGTTGGTCAGGGCACGGATGATGTTCTCTGACACGTGCTTGTGCAGGGCTGGGACGGCACATCGGGAAAAGTAGTGGCGGCTGGGGACCGAATACCGAGGGGCGGCCTCCGCCATGAGGTTTCGAAAGGCCTTGGTCTCTACCAGCCTATACGGCAGCATCTCCAGGCTAAGCAACTTGGAGATGTGGACATTGAGGGCTTGGGCGTGTGGGTGGGTTGCGCTATACTTCCTTTTGCGCTCCAGCGTCTGGGGTATGGAGAGCTGAACGCTGGTGGATGCTGTGGAGGATCGTGGAGGCGAAGATGGGGTTTTCGCACGGGAGGTGTTTGGGCCGGGTCCTGGGCAGGGGGCTGACTAGCAGATGACACAGGGGAAGGAACAGTGGTGTGCCCGGCCGGAGGTGAACGGGCTTGGTGCCATTGAGTGGGGTGTTTAGCATTCATATGCCTGCGCATACTGGTGGTAGTTAAGCTAGTAGTTGTGGAACCCCTGCTGATCCTGGTTTGGCACAGGTTGCACACCACAGTCCGTCGGTCATCCGGTGTTTCTTTAAAGAACCTCCAGACTTCTGAAAATCTAGCCCTCGCCACGGGAGCTTGACTACGGGAAACATTTGGCGCTGATGCACCAGCTCTGGCCCTGCCTCTCCGTATGGCCCCACCACTGCCTCTTCCAACCTGTTCTGCTATAGGACTTGCCTCCGTCTCAGAAGCACTGTGTTCACCCGGCCTCTCAACCCAGCTTGGGTCTGTCACCTCATCATCCTCCGATCCCTCAGTCTGCTCCCCCCTCGGACTTCCTGCCCTGACAACAACTTCACCACTGTCTGACAACCGTGTCTCCTCATCGTCCGACACCTCTTTAAACACTTCTTCCACTACGTCAATAATGTCATCATCACCCTCAGACTGCGACCGGTGGAAAACCTGGGCATCGGAAAATAGCTCAGCAGCAACCGGACAAGTGGTTTGTGACTGTGGGAAGGGTCCAGAAAACAGTTCCTCAGAGTATGCCGGTTCAAATGCCAAATTTTGCTGGGAGGGGGCAGACTGGGGGGAAGGAGGCTGAGGTGGAGGAGCTGGAGGAGTGCTGATTTCGGTGACATGGGTGGACTGCGTGGAAGACTGACTGGTGGACAAATGGCTAGAAGCATTGTCCGCAATCCACGACATCACCTCTTCGCACTGTTCTGGCCTCAACAGTGCTCTACCACGAGTCCCAGTAATATATAATATAATGCTATTGTAGGCCTAAGTAAGCCGTTGGGGTTCTCCTATGGCTATTTTCTAGCGTACACTGAAAGCACACTGCTTTGCAAGATGACTTTGAGCTATAAAAAGAAATAAAGGTAAAAAAAAATAGATCAGCAGACTAATTCTAATCAAACCCCTAATAAATTGTCCCACTTCGGTGTTTGAGGTGGATATGCGTGTCACTAAGAGCTAAACACAACGGTCGCAGGTCTCCCAGCAAATTACTCACAATATGGTACTAGCTGCACTACTAATGCCAGCAAGCCCAGCCACAAGCAAACAAAAAAAAGGAAAATATAACGCTATTGTAGGCCTAAGTAAGCCGTTGGGGTTCTTCTATGGCTATTTTCTAGCCTACACTGAAAGCAAATTTTTTTTGCAAGATGACTTTGAGCTATAAAAAGAAATAAAGGTAAAAAAAAATAAATCAGCAGACTCTGCCTAATTCTAATCAAACCCCTAATAAATTGTCCCACTTCGGTGTTTAAGGTGGATATGTGTGTCACTAAGAGCTAAACACAACGGTAGCAAGTCTCCCTGCAAATTACTCACAATATGGTACTAGCTGCACTACTAATGGCAGCAAGCCCAGCCACAGGCAAACCAGCAGCAGCTCTCTCCCTAGCGGCATCCAGACAGAGAATGATCTGAGCAGCGCGGGCAGGGGCTAGTCTATCCCAGGGTCACCTGATCTGGCCAGCCAACCACTGCTATCGACGTGTAAGGGTACCACATCATGCTGGGTGGAGTGCAGAGTCTCCTGGCTTGTGATTGGCTCTGTTTCTGGCCGCCAAAAATCAGAACGGCGGGAGATGCCATTTTCTCGAGCGGGCGAAGTATTTTCTCGGACGAGTATGTTCGCTCATCTCTAACATTGTACCATTGAACTAAATGCAAGGATTGCTTGTAGCCATCTGATCTGCCACAATTTATTGATGTCATTAATAGCTGAGTTCACATTAATTTAAATGGGCTTGCAGTCTATAAAAGACATCCCTTTAAACATGGAAGCTGCCTTAATGGTGACCTTCATGTCAGACATAGCATTGCATGGCACCACTTCAGGTGAATGAATACATGGAATGGGTACTGCTTCTTGTTACCTGCCCTCCATTGATTGTAATTATCCTTATGGCCACTAAAAAGATATATGAAGAACGTATGGATACTGTCTTCATTAAACTAATTCACTAAGTTTCTGCAACTCTATTCTAAGTCTTCGCTAATGGTTTCACTTTACAAAAAAATCAATGTATGCTGCATAAAACTATATATCATACAACTACCTTTCTGATGCTTTCTGAACTTTTGCAGAAATATTCTTGTGTCAAAACAAAAGTGAACATGCAGGTTTCTCATTATGTAGTAAAATCCTGATCCCCTGCCAGGGTAATGGCTACTTCATGTTTGCTGGTTTCTTGTGGAATCTTCTAAAAATATTCTTTTGCATGAAGAAATGTATTGGAAGTAAAATCATGTGCGCTAGTTCCCAAGCTGTGATATATCGGCCAGAACTTTCTTTAAGAAATTATAGAAACCTGGGAAGTTTCATGTAACTGCTGTTTGTATCTCTATGATTTTTTTAACTTACTGGGGGGAATTTATCAATGTGTCGCATGGTGCAGAGTTAGCCTTCACTAGACCTATTTTTATCTGGTCTAATCTGTGTGCCACAATGTGAAAAACCATGGGGATGGCCAATGCATGGCACTGCACCTCTGAGAACCCAAAAAGAGAATCCATTTTCATACTTTGCCCTCTTCATGGTTTTACACAAATTCTATATCAACCTAAGTTTTGCTTGTTTGTGCAGAAACTGACCATGCTTTGTGAAAACCCCAAAAATCTTAAGACTGCATTATGACATTATTGTTGCTTATCTCAACAAATAATTTGTGCACAAAGCTGATATACAAGGTCTTAATGTGGTGCACATTCTGGAACAAGGCCAGATAAGACCGGTGGAGGAAGCTGTTGACTGACGAGTTGCATGTCTTCAAGTCAGCTGGAATGATGAATCACTTTGCTTGAGGAACTAAGTCATTCTTGGTGAAAATTGTCATCTCTGTGTCAGTAATTTCTGCTGTATAGTGTGATCAGGGCAGTTGTAGTTTAGCAATACTGGGAAGGTCACAGGCTGTAGACAACCTCTAATCTATAGTAAGGGAATCCTCAATCCAGGGGCATAACTAGGAGAGGCAGGCCCCCATAGCAGGCTTCTAAATGGGGCCTCCCTTGCTACTTAAAAAATATACATATTTGTATACATACACTTTATGCACACATATTTATCTTATGCACACATACAGATCATATACACACACATACAGTGCCATATACAAACATACAGTATATATATACATATACATAGTATATACACACAGCATACACTGTATACACATACAGCATATACACATCACAGATACAGCATATACACCACATATATTTGATATACATATTATGCTGTACAATGTGCAGCATAATATATATAAAATAATGTACATCCTCCACTCTTTAGCGTGTCAGGTTGGATGCCAGGACTACAACTGACTTCAGTCCCTTGGAATCAATTGTAGCAAGGCCGTGCACCCTATTTATGACAAGGTCTTCATCTCATTATATAATAGGCACACGCTTCACTGAGGTTTGGGGATATCATGGTCAGTGTGAAAAAAGTGGGTCTTGAAATATCCCCAGACTGAGTACATAACCATTGTACATAAAACATTCAAGCATAGGGTGTCACAATGCTTTCTATCAAAACAATAGACAGCACAACGGAGCCCAGACTCCATTATAAGTCAGTGAAGTCTGCTAGGTACTGCTGGGGTCTATAATGTGAGGGTCCACACTGCTGGTTTAAGTAACCATGACAGCAGTGTAAACAAAGCCATAAAACTACAGTATCATACACCCACATCCAATATCCACATACACCTATTTATACACACACACATACACATATGCTACATTGTAGATATATACATATATATACCCATATATACACATCACTTATCACTTATTTACATACACATACTAACACATACATACATATACTAACATGCTCACACACATCATGGACTTGACTTACCTACACATGTATTAACATACAAAAACATACATGTACAAGGTACAAGCACACACATCACACACTTACCGTTTACACATACATATACACACATATAAATATACACACACCTATCTATATACAAACATCTATAGAGACACACATATACTAGCAGAAGTGGAGATTCAGCTCACCTTCCAGCTCTGTGAGTGTCCCAGTATGGCGCAGAACGCCCCTCTGCTCGGCCCACAAACACGAGTGAAAAAATTCCAAGATCCAGCCTTGTTGGGAAACACTCGTAATCTTTATTTAGGCATGCATTAAAATTCCACTGCAGGTAGTCTTGGCCAAAGCGTTTCAAACAGGCTGGCCGTTCTTAGCCATGACTAAGAACGGCCAGTCCATTTGAAACGCGTTGGCCAAGACTACCTGCAGTGGAATTTTAATGCATGCCTAAATAAAGATTACGAGTGTTTCCTGACAAGGCTGGATCTTGGAATTTTTTCACACATATACTAGCACACCCAAACACACATATTATGCACCTACATACACATATACTACCATATACAACACATATGATACGCATCATATTCTGACACACACCATGAACTTACAGTTTACACACTGGAGGGGGAACACAGTTTAGTATTTAATATTCCAGCTTCCTGATGTATCTGGTGGCCAGGCTGCGCGGCATACAATTCTACACCAGGCAGGGCCTAGCATAAATTTGTGCTATTAACCAGCGATGTTCAGCTTGAACGGTCACAGGCCATGGCGAGCGTGCAGACCCACTCTGCAATTATCTCATGCAATTATCTCTGCGCTAGAAAACTGATAAATGTTGTCCCAAAAGACAATGCAACCTTAGGTGAGTCTTAATGAAGCAGCTAAAAGCACAGGGCAAAAAATTCTACATTAATCTTAAGACCACAGCTGGACATCCGCGTGAGACGTCTGTGAATAAACAAACGCATTTGCTTGTTTAAATAAATTTTATCAGAAAAGAGACATTCAACACGTAGACACTTTAATTTAAATAACATTGTATATGTATACTTAATAAAACATTTTATATCTATGGGAAGATACTAGTTAAGTGCCTTTGGAAAAATAACTTTTTTTAAAATTACAAACAATCCCTTTTCCTGTGTTTTCCTTAAATGATGCTCATGTTGTCACATGAATATTGTCCTTGTTCCTCCAACAACCAATCAGTTTACATTTCTTAAATATCAACTAATAACAGTGCAACTGCAGTCTAGGAAACAGAAGAACTTGAAGTAACAAGGCCAGTATCCATGTTTCCAGGGGCGTAACTAGGAATGGTTGGGCCCCATATATATAATATATACATATTATGATGTACAATTTGCAGAATAATATGAATGTAATGGTGCACATTTGCCATTCTTTAATTTGTCAGGTTGGGTGCTGGGGCCCCTGACACTGCTACCACGGTAGTTAAGCCTCTGCATGATACATGAATTCTTTTGTGCTTATTCCATTGTTTTAGTGGTTTCATCATCAAACAGATCCAAACACTACACACATTGCGGCTCATTTACTAATGACGGCGCACTTTCGTCAGGTTTCCCGAATATTTCCAATTTGCTCTGAATTGCCCCGGGTTTTTGGCGCACGCGATCGGATTGTGGCGCATCGGCATGCACGCAACAGAAATCGGGGGCCTGACGTATTTGGATAAACAGCGGAATTTAAAAAACGGATTGTGTCGCAAGATCAGGCACTTACATGCACCAGGAAGAAGAAGGTGAACTCCAGCGGACCTCGGCACAGCAGCGACACCTGCAAGGACTCGGGCGCATGATCTTAGTGAATCGCGGCAGACCTGAAACCTTGTCGAACAACGCGCCGCGGGATTGTGACAGGACCGGGTAAGTAAATCTGCCCCATTACCTCAAAAACTGGTCTTTCGTTTAAAAATTTCAAAATGTTAGAACACTTTCCTATCTTGAAAGGAAAGATGTAGCTGCTTCTGGTCAGTGTCAAGAATCAAAGATTATTCATTTATAAGGATCGATAGACTTGAAAATCTAAATCCTAGTTTTCCCATCCGTGCTGGAATGTCTGCATCATACCATATCATGCTATATAATCCTAGATTAATAATAAGTCCTGCAGTCCTGGAATCAGTGACCAGTCCTTAGCAATATAAAGTGCACATATAAGGACACAACAAGTATCTGAGCCACGGTCATAGGAGCTTACATTCTAAGTTGAATATGAGGTAAAGGAGAGAAATTGAGTTGTATACATTGAAGGGGTGGCACCATGCAATATTGAGAGCTGATAAAGATCCTTTATGTTTCTTAGAAGATATACCATTTGAAAAGTTACTTAAATGAGTTGTCTCAGCAAGGCAATTTTTACCCTTAGGTCTGATTTGGACAATTTATCACCATGGAACTTTGGTAAATGCAGGATATCTAGCATTAATCTGAATGGTTGCTATTTCTACAGAAATATATGTCTAGTTTCAGATTCTCCCAGCAAAACAATTTGCCTGGGGTGTTGGTCAGATTAGAGGTCCTCTATTAAGACAACTCTATCAGAGTAATGCCCAATGTAATTTCAAGTTTTTGTGGTTTATTTTGGGTCAAGTTGATCCATAGTGTCCCCTTCCCTTTCCAAATAGTATTTGTTACATATGAAAAGATATATGGTGATGTTCTAATGATTAAAAAGTCTTTTTCTCAAAAGATAGCTTCATATGGAGTTGTCCTTTGCCTGAGAATGGACACTGTCCTTTGTCAGAAATTCGTCTTCCTACAGTTGTGCAAAAACAGGAGGTTTCAATTTATTGACTCAATTGACACCAATAACCTCAACTGACAAATCTCCCGGATAATGCCATGTCAAAACACAGATAAAAGTGGAAACATCTATCTAAAATCTGTCACAGAAATCCTAAAAATGCTTGTATCCCCCTGCAGTGTCTTCAGTTGTCCAAGTATACCAGAATGTTGAAGACAAGGATCAGAGAAAGAAGTTTAATTCTACATGTAGGTCTTTTCACCGTGAAGCTAGAATGAAGACCAAAGAAGGAGCATTACTAGCATGACACCTCATGTTGTATGCTCTGGAGTATCTGATTATCATTGGCTATGATAATGTGACTCCACAACTGAGCGTTGGTGCCTCTTAGAACTACTAAGGCGATGACTGAATCACCTCTGTAACTCCATATACCCAAGCTACATGGAACCTTTATACTGTTTACATTACTAGGTCTCTGTTTTATCTCCCCATGCAATTTTATCACCATCAGCTAATTGTTTCTTCTGGGAAATCCCATATGTAGTGTCGACAAAGTTCAGCTTTGTGCTGGTTGACAGTCGAGTACTGAGGGAAGGAGAGTTTCTGATGCTTCTCATGGTAGGAGAGTTTCGACAACAAAGAGCTGAGCGCATAAGCCGCAAAACAGAGGGTCGTAATATAGTAAAAATCCATGGGTCGATAATTGAATTGATTGACAGATATCTCAAGGCTGAAAGGTCCATTTTGTCATTTCCTTTTTCGCTGTCAATTCTGTTAATGTAGGCCCGTACCTGAAAAATATAGAATAGTTAAAATGGTATTAAGTTGGCTTATTAGCATCAAAACAGAATACTGCATTCTTATATTAGACGCACACAAAGTCACACACTTTGATATCTTTTAAGTTGGCCTCAGACTATGTAACCTAGGGGAATGGTCAGGGAGCTGCACCAATAACCATCCCAAGTACTGTTATGTATCATAGATGCACAGATTCAGCATTGCGTGTCTGTAGTCCATATACATAAAAGGTCTTATATTTTATGTTACAATTAGCAGACATGTTGTTGCATATTTCCATTAAGACACATTTTAAGAGTTTTTAGATGGGTTTCATGAATAAATAAAGGAGAGAATTCATTTTTGGTGCATTTATCAATTAACACAGGAACAGTTTTATGGCCCTCAGTCCTAAATCAGGCTGGAAAATAACCATAAAACTGTTCTAGCTTAATGTCTATTATGTCTGAATAGTCACAGGATGATGTTGTCTTGCTCTATTAGATGACGTTTTTCTTTGCTCAGACGTGCATTAACATAAGTTGTCTGCAAACGATCGACAAATAAAGTACTTATAACTCCATCTGGGAAAAATATACGAGAATTTGCCAAAGGGACTTGTGATCTGAGTACCCACGATATTAACACAAAGACTTTTAAATGTTGCTGTAGACCTGAATAGAGATGAAATATTATATACCGTATTTTCCGGGCCATTAGGCGCACCGGAATATAAGGCGCATTAGTCCGATGCGCCTTATATATGTAATAATTCCATATATAAGGCGCATCGGACTATAATGCGCCAGGTCCGGGTGCGTGTCGGAGGTCCGGGGGCGGAGCGGAGACCCGACGGGACGCGACGGGACGCGACACGGAGAAGAGACGCGACGCGACCCGAAGACGAGACCCGACGAGACGCGGCGACGCGGGGAAGGTGAGTGGGGAAGGTGAGGGGGAGGTGGAGGAGGGCAGCGGACCATACTTACATAGGTCCCCGCTACCGGAGACAGCAGATCTCCAGCGGGAACTGCAGACCACGCGGCAGAAGTTGTTCATGCCGCGTGTTCTGGGGGAATTCTGTCCCCCAGCACTGCAAGGCTGTAATGCTAACCACTAAGCCACCACCCCGACCATTTACGCATGCTGGATATTTTAAGTCGCAGCCTCTTAGTATATCCAGCGGACGGCCTTGTGGACAGAGAATTCTACACCAGGACCTGGAATGGCCCACTCTTCAGCCTAAAATGGTGTATACCAATTGTCTTGGAGAAGGTGTAAGGGAAGAAATAGTTCTGCTGCACAGCAGTACAAACCTTGATAAATCTCCCCCATCGTCATTCAAAGTATGTGATTTTTTAAAATATTGTATCTTCACAACATTACAAACCCATTGAAGTCACCCAAGAAGGCTAGTGACCCTCAAAAAACAAATTCAAGAGAGGGCAGGATAATGCAGAGAATCTCCATGGGTAATCATTTTAACACTGAAACTGGAACAGTTCAACACTAAACAGGGTAAGGATCTGTCTCATCATACAGTGTCTCAACGTTTAACACCTTAAGGATGCAGGTTTTTTTTTTTTCTTATTTTCCGCTCTCTACCTTTCATAATCCATAATCTTTTTCATTTTTCCGTGTACTAAGCTGTGTGAGGGCTTATTTTCTGCATAACAAATTCTACTTATCAGGGATGTTATCTATTATTCTATGTCGTGTACTGGGAAGCTGAAAAAAAATACCAAATGTGGTGAAATTTGTGTCTCTTTCTTGTGGGCTCAGTTTTTACGACTTTCACTGTGCGCCAGAAGTGGATCTAGTAAAAAGATAAGAAGAAGAAATCCTTCTGTTACATTTCCTATTCCTCTGTACTCCTCTTCTGACTTTGGCTGTAAATGCTTCACTAAAAGTGCACTGCAGTTTTTAATTTTTTTTTTTTTTATCATAGTATTATAATATACAATGCCTTTAAGAATTAAACAAATGTATTTTCCCCATAACCCGTGATATTTTTTCTCTCTTGAACATGTACATAGAGGAGCAGATTTATCAAGCTGTCTGAAAGTCAGAATATTTCTAGTTGACCATGGCGACCAATCACAGCTCTCCTTTAAAATATTCATGAGCACAGGTAAAATGAAAGCTGAGCTGTGATTGGTTGCCATGGGCAACTAGAAATATTCTGACTTTCAGACAGCTTGATAAATCTGCCCCAGAGTCCGCCATAACAACCTCCTGCGGCAGAGAGTTCCATAGTCTCACTGCTCGTACAGTAAAGAACCTTTGTCTATGGTGATGGTAAAATTGCCTCTCCTCTAGGCGTAGATTATGCCCCCTTGTCCTGGTCACAGGTCTAGGTATAAAAAGATCTTTGGAGAGATCCTTGTACTGTCCGTTCATGTATTTGTACATTGTAATCTTTTTTTGTCTTTTTTCTAAACTGAATATGGTAATCCCAAATTTTGTAATCTTTGTATATGAAACCACTCTTGATGCTAGAAGTCTGACACTGGGTGTCACTGCAATGGCACCGTTCATGCTCTGCAGCTAAGGTTCGAAGGACCTTTTACTATCCCTTTGACACAGTCCTGTAAAGTACTGTCAATATCCATGGTAGGCAACTTTTAACTCTATGCACTTGATAACTTGATGACAACACAGACAGCTGGGTAGTAGGGTAGCAGATAATTCACAAATTAAAGCTAGTTGTGGAGGTAAAATGTCGAGCATAAGTGCAACATGTATAAAGCATGTGCAACATTTTGCAAAAATCTTAGTTAAGATGCATTGCACATTGTGGAAGTTATTTTGTGCAATGCACAAATATGTGTCACGGCTGTACCCACGATCCTCGGTATGGATCGCAGGTACCTCCGTGCCCTCCTATGTGACGCGGTGTCCCCGTCCTTTAGCCCGGACTCACCTCTCCTGGCTCCTGATGCTGCCTCGGTCCCGTCCAGGCTGCACACCGGCTTCCCTGATTAGGCCGCACCCTCCCGCTGCTAGGGCGTGCGTGCTCTGGCCTGTCCTGCCTTACAGGGCCAGCGTCTTCCTCATTGGCGCTGGCTAATTGGGCTCAGCCCTTATAATCCGGCATCTCCCTTCACTCCCCGCTGGATCTTCTCTTAGGATCTTCTATGGTTTCCATGCCAGGCTTCCCTAAGCCGTTCCTGTGGAAGAGAAAGCTATCCAGTGTTCCCATATGCTCCAGCGTTCCCATACGCTCCTGTGTTCCTGTCTCCAGCATTCCCATACCATCCTGTGTCTCCAGTGTTCCTCCGTGTTCCTGTCTCCAGCGTTACCAGTATTCCTCCATGTGCCTGTCTCTAGCGTTCCCATACGCTCCTGTGTCTTCAGCCTGCCTCCTGCTGTACCTTCCAGGATTCCAGTCCAGCGATTTCTCCAGCGTTCCTACCTTGACTGCCACCATGGGCCTAGTCACACCCGTGGAACGACTGGTGGCACCTCACCGCAGCAAGACCATCCCACTTTGTGGCGGGCTCTGGCAAAGACCAGGTGCCACTTAGGCTCTGGTCCCGGGTTGCGGCTAGTACTGTCATCATCTCCCACGGTGGTCCAGAGGGTCCACAGACTCTTCCCAAAGAGACTTTTCCCTTACACACTTGTCCCTACAAGTGTGTTCTGTGACAATATGTTTCTGATGTCAGAATTCACTTCACTTCAAGTCCCCTAGGGAGACTAAAATAAATGTGGCAAAAAATATTTTAAATGTAGAAAACCTTCATCGTTTTCCAATTTTTAAATGAAAATAAACATTTAAAAATTAAACATCAGTTATTGGTGTATCCAAAATGCACTACGTACGAAATTAAAAATATTCAATCAAAAAGTATGACCTTTCTCCTAAACAATAAGCCCTTTGTTGATCAATAACTCAAAAGGTTATGAGAAAACAACATAAAAATAAAAAATGAAAACAAAAATATGTAAAAACTAAGAGAGTAATTTATTAAACAAAATCTACCATCAAAATCAAGCATGATAAACTATGGGCACTTACTCATAGATGAGTAGTGACTGTGGAAATCTATTTATATTTGTTATCCATGGCCTTCATGCTTCAAAAATTTACTTTTAAAATTATGCTAATATGCCGGAAGGGAGTATCTGTTCAGAGTATCTTTTTAAAATTTGATTTTAGAAGGAAGGAGGCCATGGATAAGAAATATAAGAAGATTACCACAGTCACAGTGCCTGGATCTTTGTTTATCTTGATGGATTTTGATGGTAGATTTTCTTTAAGCTCTTTACTCTTGTATCCTGGTTTTAAACTGTCATACATTTTTGCCCAAGGTAAATTATATATTCTCAAAATTTTTTACAATTTCCAACCATTCTCAAATCTATTTTTAAAGTTCGTTTACCACTTTTGTGTAAAACGTTACAGTCAGTAGTGCATCTTCTGTCATACTATATGGGCAAAAGATGGTGCTGAAGCCCAAACAAGCACAAATCTTACAACCAGTGCTAATTAATTCCTGAAGATCTTTGAAACCATCCAAAAGTAAACCTGTGACAACTAGCCACAGAGCAACTTTCAATGCACATTCTGCTTTTGAAAAATAAACGTACTGTGACTGGTTGCTATGGGCGACAAAAACTGTGTTTCTTTTGGACATTTACATAAAACATGTCATATATGGATGTAAGATTATGAGACTTGTTTGCAGATTCAAGGGAACTTTACTGTCCAAGCAGAAAATGAAAATGAATTTTTCAGTCTCCCGGAATCCCTTTAACCAACTTTCGTATTAAGCCCTCAGTTGTAAAGGAATGTTGCATGTTAGTCAGACTTGTACTTTGTCCTGTGTAAATATTGCCTTTCAAGACATGAAATAAAACAGTTTACAGAAGTGTTTTATCCTGCTTTTGCATTTTCTTGTTCTCTTTTACTCATGAACTATTGAATTGAAGTTTTCGGTGAACCACTTCCTCCTTCTAATGAAATACATTGGATGAGGTTGTGCAATTGTCAGTGCAGGGGGGCAGAGTTGGAGTTTCTTTTTGTATTGTTTGTGTTTAACTGTACAGTAAATTGTTATTGAGTTTGTGTTGTTGTGAGCTTGAAGCCCAGTGGGCTGTGTGTGCTACTTAGCTCCTCAATGCACTTGGCAGCGCCATTGTAGAAGCTACTCAAGGTTGTGCATATCATTGTATCGTAGTTGCAGAAGGGTCTTAAAAAAGTCCATCAACTTTAGACAGTGGGGGCTAAGAACAAGATGGTCAACTACAACCTTGTGCTGTTGTGTCCCACATGTAGTACCTTTGGTTTACACAATTAGTAGAGTAGTATGTGTTACTGTGCTGCTTTCCATGGAATGGTTTAAGCTAATGGGTTGCATGACCCAAAAATTGACCCATGACCCAAAAACAGAATTATTAGAAGTGTAGGCCATCCAGTTTTAAAACCATTTATCATGCTCAGACATGTTAACCTGAGGGTCAATGTGTAGCTGTACTGGTCCCTGTGAAAGTGTGTGGTTATCCCAATCTGTCTTCAGGGTGCAGATAGTGTAGTTGTAATAGCTTTCTGTCTGTGTATGTACTCTGTGGATTGTTCTCTGTATGCTCCTATCCTGCATATTTGGGAACTAAACATTTACTGTACAGTAGATATGGGTACTATATATTGGAATTGAACTCCCCTTATCCAGCAAAGTTCTGCTACACCTATCCTGCATACACTCACCGGCCACTTTATTAGGTACACCATGTTAGTAACGGGTTGGACCCCCTTTTGCCTTCAGAACTGCCTCAATTCTGCGTGGCATAGATTCAACAAGGTGCTGGAAGCATTCCTCAGAGATTTTGGTCCATATTGACATGATGGCATCACACAGTTGCCGCAGATTTGTCGGCTGCACATCCATGATGCGAATCTCCCGCTCCACCACATCCCAAAGATGCTCTATTGGATTGAGATCTAGTGACTGTGGAGGCCATTTGAGTACAGTGAACTCATTGTCATGTTCAAGAAACCAGTCTGAGATGATTCCAGCTTTATGACATGGCGCATTATCCTGCTGAAAGTAGATGTTGGGTACATTGTGGTCATAAAGGGATGGACATGGTCAGCAACAATACTCAGGTAGGCTGTGGCGTTGCAACGATGCTCAATTGGTACCAAGGGGCCCAAAGAGTACCAAGAAAATATTCCCCACACCATGACACCACCACCACCAGCCTGAACCGTTGATACAAGGCAGGATGGATCCATGCTTTCATGTTGTTGACGCCAAATTCTGACCCTACCATCCGGATGTCGCAGCAGAAATCGAGACTCATCAGACCAGGCAACGTTTTTCCAATCTTCTACTGTCCAATTTCGATGAGCTTGTGCAAATTGTAGCCTAAGTTTCCTGTTCTTAGCTGAAAGGAGTGGCACCCGGTGTGGTCTTCTGCTGCTGTAGCCCATCTGCCTCAAAGTTTGACGTACTGTGCGTTCAGAGATGCTCTTCTGCCTACCTTGGTTGTAACAGGTGGCGATTTGAGTCACTGTTGCCTTTCTATCAGCTCGAACCAGTCTGCCCATTCTCCTCTGACCTCTGGCATCAACAAGGCATTTCCGCCCACAGAACTGCCGCTCACTGGATGTTTTTTCTTTTTCGGACCATTCTCTGTAAACCCTAGAGATGGTTGTGTGTGAAAATCCCAGTAGATCCCAGACCAGCCCTTCTGGCACCAACAACCATGCCACGTTCAAAGGCACTCAAATCACCTTTCTTCCCCATACTGATGCTCGGTTTGAACTTCAGGAGATTGTCTTGACCATGTCTACATGCCTAAATGCACTGAGTTGCCGCCATGTGATTGGCTGATTAGAAATTAAGTGTTAACGAGCAGTTGGACAGGGGTACCTAGTAAACTGGCCGGTGAGTGTATACTGTATTATTCAACGTTGTATATGTCGGCACTGCACAGTATCACAGTTCCTATGCTACATATATATAGTTCTTCTTCTGCCGAATTTTGGCTTTCTTGATCTTTTTTCAGAGAATATGAATGATAACAGCAAAACTTCATTTCTACTCATGGTTAGTGGCTTTTAAATCATATTGACAACCAAAAGCATCCAAATGACCCTTATCAAAAGTTCACATACCCTGGTGAATTTGGCCTGAGAACATGCACAGAAGTTGACACAAATGGGTTTTAATGGTTACTAAAAGTTAAGTAATATCCTCACCTATGCCCTGTTTGCTTGTAATTAAAGGAAACCTACCATTTCAAATGGTAGGTTTAAGCTGTAAACACCGAGCACCAGCTCAGGGTGAGCTGGTGCCGGTGCTTAGTTTCATTAGTGTTAAAACCGCGGTATCGCGGTTTTAACACTTTTTAAACTTTATAGCAGAAGCCGCTTCGGCGCTGCGCGCGACTATGTAGGCGCGCGCACGATCGTGCGCACGCAGCGCCGAAGCAGTTTATGCTATAAAGTTTGAAAAGTGTTAAAACCGCGATACCGCGGTTTTAACACTAACGAAACTAAGCACCGGCACCAGCTCACCCTGAGCTGGTGCTCGGTGTTTACAGCTTAAACCTACCATTTGAAATGGTAGGTTTCCTTTAAAGGTCAGCCCATTGGATTTTGGGTGCACACCACAGCCAATCTAGCAAGTTAACACCCCTAGCTACCAGCCATGGCTGTGTTTGGCCAAGGGGACACTGGCCAATCACAGCCATGGCTAGTTGGAAGGGGCAAAATATGGTTTATTGGTTTTTCGGCAGCCAATCTGGCAATATGTCTGGGTCGTAAGGTGCACACCTGAACTTGAACGGGAAGTTCGGGTCTGCTCATCTCTACTTGTAATTACTATGTGTACATAAAAGCTGAGTGAGTTTCTGGGATCCAGACAGACTCTAGCTTCTTTCATGCAGCCACTGACATTTCTAGATTGTTTAGTCATGGGGAAAATAATAGAATTGTCAATGGATCTACGGGAAAAGTTAGTTGAGCTGTATAAAGCAGGAAACGGATACCAAAAGATATCCAAGGAATTGATAATGTCAGTAGTATTTAAACTGCGATTAACAAATGGAAAATCAGGGGTTGTGTAAAAAGCAAACCACAGTTAGGTAGACCAACCAAAATTTCTGCCACAACTGGCAGGAAAATTGTTAGGGATACAAAGAAAACCCCACAAATTACATCAGCTGAAATACAGGGCTCTCTGAAAACTAGCGGTATGGCAGTTTCAAGATGCACAATAAGGAGGCACTTGGAGAAAAATTGGCTGCATGGTTGGTTCGCCAGAAGAAAGTCATTACTACGAAAATGCCACAAAGTATCTTGCCTACAATACGCCAAACAGCACGGAGATGAGCCTCAAAACTTCTGGAGCTAGTTCATTTGGAGTGATGAGACCAGGAGTTATGAAAGGAGCACCATTACTACTGGAAAGCATGGAGGTGGATCCCTGGTGATGTGGGGATGTGTGAACTACAGAGGCGCAGGATACTTAGTTAAAGTTGAAGGAAAGATGAATGCAGCACGTTATCGGCAAATACTGGAGGAAAATTTGCACTCATCATCCAGGTTGCGCATGGGATTTACTTTGACATTTCAACATCTTGAAGATCCAAAGCGCAAGGCCAAGTCGACCTGTCATTAATATGTTTGGCTGTAGTCGGTTGCTTGCAGTGCAGTGTTGTGGTGAGCCTACACCTCATTAAGGTGCAGTGATAGCAGTTACACACTTCATTACTATGGTAACAGAGCAGGACAGTGTGTTAGGTCATCGCTGGGAGCAGAGTATGAGAGGGAGGAGCTACTACTGAGAACTGAAGGATCTTGGGAGTTGTAGTTGAAGATGGTGGCCATCTTGGAGATAAGTTTGCCTACTTTAGAAAGCCCATAACATTTTGTGAATCATCAAAGCAAGCTATTTAAGCTCTGTTCTGTGATTAATGACATTGAGTTTTGTTGTATTCATTTATTTATATTATTATGAGTTTTTGCAGCAGAAGTTTATATTTCCGGTATACCCCTTAAAACTGCTGCACTTACAACTGAATTTCCCTTCCATCATCTTTCCACCATTCTTGAGTTAATTCCCCATACACTTTGTTTTTTGGATGGAACGTTTTTTAGTATATGGGGAAAGTTTACCAAATTGAAACAAATCCCTTCAGCTAGTTCTAGTGGTCAGGGGATTATTATCTTTTGTATGTTTGTTGTATGTGTCACTGTCCCAACCTTCCAAACTTTGGGATCATTCACTGAGTTCTACATTGGAGGCTGATTATTATGAATCATAGATGACTAGTCCATGACCTTTACCCTCCCGCCCTGACACTTATTCATATCTATAATTTGAAGTTATAATAAGTAACTATCTGAAATTCCCTTTCTGATCCTTACTGCCCCCCCCCCCCAACTTCCTCAATTGGTATTAAATTACTTTTCTTATGAAAAATTGTGTTCTTATGAAAAAAACTGTTTGCTAATTTCCCAGCTTTTTGCTTGTGTAATAGATACATTATTCCCATTGCAGCTAGGAATACGCATCTAAATTTCCTCCTTGCTAGACTGGAGTCAGAGTAACAGCCAACAGGCTATACTTTGCCATAGACAATAGGCTTTACAGATACAGAGTACACAGTTAAGTACAAAAGAAGACAATTTCTTTAGTTATTTTTATGCTTGCCTGAGTTTCTCATAGAGTAACTTGAAACCGATGGGCCCAAGTGCAAAGTCCGTGCCAGGCCCAACTATAAAGTATGGTTTATAGTACTAGTCTTTTCATATGGGAAAGTGACACCTTATGGGCTCCCTAAGCCTCTCGTGCCCAGTTGTGACCTCACCCTCTGCATCCCCTCAAGTTACGTCCCTGCATTTAATAGATCTGTAAAAGTTAACATGTTGATGAATAAAAGCTGACTTACCAAATATATAGAATGATTTACAGTATCTTACCATGATCCTGAGTTACAACTTGAAGAAGCACATTCTCCTCCCCAAATGTGTTGAGAGATAGTTGCTTACTATTTGAAGCATTTACTTCTTTTTCAATGTTTATATAGAGATTACGCTTGTTGTCTTTGTAGCAGGAAATGAAATGTAACCTGATTTATAGTATTTCTATGGAGCCATGCATACCACTATATACTGAACATAGCCGGCTCTTACCTGTCAGAAGTTTATTTTGGAGGCCTGGGGCCTGTTTAGTAAACTGTCTGCAGAGTTTCATAGATTGATGACACTTTGTTTGGATAGTTTGGCACATTGTAGAGCTCAATGCGGATCTAATAACCTGTATGTATGATAGACTGTTGTAATGCACTGGAATATAATACAGGATGCAACTGAGGATCACCAGCAGAATAATGAGTGCAGCTTTGGAGCATAGTACAGGCTATAAATCACGCTAAATACAAGATAAGTTATGTGCAGTTGAAAGCAGAATTTTACACAACGTGGTCCACATTTATCAAAAACACTGTAAATTGTACTATGTGCAGTTTACCTTTGTATAGTGCAGAGGATCCAGATTCAGGAATTGTGGCACCCATTCTTCATGAATCTGGCGCCCCCTGCACTGCTCCGATGGAAAGAATCAACTTTTTGGTGCATCTTTAAAATGGGGCATGCAACACATTTCTGTCAGACACTGCATGGTAAATGTGTCAGTATTTTGTGTGATTAAGTCCTTTTGTACGAAAAGTATTGGTTTGCTGTGTCCATACCCATGAAGTGATGTTACATGTGGATTTTAAAATGGAACCAATAAATTCAGAAGTGTTTTTAGGAATCGGGTGGACATGCTGGAGTATCGTTTCCATTGTCATAGAGGAGTCAATGTTTTCTCCGTGAACCTAGGGATTCTTCGCTGTAGCGGTGAGCTGGACTTTTTTTCTTTTAGGGTATTTTGTGTGCAGAGACGACACATTTGTGTCTCAGATACCTATTAAATACATGTGCAAGCAGTTTGCACATAAAAGAACATGCCAAGTCCGACAGGAAACTGGTGCAGGGGCCACTATACAACAATACACATATACAAATTTTTCTCACTTTTTATTTTTGGCAATCCTAAATGACCAAAAACAAGAAAGGTTTATTCTGATTTCAGGTCAGGAAGTGGGAAAAACATGTATATGTGTATTTACATATAGGGGGAGTTTTATGATACGCTGGTACCCCTGTGCTGGCATACAACAGCGGCCCCTCTCATTGCACCAGATACAACAAGAGCAAGCAAAAAAAACAGGTCGGACCTGGCATAGTTCTGCGTAAAAAACAGTAAACAAAAGTTTGCTTGTTTTACAAAAGAACGTGAGCAAGGGGTTCCCAACTACACCCTCTCGACGGCCATATGGCGTGGAAGTGGATTGTTTACGATTATTCCACTGGCATAGAAGCAGTGATAAATTTCCTCCATAGGGTACATAATCTTATTGATCCTGATTTATAGTCTTTCTATACTAAGCCTTATGCCAGGAATTGTAACTTTTTAAAGGCTTGTACTGGCAGACAAACTTTGAAAAAGTCACAATTCCTGGCACAAAGCTTTTCCCTGCTTGTACCCCCTCCACTCCAAGTGGGCGAGAGAGATGTGGAGTGCGGCATACCAGGCCACCGAGTGGTACATTAGCTATAGCTTGCGCCAGTTCCTGATTCAGGTTATAGCACAATTCTACACAAGGCAAGGTCATAGTCCTTAGCCTCTTATTATACCAAACATGACCAGATGATAAATCATTATCCCATTTTTTTTTTTACAATTACTTATCACCATGAAAAATCCATATGTTTAACATTGTCTTAGTTTACCTCATGCAAAATACCATAATATAATGCTTTGTAAATATGTGCAAGCCATAAGAGCAGCAGTGACGAATGAACCACATGAAATAACACTGGAAAATGATAGTATTGACATTGTGAGCAACCATGATTATGACTGTGTTAAATACTTGCTTCTTGGAGTATGCATCTACACCACAAAAGAAACATATGTGGGTTTGAAAATTAGAAGGACCTAAAAGACTTTATTGACCTGACATTTTTAGCAGATTTGTGGACATAATGGTGCATGGCCTCAAAATCCAACCTTTCCCCCCCCACAAGTCACTTTTACACAAAAGAGGGCTGGGAGTGGATGAAGAGGGAAGTGTACCAGGGCGGGAACACTCAAGGCCAGCGCATTAACCTTAGTCTGCGCCAAATTATAGTGCGATTCTACACCAGAACCTGACCCAGGATTACCCCTGGCTCAGGAGGAGTATGCACCCAATGATAATTAATCCACTCATTGTAGAAGCCGTGAAATAGTTGCAAATGCTAGCTTATTCCTACCACTCACAATTATTTTCCCTTTATGCCACCTCCATGCCAAGAGGGACATGAAGGGGGGGGGGGGGGGGGGCGGCTGTTGCAGGTTGGGCCTCAGCGTTCATGTCCCCGCACCTGCACATACGCTGTAGCCTGCAAATTCTCCTATGTGATAATTAACCGGCTCCATTTATCTCTATGCCAGGTATGGTCTGACATAGAAATAAACACTATGCAGGCCCCCATCCGATACATCAAGAGGCTGCACCATATGCTCTTTGCCAGCGTATGATAAATAACCCCTGTTGAACTTAAAGGAAACCTACCATGAGAAATCTACCATCAGAAGTAGATCTGATGGTAGAGAAAAAAACTTTATTTTAGTAAAATGTAAATTAACTTCGGAGGCTACTTGGGCGTGTACTAGCCTGGCCATAGGAGCTAAGGCAACTCCACACCCCAGTAACCCCTGAAGTTAATTTCCATATTACTAAAATAAAGTTTTTATCCGGTTAGGTTAGGTTCCAGGATTATTAAATTACAGATTAGGACAGAGGTAGGCAGGAGGAATCTACCATCAGATCTACTTATAGTTTTCATCCTGATGTGAAATATATAAATTAGCTTGTACATTTGGCCTAATTTCTTCCACAAATGCCACCTTTCTTAATGTTGGGTATACCTCGGGTGAGGTTTCATCTCCCACATGGCAGATTAACACTTATTTATGAAAGCTTCCAGGAGTTTCAGTCACAGGAGATGCACCTAATTGCTCCAAGGAAATCTACCATCAAAATCTATCATGATAAACCAGGGACACTTACTCATAAATCCAGGTACCGTGACTGTGGTAATCTTCTTTTAGTTGTTTTCCATGGTCTCCTTCCTTCTAAAATAAACTTTCAAAATTATGCTAATGAGCCTGAAGTGCTCTGGTTGGTAATACCAGAGCTCATCCTTGGTGTAGCTTCAAAATCACCCCCTCTGCTTCCTCAGCACATGTCCCTTCCCTGTACCTGATGTAATCTTACTGGAGCAGAGGAAGATTCTGCATACAGTGCGGGGAGGGAACTTAAGCACAGAAGGGCTCTGGTAACACCCCTAGGAGAAGATTACCACAGTCACTATGCCTGGATCTATGAGCAAGTGTCCCTGGTTTGTTATGCTTGATTTTGATGGTAAATTTCCTTTAACAGTCACCAACATTTTAATAAGTTAATTGCACTAATCCCTAATCTTGATAAACCTCACCCATTTGTTTTATGATATGCCCTAAGAGCTGAAACCTTATAAGTACAAAAGTCATGGGATCAATTAACTAAGAGATAATTATCCCATTTTACAGCCATAAACTGGAGGGCCATTTAGCAAGTGGAACTAGCCCTCTGATATTATGGGTACTGCAGTATAAAGAGAACCTGTCACCAGGGACCTCATTTTCACTAAAGACAGGTTACAGAAGCTTATTACAGCTACATTGCAAATATGCCTTTCTGCTTTCTCTATGCAATTGCATTACAATATAATATCATAATATAACTTACCTTGCACCCTGACAGAATCCTCAGTGTAGTCCCAGGGGTTGGGCTTTGGTTTGTACAGGAGCACAAAGGTGGGGGCCAAGAGCTGAGCAGTCTGCAGCACAGACAAGTCCTATGGGTTTTTTTAAGGAAAACTAAAGCCCAACCCCTGGGACTACACATAGGATTCTGCCAGGGTGCAAGGAATGTAATGCAAATGCTTAGAGAAGGCAGAAAGGCATATTTGCACTGCAGCTGTAATGGGCTTCTGCAGCCTGTGTTTAGTGGAAATGAGGTCCTTGGTGACAGGTTCCCTTTAAAGAAATCAGGCTATGTCTGTAAGAAAACCTAGAAATGATGCATGTAATAAAGAATGGAATTTAAGTTCACTGACTGTCAGAGTTGGTCTACAGCCAGAATCAGAAGGCTTCCAAATAAAATGTGTGCTTATGTGCAGGGTGACACACAGGAAGACACTTGTCAGGTTTAATGAAGTAACAAAGTTCATGTAGCATACAATTTGATGCAAAATTCCACCTAAAATTACTAATGCTAAAATAATGCTAATATGGGCAACCAAAAAATGCCTTAGTATAAATTTATCATACATTTATTTCTATATTTTTGATGTGCCCAATAGGATAAGTGTCTCTAAATGACATGGATCATGCCTTACTTCTAACCACAAGATTGAAATTCCAGCTACAGGAAAAACTTTATAAACTTTGCAGTTACGTATTTTTAAATGCAAACTCTAGGGGAGATTTATCAGAAGTGTCTAAGGGCAAAACTGTTCTAAATGCCAATGACAACCAATCAGAGCTCAGCTTTTTCCCTCGGCTGTTTATAAAATTAAAACTGATCTCTGATTGGTTTCCATGGCCAAGTAGAACAGTTTTACCTCGGACACTTCTGATAAATCTTCCCCATTGTATGTGTCTTTCTGGTGACAGAATACAAACCCTTTGTGGAGGTCTAGGGAGTGGAGTAGTAACCGCAGGCTCAGCCTACACAAGTTTTTCTTTACCTTTATTACATTTGGCTGTTGACATTGAATTTTTTCAGTAGTTAATAATTTGTAATTTACAACTAAAGATTCTACACTAGCGAGAGGCAAATTACAACCATTTTAATATGATTTTGAATTGTGTTTGTGTGTGTCATATGTCACTAGTGAAACCTGAATTGTTATCCTGCCAGACTTTCAATGTTATATATATTGGGGCACATTTACTTACTCGTCCACTGGAGTTCACCAAAAGTGCATTGTCCAACGATAATGCACTCTGCCGCGATTCACTAAGATTGTGCGCCCAATATCCTGCATGTGTCGCTTCCCCGCTCAGGTCTGACATAGCTCACCATCTTTTTAATGGTACATGTAGGTGCATTGTCTTGCGACACAATATGAATGTTAAATCCCGCGCTCAGTCCGAATCAGTCGGATCGTCTAGCAGCACGTCCCCTAATTTGTGCCAGTGCAGCTGCGCTAAGAAACCAAAATCTCAGTGCAGACACTTTTTAAATACCTGTGCAAGACATGTAATCCCCAAAAAGGTGAACAGTCCAACGAAAGAGCAGCGCACGACCCTTAGTAAATGTGCCCCATAGTATTTAGAGGGCAATGCACTTCCTATTGGGTACAGAGACACTTTATAAGATCACATAGATTGAGTTGTTGGACTGATACTCTTGTTATATAAATATATTGTTGGCGAAACAACAGACTTCAGTACAACAAATAGATTTACATTATTATCTTTCTCAATTTTAAGTCAATGGTGTCTTGAATGTTTCCAGGTTTGGAAATCCAATGGGGTTGGTGAGTTTTATAAAGCGACACAGCTGAGTCATTATGGAAATCAGAAATGGGTTAAACTCATAAACTTCATCTGTCTTTTCATGTCTCTACCAGGTAACAAGTAGGTCATTAGCTGTTAAAGGGGTTGGCCACTTTTTTTGTAATGTGCATAAATGTGGCAGGCAAGATATTACATAATTTATCAATATACATCTATTAAAAGTGTTATATTGATATTTAAATGAAAGCCTCCTGTCTTTTACCTCATTACTTTTGTTACTGTATTGAGGCCAAGTGTATGAAATATATGATAACAGTCATGAAAATTCACTGTGCAGTCCTCTCCTCACTAAACTCAGTTTGATGTATAACAAGTCTGGAAGCCGTTTATGTTGGCACAGAAACGGACATCTATTTTTAAAGTAAAACTAAATCCAACAAAGTAAAACAATGAGAAATTTTGTCTCGGAGATGGAATTGGCCGCTAAAGCTGCTTTTTTAGAGCAAGCGATTTTACGAAACTTTTATGTATAAGCATATCAAAAGACTAGTTTTTATGTAACAAGAATTTTTAGTTATTTACAGTATATAGGAAAAATAAAGGGATTAAATATGTTTCAAATTATATTGTACTCCAAAGCTGCTCTCACTATTCTGCTGGTTGAGTCAATCGAGGGAGTTTACCATGACTCCGTTTATTGTACCACAATCATGATTTCCCTCGCAGACACACGATGAATTGGATATACTCAGCAGCAGAACTGGCTATACCCGGGTGCAGGCTGGGCAGGGGCATCCCTTGACCACACTATACCCCACCCCGTGTTGTGAAAATTAAAATTTTGTGTTGTGCGCCAGGAATTGCCACAACATGTACCGTATTTTCCGGACTATAAGGCGCACTTAAAAGCCTTGGATTTCCATGGAAATCCAAAGTGCGCCTTATAGTCCGGTGCGCCCTATGTATGGCGCTGGGCAGCGGACCATACTTACATAGGTCCCCGCTACCAGAGACCGGAGACAGCAGATCTCCAGCGGGAACTGCAGACCACGCGGCACGAACAACTTCTGCCGCGTGGTCTGCAGTTCCCGCTGGAGATCTGCTGTCTCCGGTAGCGGGGACCTATGTAAGTATGGTCCGCTGCCCTCCTCCACCTCCCCCTCACCTTCCCCGCTCACCTTCCCCGCGTTCCCCGTCGCGCCTCGGCGTCGCGTCCCGTCGCCGCGTCCCATCACGTCCCGTCGGGTCTCCGCTCCGCCCCTGGACCTCCGCCAAGCCCCCGGACTCCGCGCCTTATAGTCCGATGCGCCTTATATATGGAATTATTACATATATAAGGAGCATCGGACTAATGCGCCTTATAGTCCGGTGCGCCCTACAGGGCAAAAAATACGGTACATGTATACCATGGCACGTTCAAGTCATTGTAAATGCCCCTTACTGTATTATTAGATTAATTCCATCATTTATCCACATAGAATGTGAACTTGTCAGTAGCACAATTCCTGTTAACATCAGCAATAATTTTTTGCTCATGTAAGTAATCTGGGGACCTCCTATCTTCTATCTTTGAAATAATACAGTAGTATATAGGGCTGAGACAAGGATAAGGGGTTCACTTACCACCAATAACTTGCATTTGTATCTAATTCAGATCAAGTAAGCAATGTGCACATAATATCATTTATAATGTATATGGAAAACTTGTATGAGGTAATCTGGTTACACAGGCTTCCCGATAATGACACAGGTTGTATTGAGATCAGGCAATGGATAGATGCAGAATGAGTTGCTACTTGTCTTTGGATGTCTCAGACATATTTGAACAGGAAATTCTTTATAGATAAATTAAGTGTGAAACAGCACAAACAAGGCAAGCTTTATCTGCTGGATCCGAACATGAATTCACTGTAAATTATTTAGTAAAACCTATAAAGTTTGTAAATGGCTTCTTTCCTGTTTATATGTAGTAAGTATTCTGTTTTAGTAGCTGTTTCTTCTCATGGTCCCTCAAAATCTGTGGAGAGTTTTGTCACTACCTTTCATTATGAGACATGACCACAAGCATTGGTAGAACATAGCAAAATGTAACCCATTCATTGTGATAGATGGATGATCAGTGCACCTCTCTATCCCTGACGAGCTAACCCAACACATGCAAATCTGCCCCTAAATGTTATGCCCCTTTCAATCTTTTGGCTGCTGCACTTGCAAACCACAAAAATACTCCAGGTGGTTGAAGCATATGAAATTAAGAGTTATGTAGAAGTACCCTGCTCCATGGGTCATACTTCCTCTGTATCCCCTGTATTCTAGACCATTAATAAACATTTACATGGTTCAGCAATAACAGTGGTAGAGATTGATATGTGAAGTCATTGGATTATTTATTCTGTTCTGATCCTGGGCTAAATTAGTTATTGTACTCCAGAGCTGCACTCACTGTTCTGCTGGATGCATCACTATGTACATCCATTCAATTACTTATCCTTTAATGATTACATCATGTATTATACTCCAGAGTTTCATTCACTATTCTGCTGGTGGAGTCACCGTGCACATTACATTACTTATCCCGTACTGATCCTGAGTTATTGTCTGTATTATACTTCAGAGCTGCACTCACTTTTCTGCTGGTGGAATCAATGTGTACATTAAATTACTTATATTGTAATAATCCTGAGTTACATCCTATATCATACCACAGAGCTGCTGACATTATTCAGCTGCTGGAGTTACTGTGTACATACATACCATTTGTTTTCCTGAAATGATCCTGTATTATACTCCAGATCTGCACTCACTATTCTGCTGGTGGAGTCACTGTATACATGCATTACATTACTTATCCTGTACTGGTCCTGGGTCCTGTATTATGCACCAGAGCTGCTACCACTATTCTGCTGGTGGTGTTACTGTGTACATACATTACATTACTGCTTCAGTACTTTTGCTGAGTTACATCCAGTACTATACTCCAATGCTGCACTCAATATTCTGCTGGTGGAGTCACTGTGTACAAACATTACATTACTTATCCTGTACGGATCCTAAGTTCCTGTATTAAGGACCCTGTATTACATTCCCGAGCTGCACTCAATATTCTGTTGATAGAGTCACTATGTACATACTTTACATTATTTATTCTGTACTGATCTTGAGTTTTAGTGTGGTTTATACTTCACAGCTGCATTCCCCAGTGTTGTATGGGTGGAGTCACAAAAAAGCATTAAATAGGTCAACAGATAGGAAGTATATATGGCTTATTAGCATAATTTTGATTTTAGAAGAAAGGATTCAATGGATAACAAATACAAGAAAATCACCACAATCACAATGCCTGAACCTATGAGTAAGCGTCCTAGGTTTTTCATGCCTGATTTTGAAGGTAGATTTCCTTTAAATGATATTGTTCTTATCCAGAGTTACAGCCTTTATTAAATTTCAGGCCCGTATTTTCAATACTGCAAGCTCTCAATTTTATTGTTGAATTTATTTTTAGGAGAAATAAAATTGTAAATAATTAGATAATGTTACAGGATTTGAGCTTAGACTTTAGTTTTGACTACATACAAAACCAAACTTGCTGTCTATTTCTGAGAGCCAGCCAAACTGTGAATGGAGCTAAATACCATTATACATCAGATCCAGCAGTATAATGAGTGCAGCTCTGACGAATAATACCGGTTTTAACTTTATCAGTTCAAAAAAAGCTACGTAAAAAAGTGTCATTGACAGAATAGTGAGTGGAGCTCTGGAGTATACTATAGAATGTAACTCAGGATAAGCAATATAGATACATATTGACACCATTAGCAGTATAGTAAGTGCTTCCAGCAGAATAGTGCAGCTCTGCACTAACCCATGAACAGTAAAGTAATATAGTTTTTGTATATAGTGAATCCATCAGCAGAATAGTCATATTAAAGGATATAACTCAGGATCAGTGAAAGATAAGTAATGTCATTTATATACACAGTGACTCAGCTCCTTAAAGATTTTTTTATCCATGTAAACTATAAAACAGTGTTCAAAAGTTCACAAAGTCTACAAATTTTAAGGGATGGGCTTACTAACACAACTAAGTTATGACAATTTCAATGAAAGTACTACTAGGTAGTAGCCTATTTCATAACATGATGTAACTGCTGGGTGATTTCAGCACAGTAATAGGGACAAATGGTATAACTATTGAGGCTGCAGAAGTTGTCAGTTGTGACTGGACCAATGAGTCTGTGGATGTCGAAAGCCTCTGTGAAACACTTTGGTTGCCTTGGTGTCTATAAGTGACACCAAGGCACAAATCCTTCAACCTTTTATATGCACTGAGGTTTATGATGGAAAGCTGCCAAAGATGTCTGTGTCCTCCAAGAGATCCACAACCTTAAAGGAAACCTACCACTTACAAGTGGTAGGTTTAGACACATATACATGGCACCAGCTCATGGTGAGCTGGTGCCAGATCATATTTTTGTTAGGGGAACAAAGCCCCTATCGCCGTTTTATAAGTTATATTAACTTATAACTCGGCGCACCGCACTTGGGCACGGCGCACCATGCGCGTGCCCGTGCGTGCGCCGGATTCTAACGCGCTGGAGAGCCGGTGACGTCACCGATCTCCCCGGCACACGCGCACCTGCGCAACTTAGCACGGGGAAACAGGCCGTGCTAAGTTGCGCAGACGCGCGTGTGCCGGAGAGCTTGGTGACGTCACCGGCTCTCCAGCACTTTAGAATCCGGAGCACGCACGAGCATGCGCATGGTGCGCCGTGCCCAAGTGCGGTGCGCCGAGTTATAAGTTAATATAACTTATAAAACGGCGATAGGGGCTTTGTTCCCCTAACAAAAGTATGCTCTGGCACCAGCTCACCCTGAGCCATGTATATGTGTCTAAACCTACCACTTTTAAGTGGTAGGTTTCCTTTAACTGTTATAAGTCAGCATATGCATATACTCTATTCTCACTACTTTCATAGAAGATGCCACTGCATATAACTGGAGTGTAATCACTTCTTATTATGTACAGCTAGTATACATTCAATATCATAGAGGTGTCTACCATATGTAAAACTGAGCTATGGTGTCTAAGCTGATACTATTTAGACATTCACCTTACTTAGAGATGAACTTTAGTATCTATTGTCAGAAAAGTTCTATTACAGGCAGTCCCCGGGTTACATACAAAATAGGGTCTGTAGGTTTGTTCTTAAGTTGAATTTGTACGTAAGTCGGAACTGTATATTTTATCATTGTAATCCCAGCCAGAACTTTTTTGGTCTCTGTGACAATTGGATTTTAAAAATGTTTGGTTGTCATAAGAATCAGGATTAACACTAAAGCTTCATTACAGACACACGTGATAACTGTTACAGCTGATCACTGTAGCCTAGAACTAAAGTACAATAAATTACCAATATCCAGTTGTCCGTTTGTAACTAGGGGTCGTATGTAAGTCGAGTGTTCTTAAGTAGGGGACTGCCTGTATTGATATGCGGTTTTAAAATACATATAGATTTTTTTGGGGTTGTAGAAGGAAAACATTTTTGGGTCCTAATTTTTTTAGATACTATCAATAATCCTTGCTGATAGTCCGGCATCAAGTGTTCCTGCGTGTAACTTAAAGGTACCAATTGAGGAAATATTACAGAGGTAGCAAAACTTTAGCCCATGGGACCTATGAGTCTTTAGTTACGCCCCTGTGCAATTTAAAGTAATGTTTATATACAGATGCAGTAGCAGGATTTTGTTGCAACTTTCAACAAAAGTTATACAATGGCTACAGGATTATACAGATTATATTATGTCTGAAGTTTTATATATTTCAAAGCTGAGTAACTTGTACTGGAAGAATAATATCTAAAATACGGTAAAGGAGGACATACACGTATTCAACTCATATAGAACACTTGTTATAAATGTTCTTAAAAGATCCTAATGTATATTCTTTTTTACTTCACTCTGGACTGCAGGCAGCCTATTCCAAAATCTTAACACATAGGTTATCAAAGAGTTAAACATTCATTTCATATTTCAAGGAACAAATTATATACAATTTCATGGTTTGCCCAAAATAGAACTTTCCTATCAGGAGAAATTATTTTCTTACCGTGAAAGGTACTGAACAAACGATGAAGGCAATGGTCATGATAGACAGTAGTATGAGATGGTCAATTTCTTCCGACATGGAAATCCTTTCCTGTTTACTGTTCATCAAAGAGCCGATTCTCCGTGACTTTTGTCTTTTGTGCATCCTGATCAGACTGACAATGACAATGAGGTTGCAGGTTAACACAGCTATGATTAAAATGAGAAGAAGGGTGGCATAGAGCATGGAGTACACATTACTGATATACCCATCCTTTTTTTGACCCCGCATGTTAATAAAGCACCAGGTCCCGGGACAATACTGAATGAATTCTCCGAATCCAATAAGTGGGAAGAGGCAGAATACAATGCAGAATGAGTAGATAACTGGAAATGTGATGATTCCACACCTCTTCTTGATGAACTTCTCATAAAAGTAAGGATATCCTATTGCCAGTGCACGCTCCAAGGCCATGGCAAAAAGAACCATCATGGTGGCAAGGCTAAAGAAGGTCATGGCAAAAGCAAAGTAATTGCAAAGGTTCAAATTAATAAGTGTACGTCTCTTGGCATAAGATACCAGTACCACAGGGCTGATCATACAAGTGCCCACCAAGTCAGTGATGACTAGTCCAGTCACAAGGATAAAGAACAAAGAGATATTTCCTCTATTACCTCTTCTTCTTCTCTCCAGCAAAACCAGTGCTATTAAATTCCCCAAGACTCCTGCAGAGAACATCACAGCGCTGATAGCCGGACTTTCTAGGTTTCCTAAATGTGTAGTTGATACACAGTTGTGGTTGGAGGTATCTGATTTGTTGGTGTCCATCATGGTCCTAAAAGCACCTGGACTGAATGGTCAACCCTTTGGTTCTTAAATACTACTGGTCCAGCTCTTCAGGCACATGGTGAGTCCTCAGCATTCGGAAGAGTGTGACTTGGAGAAGAAAAGGCACAAGGTGGGAAGTCTCTGACATCACTGAGAACTTTCACTCCTCCCAGAAATAAACAAGAAAGAAAGTAAAGTAACACAAGACAAACTGAAGAGTTTACCAGCCGTGCAAGGTCTCATCCTTGAGGGCACTTAGATCCGGAAGCATCTCTATACAGAGGGGAAACCTTGTCTGTTCCTCTAGGAAGAAGGGAGAAAGAGTGTTTCAGCCGCTCAGTGACTTACTATTCCATGCTGCTTCTATCTCCTCCCACATCCTCTCCCCACAGCTACTTGTGTAGGGCGAGCCCCATTGAAAACCTGGGCAGTCATCACCGCTGCACAAAGTGGAGCTGAGAGAACTATGCGGAGAGAAATTTATAGTAATAAGAATAGAAAATCTGATGCTGCAGGGCTCACCAGTACTGCATTAGCACTTAAATATTGCTTTTTATGTTACAAGTTACATAGAAGAAGTAAACATTTCCTAATTCAGTGATTCCCCTACTGATACTCTTATGGTTCAGAACTTGTCCAATGTGCAATTTTTGTTATTAAATATAATGAAATATACAAATATATAAATATAAAATACTGCACAGCAATAACATTGTAGTCAATATAACAGGCATTAGAAGCAGTTGTAAAACGATACATCCAGTGCTTTCCTAAATGCAAGTGTCGGCTTACACCAATTGTTATGATGCCTCACTGCCGCCCTCTTTGAAGACAAAGAGGGCAAGTTATCATTGCATACTTCAAGTGAACCATAGTAAATCAATTGTAGCTCGCTGCTCCTTTAAGACACGACCAGCAGCAGCCTATACTTACAGAGAGATTGTTAAGAGTTGTTAATCTCTATATTGATCAAGTTGATGAATTGCACTTAACACATGCAAGAGGCTTATTTAAAGTCCTTCTGACAAGTACAGATTAACAATACTTTTACTCATTGTACCCCTACAAACTAGTAACGCCCCACTTGTTCCCTTATGCTGTAGTAATGCCCACCTTATGATAAAATTGGTATGCCGTTTGTTCTCCAGACTTGAGTAGTAGCACTCTTATTCACCAGCAAACCCCCCCAAAAAATTTGCAGTTTAGCATATTAGCTTGGTGAAGAGTTTAGGACCAAGTCAGAAGAGACATCAATAACCAGATCTCCTGAAGTCCGATGCATGATGTCAATCACAGAGGAGGAAGTGTTCAGAGCTCCCCACCCTGACTCCCCACACTTGCCTTTATACAATCAATTCAGAGCTGATTTTATAGATGACACCACCACACTGGACCATGAAAGAAACAAAAACTAGAAGTTATTACGCTTTTTAACAATATACTGGTAGTGGTTTGATATACTAAATACTGATGACAGGTTCTCTTAAAGTTTCCTCTACTTTTCAGAATAAGTGAGCTAATGGATTGGCTCAATAAACAGGTATCATGTCCTCAGATGGCAGATTCTTGGGTGGGCACCACTGGCAGTGCTAAATTAAAACAAGGAAAGTTTGGGGGAACCACAGATCTGATATATGCAGGGCCAGTTTTAAACAAAGTTGGGCCCTGGGAAAAAAACTAAAAGTGGGGCCCCAAAATAAAACATAAAATATCTTATGTACAGTCACAGTCAGTAAGAGGCTCCTTTAGCCCTGCACTATAATTAACACTTTGTTTACAAGCAGTGGTATGGTAAGGCAATCTGTAATATGGGACTGTATGAGAATTTTATAGGAGATAGACAGATGATAGGTAGATTGATGATAGAAGATAAAAATGAAAGATATATATAGATTTATAGATGCATAAATAAAAAGTAGATTATATAAAGATAGCGAGATGCATATGAGAGATAGATACAGTAGAAAAGAGATAGAAGATCGATTTGATTGATAGATGGATAGATATAATAAATAGGCGATAGATAGATATAATAGATAGGAGATAGGTAATTATATACAGATAGACAAAAAGCTAGATACATAAATGGTGAGATAAACAGATATATAGATAGGAAATAGATAACTAGACGGATAGATGATAAGAATCTTCCCCCGGCATTCAACCAAGGGGTAATAAGGGAGCAATTCACCCTCTGCCTGCAAAGTCAACATGGTGGGGGCTCCATTAAGACAGGGGGCCCTTGGCAAATGTCAAGTTTGCTGCCCCCTAACGCCAGCCCTGGATATATGTTCATATGTACAATGTCTTTCTGAATACATAGAGATCACATAGGTTTGTCTGCAGTGAGGATTACTCACACTGATATATAGCCTCAAACCGTACACTAACAAGCCCTTAACCATCAGAAAATTGAGATCTTAATAATGGAAAAAACTGAAATATGAAAGATACAGAATGTTTCAGCTTTTCTAAAAAATATTCCTACGATTACTATAATTCACTACTATTATTTTTGGAATGTGCAAACATTTGCTATATTTTAGCTTGGATTGAATGGAGACAGACTCATTCTCACAGTTTATCTGAGTCTCTAGGAGAAAGTGTCAAGATATTGGGCTGTCCATGAGAAGTAATGCCTAGAGGTCAGACAGGAAGACAGAGTATTAACTTCGTCCCATTTGGGATTGATGTATAGATGTAGATATTTCTCTCCCAGAGGTCTGTTTGACGCAAAAGAATACTTTCCCACTCTTTTTCTATCGTAAGCTGCTCCCCCTCCCTGCAATCTCTTTAGCTCTACACAGCGGTGACAGGATATACTGTATGTGTCTGAGGCATGGATATGTGCTTTTTACCATGCCATTTATATGTCCCATTTCTAAGTTAATTCTTTTTATATTCTTATAGAGGCACATGCTCTATTTTAAAGATACAGGGATGCATCACCCCAAGGTCAAACATTTAGTGGGCATTTATTATTTTTGGTGCTAAGTACTATATTTACTCGAGTATAAGCCCACCCAAGTATAAGCTGAGGCCCCTAATTTTACCACCAAATACTGGGAAAAACTATTGACTCGAGTATAAGCTGAGGGTGGGAAAGCATTGGTCACAGCCCCCCAGTATATAGCCAGCAAGCCCCTGCAGAGACGCAGCCATGTTATCTGCCGTCCGGAGCATACTATGATGTGGCCACTGATGAGGTCATAGTATGCGCCGGCCAGCAGATAACATGGCCGCGTCTATGCCGACTGTTACAGAAGACTGAAGACAGAAGAGGAGCCGTGGGGAAGACAGAAGAGGAGCCGCACCGACATCGGGGAGCTGCGCTGAGCATCGGGGCCACCGGAGGGTGAGTATATAAGTTTATTTTTTTTAATTGACTCTTGTATAAGCCGAGGTGAGATTTTTCAGCACATTTTTTTGTGCTGAAAACAAGGCTTATACACGAGTACATACGGTAGGTTTTTCTGGTGGCTAATTTTAACATTGATTTTCACAGTGATTTTATATTGTAGCCCGTGGTGGTTCCATTAAGGTTACATGCCAGTTTTGTACATTCAGTTTAAAGGGGTTGCATGGTTGCTTCCAAAAACAGCATCTGCTTTGTCCATAGGCTGCATACAATTTGCTGCATTCATTTATAAGAGGTTGTAGAGAAAAGTGCCATAGTTTTGGAGGACAGCAGCCAAGTTTTTCAAATCTTATGTAAAACATTTTCCTTTTCCTTACAGCATAAACACCTGCATATGCCACTGGACTAAAGATGACCTATCAACTATTTCGAGAATTTTTGGTACATTCCTAAATATAATTATTCTGGAGCATCTTTTATTATAAACTAACTCTAAGTTTTATTTTTCCTCTGCTATTCCTTCTAGAAATAAATGCACAAATTAACAACTTTGTGTCACCACTTGTGGTGGTGCACCATCAGTCTATAACTAGATTTATGCAACACCGCCTTCAGAAAAAAAATTCCTTCCTGGAAATATTCCAATTTCTTACACACAATGAACATGCCTCAAACACACCTTAAAGCGGTATTCCCATGAAGAGAAGATTATTAAATATACTCAGGATAACAAAATAACACATTCTCTAATTCACTGTTATTAAAGGGATATTCCCATCTGGGCATTTACATTTAATTAAATTCATTTGCCATATGTAAACATTTCTTCAATTGGATGTTATTAAAAAAAATGTTCCCGTGTGAAGATAATTTCTCGTAAATGTAGTTATTCTGTCCCTTAGAAACCAGATAGCTTCCTCGGATACGACCACGTCACACTCTGGCAGCGGTGGTGAGACATGCGCTATAGAGTCCTGCCAAACCACCAGGATTCAGCGATCATTACCACAGGACGGCTGTGCGACATGTAGTAACTCCCGGACATTTTATATACAATAACCTTTTGTTTCTTTCTGCACTCAATCTATCAGACGTGGCCGTATCCGAGGAAGCTATCTCGTTTCTAAGGGACAACATGGTTACATTTATGAGAAATTATCTTCACACAGAAGCATTTTTTTTAATAACATCCAATTGAAGAAATGTTTATATATGGCAGATTAATGAAACTGAATGTAAGTACCCAGATGAGAATACCCCCTTTAACAAAAATACAGCATTTCACAGATATAATTTCAACCTGCCTCTATCAGTCCTGCTGTATACAATTTTGGTTACCGTAAATCAGAAGTCTAAGGTCCGGCAGGACATGAGGAGAGTATATCTACAAGCTACAGACAGATCTTTATCCAGAGGAGGGAGCCACAACAGGGCTGACTGTATATATTATGGCTGAGATGAGCTGAGAATGTAATTGTATGTAATATGCATCTCATGGATCTCATCATCTTTCCTCTCTGATGTGTCTTATCTCTCTTTCTATGTGTCAGATGCTAGTAATTGTTCATTATCTAAATGAAAGTCTAGGTAAACCTGTCCCCAATACTCTAACCACATTGTCAGCACACAGCATCTTACAGCACTAGAGGGATCATGAAGTGTCTGCTCAGAGTGTCCCCGCTCACACTGTGGAAGTTTACACTGACCATCACTGAGTTATAAGAGCTAAAACAGCAATAAAAGTTAGTAAAATTGTAAAGGAAGTGTACATTTGAAATTTTCTTTCAAGGGCAAACAGCTTTAAGGTAAATTATGCTGTTGTATTGTTTCTATTTTGTGTGTTTACTATAGGAAAAGGAGATCACATAGAATCTGCAATCCCCCAAAGACAAAGTTACTGTAGCCTGTATGTTACTACCAGTCGTCATTCTGTTGACTCTTTATCCTGACACCCACAGTGCATGCCCCACCTGCATCCCTGCTAAGAAGTATAAAAGGCAAACCTGCAGGGAATGAAACCCGGTATTAGTGCATTCTAGGGACTGTAATTTATATGTAATTCTCCCTGTATAATAAGTGCATAACAAAGTATTTTTTATGTTTACGTTTCAGTTTAGTTCATATGCATATCTCTGCATGCTGTCATTGAATGGAACTCACAAATGTAGAGAAGTAGAAGTCCAGCATCCAGGCAAAAGGGTACTTCATACAGGTAAAAAATCCTCTTTATTCAAGACAGGTTAAAATCATACAGAGACGTCCTATAACATTGATCTGACGAGTTTTGGACCGTTCACGGTCCTTAGTCGTAGCCTAATGAAATGTTGTAGCACAGAGTATTTAAGCATATGGTAACCTAACCGGAAACAGACTCAATTGAAATCGCATGACCATAGTAACCTTCAAACAGAAGAAGTAGAGCCACTTCTATATATGGGGAATACTCAAAACAACACAAGTCAATACATATATACATTAAGTCATTTCTGTAGTTTAGACCCGACGGGAAGTGAGCTTGTAACATTAGTATCCAAAATGCTTTGCGGGAACGCAATGCCCATGTATTCCCGCAAAGCATTTTGGATATTAATAATACTGCACACATACAATACATTTGACACACTAATACTTAACACACACAATACAGATGACACACTAATACTAAACACACACAATACATATGACACACTAATACTTAACACATACAATACATTTGACACACTAATACTAAACACACACAATACATATTACACACTAATACTAAACACACACAATACATATGACACACTAATACTAAACACACACAATACATATGACACACTAATACTAAACACACACAATACATATGACACTAATACTAAACACACACAATGCATATGACACACTAATAATGCACACACACAATACATATGACACACTAATACTAAACACACACAATACATATGACACACTAATAATGCACACACACAATACATATGACACACTAAGGCTGAATTCATATTACTGTCGGCATATCCGTTCTTTATTGTTGTGAAAAAAAAGGATGATAAATAAAGTTAGATAAACTTACAGTAACTGATGACTGATATCCTAGTGTTTCCTTGTTAAAAACGGACACTTGTCTTTCAGTTAGTGTCAGTTAGAATCCGTTTTTTTGAAGAATCAGTTTTTTAAATTACACTTTACTTTCACTTTCACTACATCGATCTATAGCTTCTATAATCTGTTTATATCTATTTATCTTTTCTGTCTATCTATCCATCCATCTATCGATCTACCTACCTACTTATCGATCTCTTATTTCTAATTACCTATCTACCTATTGATCTCTTATTTGATCTATTTGCCTACCTATCTTTCTTTCTATACCTCACATTTATTTATAATCTATCCATCATCTCTTTTTCTATCAATATATTAACTATTTCTGTCTATATCTGTTTATTTCTTCATCAAAATGTTAAAACTGATACTTACTGACACTACTTATCTTTCCCATTGACAAAGTTAACAAAAACTTAATGGGGGTCATTTACTAAGGGCCCGAATGCCTTTTTTTCGTCGGGTTTCCCGAATTTTTCTGATTTGCGCCGAATTGCCCCGGGTTTATGGCGCACGCGATCGGATTGTGGTGCATAGGCGCCGGCATGCACGCAATGGAAATCGGGGGCGTGGCCGTCGGCAAACCCGCCGGATTTGGAAAAAACGCGGAATTAAAAAAAAAAAAAGTGTCACTTGACACGCGCTTACCTGCACCCAGCAACGGACTGTGCACTCCAGTGAACTCCGCGCAGCAGCGACACCTGGTGGACATCGGGCGCACTTAGTGAATCGCCGGAAGACCCGAATCCTCGACTGAGAACGCGCCGCTGGATCGCGACAGGACCGGGTAAGTAAATCTGCCCCAATGTCTAACGTTGTGGTCAGTTTGGCACCATCCGTTTTGAATCAGTTTTCTGTGTTTTTTCTCCAACATTATATCAATTATAAGAGTATTTCATACAGATCTGCAGCTGCGTGAAGTAGTATGTAGGTTGGGTTGAAATATAAAGTGTATGAAGGAATACGGACAGGGAAAACCATATAAAGTGTATGTACACAAATGCCAGAAGCCTCACAAACAAAATGGAGGAACTGGAACTCTTGATGTTGGAACGGAAATATGATATAGTGGGTATCAGCGAGACATGGCTGGACAGTAGCTATGACTGGGCTGTTACTATAGATGGTTATAGTCTTTTTAGAAAGGATCGTATAAATAAAAAAGGGGGAGGGGTTTGTTTATATGTGAATTCTTGCCTCAAGCCCGTCCTGCGAGATGACATCAGTAACGCAAATGTGGAGTCCCTATGGGTGGAGATAAGAGGAGGGAAAAAGAATAATAAAATATTACTAGGGGTTTGTTATAAGGCTCCAAATATAATGGAGGCAGCAGAGGAAATGCTGATAAGTGAAATGGATGCGGCTTCAAAGCATGGTGAAGTACTTATCATGGGGGACTTCAATTACCCAGATATTGACTGGGGGGCAGAAACCTGCAGGTCCTTCAAAGGTAGCAGGTTCTTGTCAACAACAAAAGACAATTACCTGTCGCAACTAGTCCTGGAGCCAACAAGAGGGGGGGCACTGCTGGACCTTATCCTAACCAACAGACCTGATAGGGTATCAAAACTACAGGTTGGGGGGAACCTGGGGAATAGTGATCATAATATCATTGATTTTGTATTACGCTTTACTAAGCACGTTAGTGAAGGGGCAACCAACACTCTAAACTTCAGGAGGGCAAATTTTCATCAACTAAGGGAAGACCTTAAAGGCATAGACTGGGATAATGCTCTCAAAGACAAAACCCCCCCCCAAAAATGGGACTTTTTCTCATATATTCTGAAAAAGTCCTGTGAGAAACACATACCTTATGGGAAAAAGCATAAAAGGAACAAGAAAAAGCCTATGTGGCTAAATAGTCTTGTAAGGAAAGCAATAAGCGAGAAAGATAAAGCGTTTAAGGTGCTAAAACGTGAAGGTAGCGATGAGGCATTACAGGATTATAGAGAGAAAAATAAATCCTGTAAAAAGCAGATAAAGGCCGCAAAAATAGAGACTGAGAGAAATATTGCCAGGGAGAGCAAAAATAATCCCAAATTATTTTTCAAGTATATAAATGATAAGAAACTAAAAACAGAGAGTGTGGGTCCCCTTAGAAATAACATGGGGGTCATGGTGGAAGGAGATGAGGAAAGGGCCAATCTACTGAATGTCGCCTTCTCAACTGTCTTTACCCAGGAAAATCCCCTGGTGGAAGACACAATGAGGAATAATGTAAATTCTTTTTATAATGTCAACAGTTTAACCCAGGAAGAGGTACGGCGCCGCCTCGCATCCACTAAGATAGATAAATCACCTGGGCCAGATGGCATACACCCCCGGGTTCTGCATGAATTATGTACGGTGATAGACAGACCGTTATTTTTAATATTTGAAGATTCACTGAGGACTGGTTATGTTCCACAGGAATGGCGCATAGCAAATGTGGTACCAATATACAAAAAAGGATCAAATAGCGATCCTGGAAACTACAGACCCGTAAGTCTAACTGCTGTGGTGGGGAAAATATTTGAGGGGTTTATTAGAGATGCTATCCTAGAGTATCTCACTGTGCACAACCTTATAACCCAGCGTCAGCATGGGTTTATGAGAGATCGGTCCTGTCAGACTAATCTGATTGGTTTCTACGAGGAGGTAAGTTCAAGACTGGATCTGGGGGACGCTGTGGATGTTGTATATCTGGACTTTTCAAAGGCATTTGACACCGTGCCACATAAAAGGTTGGTATATAAAATGAGACTGCTGGGAGTAGGAGAAAATCTGTGTATCTGGGTAAGTAATTGGCTTAGTGATAGAAAACAGAGGGTGGTCATTAATGGCACATTCTCAGATTGGGTTGATGTTACCAGTGGAGTGCCACAGGGGTCAGTATTGGGGCCACTTCTTTTTAATATTTTTATTAATGACCTTGTAGTGGGTTTACACAGTCAAGTTTCAATATTTGCAGATGATACTAAGCTGTGTAAAGTAATAAATACTGAGGTCGATAGTTTAGCATTACAGAGGGATTTGTGGAAGCTTGAGGGATGGGCAGAGAAATGGTTGATGAGGTTTAATGTAGATAAATGTAAAGTTATGCACTTGGGCCATGGAAACAAAAAGTATAATTATGTTCTAAATGGTCAATTACTTAGTAAAACTGAAGCTGAAAAGGACTTGGGCGTATTGGTGGATGGTAAACTTAATTTTAGTGACCAGAGCCAGGCGGCTGCTGCTAAAGCAAATAAAATAATGGGATGTATCAAGAGAGGAATAGATTCTCATGATAAAGACATAGTTCTGCCCTTATACAAATCCCTGGTCAGACCACACATGGAATATTGTGTACAGTTTTGGGCACCAGTGTATAAAAAGGATATAGTAGAGCTGGAACGGGTGCAGAGGAGAGCAACCAGGATTATTAGGGGAATGGGGGGACTAGAATACAATGACAGATTACAAAATTTGGGATTATTCAGTTTAGAAAAAAGACGACTGAGGGGAGACCTCATTACAATGTACAAATACCTGAGCGGACAGTACAAGGATCTCTCCAAAGATCTTTTTATACCTAGGCCTGTGACCAGAACAAGGGGGCATCCTCTACGCCTAGAGGAGAGGCGATTCTACCATCACCATAGACAAAGGTTCTTTACTGTAAGAGCAGTGAGACTATGGAACTCTCTGCCGCAGGAGGTTGTTATGGCGGACTCTATGTACATGTTCAAGAGAGGCCTGGATGACTTTCTGGAGAGCAAAAATATCACGGGTTATGGGGATAAAACATTTATTTAATTCTTGAAGGTTGGACTTGATGGACTTGCGTCTCCTTCCAGCCTTATATACTATGATACTATGATACTATGAAGTAGCTAAAGAAGTTACTGTACAATGGAGTTTAACTTGTGCGAAACGAGAATTTATACCTGTACAACTACAAAACAAACCAGTATCTGTATGTATGTGATCTATTCTCTCTGATGTAAGTAAAAGTCCAGATTACTTAGTTAAAGTAGGCATGAGATATGGGAATTATCCGCAACGCACCACCTGTTGACTGGTAATTAAACACAGATGACAATCCACACCAAAGCAAACACCCTGAAATGTCACAGGAACCTATCTGTCACATACTTTCCACATGGTTTGTTTTTTACTGTCAACGGCGTGTTCTGCTGACAGATCATCAACCTTTTGTTTAGTATTGAATGTTTAGAATTTTTCTCACAGGCAGGGGCAAGAGGGGGGGGGGGGGGCAACCAGGGCGTGTGCCAACATGTCCCCATATAGAAGACGCAGAAGTAGTAGTCACAACCAGGACTGAGGGGGCCAAGAAGTATACCCCATAATAAAACACCAGTCATATAAGTGTCCTGTGTATGGTGGGTAATTACCATATATACTCAAGTGTAAGCCAAGGTACCTAATTTTAACAGGAACGACTGGGAAAACCTATTGACTCGAGTATAAGCCTTGGATGGGAAATGCATTGGTCACAGCCTCCACCCTGTATATAGCTAATCATCCCCTGCCCCCTAGTTATATAGCTAGCCAGCCCATTCCCCCTAGAATATAGCCAGCCAGCCAATGCTCCCTAGTATATAGCAAGCCCCACAGTATATAGACAGCCAGCCCCCTGCTCCCCAGTATATAGCCAGCCAGACCTATAGCGTATAGACAGCCAGCCCATGCCTGTATAGCGAAGCAGCTTATGCCCCCAGTATCTAGCCAGCCCCCAGTATATAGCCAGCCAGCTTATGCCCCCAGTACATAGCCAGCCAGTTAATGCTCTCTAGTATATAGCGTGCAGCTCCTGCCCCCAGTATATAACCAGCCCACCCAGTATATACCCAGCCAGCCGCCTAGGACCTACGGGGATGTCAGAATGGTGAGTATTGAGTTTAATTTTTTTTATAGACTCGAGTATAAGCACATTTTTTATGCTGGAATACTCAGCTTATACTTGAGTATATACAACAATTATTTTTATTTTTTTTGCACTCGAGCGCAGGAGCACAAAATATCCCCAAACATTCACTTGCATAGACTTTATTTTCTCTGCTGATTCAGATTGCTACACAGTGATAACAGATTCTTACAGTAAAAAAGCTACAACCACTTGGCATCTCACAATCCCCATGAGAGCTAGCAATAGAAACTTTTGTTCTGCAGGACATAACCTGTAATTTATTTATATACAAATTAAAGAGTATAATGCCTATGTCTAGTGTCTCTGAAGCACATCAGTACCCACAAGTGTATCCACAAAGAAAAGTGAACATTGAATACACCTGCTACACATCTTCTTTACCTCCATAATAAATGATAAGGATATATTAGTATGGGAATAATACATGCTAGAATGTTTATTCATGTGTTATAGGCCCGTGGAGAAACTCAAGGCTGACACCTGATTTCTTCCACAGGCTCCAGGGATGTAAAGTTTCTGCCACATATTTGCATGGCGGCCCCCTACTTAAAGAGGACCTGTCACCTAAAATTTTGGCACTTGGCAATGCGGACTCAAGAACTACATACTCTGGGAAGGCAGGAGTCAGATGGAGCAGACATCAAGTCTGGTAAGTCAAGGTTGCTGGGTGAGTGGACGCGGAACCTTAATCATGACAGGAACACGCCAAGATTTGAGCAGGATACTCAAGAGGGTTGCTAGGTTATATTCCCGAATAGAAGCACTTTGAGGGCATTTGAGTGATTAAGCTCCATTTCCATCTCAACAATTTAGACACGTGAACATGGAAAAGGTCAAGCACAAATGTGGCAATGGCAGCCCTATGATATGAGAAAAGGTTGGGCAACCCAGATCCCCTATTGGAATTTGTTTAGGATCAATACCAATCACTTGGACCTGGGGGTGTGCCAAATGAAGCACTGAAGCACCAACGGTGATTAATCTCTTTAGGCAGAGATCTTTTTTGTCTTTGGAGGTCTTAAGGTTAATCTTGCACATCAGATATACTGTAGTGACCAGTGGTTTTATCTTTGCACATGAGGTGTTCATGTCTGCAATAGAATCACGACCAATTCTTGGGCATCTTGGAGACTAAATTGGATTTGCGTCTAAAAGTAGGACTTTTGGAAAATCTGCACTTCATGAATCTGTCTACCATATCTAGATTCATATGTTAAATCTGAAGTGGGCTGAAGTGAAAAAATCGGTTGCAAATTGGTAGATGTGAACTGTGATGTACAGTAACTCCAGCCACCAACCCCTCCTGGAGTGGAGGAGGGGGTAAGTCACCGATTGTCATTATGCTGCCCGGGGCTTTGCCAATATAAAACTTCCAGATTTAGCTTATTCAAATGCAGACAATGGTGTAGGTCTCTGAACAGATATTGTGGGATTGAGTGGGATAACTAGTCAGCAAATAGCTGTTGTCCTGTAAAGTGTTTCTGATAAATTCTGCTGTGTAGACAAATGACTCCACATGCAGGGATTAGAGTCTGAAGAAATTGGAAATGTAAAGAGTTGTGTAAGTACAGCACATAGTGGAGCTGATCGATGTGTGGTTAGTAATGCACTATGGGACTTATCCTTTGTAATGTCTCAGATACCTACATGTATATTGAATGACATTGAACTGGCCCTGTCTTGTACCAGGGATTAATAATGTTTTCTTGCAGGTTTTTATATTTGATCAATTTACGGTACATTGCCTTTGTTTATTAAAAGAGAAACCTTAGTCTAGGATCTTGCCATGTGGATGCTGAATTGGAAACCACAACAGAACCTGATGGCATATCTGAAATAGACCATATCATAGACAAGGAACTGTTGTATTCAGGACATGAGGACACGTGATGGTCTGCATTTACCTCTATTCATCCCAACATGAGAAGTACTAAGCAAAAAGAAACTTCTCTGAAGAATTAAAGGATTTGTCCAATTACAGCAAATAAATATTATTGTTTATATAATGAAAAGTTATAACATTTTCCAAAATGTTTTTGTAGCATTTCCTAATGGTTTTCAAAATCTCTGCTTGTTGTAATTCTATAGAAATCTTCTATGTTTACTTCCTATGGACATAAATCTGTACCTAGTCATGTGATGTCACACAGGTGCATGGTTTGTTATAACACACAGCTCTTATTTCTCTCTGTGATACTAATGAAGAGATCACCTGTGTGACATCACATGACCAGGGACAGACTTACACCCACTCTTAAACATAGAAGCTTTCTATAAAATGTCAGCAAGCAGAGGTCTAGAAAACTATGAGGAATGGATACAGAGGGGGACATTTATCATACAGTGGCGCTCGTGCGCCAGCGTATGATTGCCCCTCCTGGGCAGGGCCTGGCGTAGAAATGAACACAGCCGGCGACTTAGAAGTCGCTGGCAGCAGCGAGTGCACCGGCACTGGGACAGTAATGCCCCATGCTGGCCCAATCCTGGCTGGCCGCGTCCTGGGTGGCAGAGAGAGCTAAATAGTCGCAAGTGCTAGCAATAGGCTAGCATTTGCGATTATTTCAGGGCTTCTGCTCCAGTGATGTGGCGCAGAGGTCCTGATAAATATGCCCCAGAAAGTATATTGGAAAATTGTATAACATTTTATCATACAAACAATAATATTTATTTGCTGAAATGGAAACATCCCTTTACGTTTTTGAGGTGTCTTGTCCAAAATATGTGAGCCCAAAAAATTACAGTCAATTAATAGTGTCGTACTGCTTACATAAAATAGTGTGTAACACTATGGGGGAATACATGAAAACTGGTGCTCAATGTGTTGGCCACTTTATCTTATGATTTTTATAATGTGTGTAAGTGTGGGGGGCAGGATATTAGATAATTTACCATTATAAATGTATTAATAGTTCTGTACCGCTTTCTACATAAAGTGAAGCCTTTTGTCTTCTACCTTATCATTCCTGACCATAAAATGGCCATAGATGGCCCACACCTATACACACATTACAAAAAACATGAGGTAAACTGGGCAACTCCTTTAATACTCTCCCCACCAGCGCATTGGAAAGCAGACGGGTGAAGGCTATGGTAAATACAGTGGGGACAAGGTATTCACGACCCCTCCTTACTGCTCCGCATCTTGTCATGCCCACTTTCAGAAAAACTGCTGGGATGGTAAAAATACTGCAAAACTGGTGGACAAGGCATATTATATTCCACCTTATGTAATGCTCAAATAATGGGGCACATTTACTTACATGTCCGAGTCGCGATCCCTGAGGTGCGTTCTCTGACGATGATGATGCACTGTGCCGTGATCCACGTAGATCCTGCACCCAATATCCTGCATGTGTTGCTCCCCTCTCAGGTCCGCCGGAGTTCACCTTCTAATTCCTGCTGCATGTAAGTGCTTAGCTTGTGACACAAATTTGAATGTTTAAAAACTGAATGTTTAAACTCTTAGTCTGAATCCGTCGGATTGTCCGACGGCCCGCCCCCGATTTGTGCTGCGTGAAAGCCGGCACGATTGCAACACAATCCGATAGTGTGCGACACAATCCCCTGCGCGACCCTTGAAAAGTCGGGAAACCTGACGAAAATGCGGCTGAGGGACCCTTAGTAAATAAGCCCCAGTCTATCCATAGTCCATCTCTTTAGAACAATTAAAGAAGGGGCTACACATTTTGGTGTGTGGTGTCATTTTTTTCTCACTTTATTTTGGCAGAATTCACATTCACAAAATCTTGAATTATTTTACTTTTCACAAAGTCAGAGCATTACAAATCCATATTTTTAGTTAGGTCACAATTTGGATGTGGTAAAATGATATTAATAGCATTCTGTAAATTCATTTATTAAACTATAAGGAATATTGAGTAGGCGGTGGATTAATTTATTAGGAAGGAGTACATAACCATAACATTGATGTCAGCGATTTACTTCAGTCTGGAAACTTAGGACTGTTTAATTTAGACATTAGACAAACAGGAAAATTGGATGACACAGTAAGCAATTGCCCCATTCCTTTTCTACAGCTTCAAGAACGTCAGAAAAACATTGCTGCTTCTTCTAGAGACAGCACCACTCTTGCCTATGCCTTTATCTGCTGTTATAAGATGGGCTTATTCAAGATAAACTGCAATACCAAGTAGATCTGTATATGAAGGTGGTGCTGTTTCTAGAAGATGGGCTTTCACATTCTTGTGGAGAGCAAGATGGTCTATATTAAAGGAAATCTATCATGAGGAATCTACCATGAGAAATAGATATGATGGTAGATTTCCCCTAACTACATCAGCCCTAATCCTTATTTTGCTAATCTAAATATTAAAAAAAGTTGTAAAAGTAATATGTAAATTACCTAGTGGCGTGGAGTAGCCTAGTTGGGCACTGGGTGCACAGGCTGCTCCACTCCTCCACTTGTATGGAGCTACTTCCACGCGCATGCGCAGTAGCTCCAACTCCTGTCCCATAGAAGCCAGTGATGTTTGAAAGAAGAGGAGGAGTGCACCATGTGCGCAGTAGCTCCATTTAAGCCAGCAATGTTTGAAGAAGAAAGGATTAGGACAGGCTTGCGCAGGCGCATGTCACCAATATAACACGGGGCGGGAGTTAGAAGAACAGGATATAGTCCTTGCATAGGCTACTGGTGCGTGAAACAGCACCCAGTGACTGGCTAGGCTATTCCCCTCCTTAGTAGCCTCTGCAGGTAATTTAAATATTACTTTTAAATTTTTTTATTTTTTATTATCTTAGGTTTTTTAGATTAGCAAAATAAAAAATTGGGCTAGTTTGTATGTTCTCGACGTGTTTGTGTGAGTGTCCTCCGGGTCCTCCTGTTTCCCCCCACATTCCAAAACATACTGGTAGGTTGATAAGATAATGAGCCCCATTGGGGACAGGCACTGATTTGGCAAACTCTGTGCATCGCTGCGGAATTTGTGTGCACTATATAAATAAAGAATTATTATTATTATTTAGTAAGGAGGAATGATGGTAGGTTTCCTTTAAAGGGGTTTTCCCAAAAAGGCAGGTTAGGCCCTATCCACGGGATCGGGCCTAACTTGCTCATCGGGGGGGGGGGGGGGTGTCTCAGTGCTGAAACCACCGCAAACAAGGGGTCCGACCGACCCCTCGCCACTCCTAATGGAGCAGACGGCCACGCATGACCGTTCTGCTCCATTAATCTCTATGGAGCTGACTGAAATTGCAGAGCGCATTATGCAAATGATCCTGAGGGGCTCCGTGCTCAATTAACAGCTTTGGGGCCCTGAACCCTTCAAAATATTTGCATCATTTTTAAATACTTTGTTTGCAAAAACAAGGACATAAGAAGCTAAAAGAAGAGCAGATCCTCCAGAGGGGGCACACACCAGTATGTCAGTGTGCTTGGGTTACAATCCGGGTGGTAGATTTCCTTTAATTAATATTAATAATAATAATAATAATCTTTATATAGCGCCATCATATTCCGTAGCACTTTACAAATCATAGGGGACATATACAAATATAATATTACATTACAGAGTACATTAAATAAATTATCAGGTTTCTATGGTTTATGAATAGAGATGAGCGAGTATACTCATCCGAGCTTGATGCTCGTTCGAGTATTAGCGTACTCAAAACGGCTCATTGCTCAGACGAGTATTTTGCCTGCTCGAAATTGAGCTTTCACTTAAGGAAACACAGTGAAGAACAGTGAAGAACACAGTGAAAACAGTGAACACAGGATCATTTAAGTGAAGAACACAGTGAAGAACACATTGCAGATGTTTCCGTACATCTGCTAACTTTTAAGAAGACATTAGTGCCGAACGGTATTCTTCACAATAGTATGTGAAGAACAATATGCGTGTATGGAAACATCTGCAATGTGTTTTTCACACATATTGTTCTTCACATACTATTGTGAAGAACACCGTTCTGCACTCGTGTCTTCGGATAATTTATCAGAAGGCATTAGTGCAGAAAGGTGTTCTTCACAATAGTATGTGAAGAACAATATGTGTGAAGAACACATTGCAGATGTTTAATACGGATCATTCTCCTTTTTGAAGTTCCACGAATATTCGATTGATAAAACAGGACTGACCTCCTTATTTCTCAATAAAATGACACATTTTATTGCAGAGCCTTGGTCCCCTTGAAAAATGCTTGAGTCTCCCATTGACTTCAATGGGGTTCGTTATTCGATTCAAGCACTCGAGCATTGGAAAAAGTTCGATTCGAGTAACGAGCACTTGAGCATTTTAGTGCTCGCTCATCTCTATTTATGAAGTAAGGAGGCCAATGTTTTGCATATTGCCTTCTGCTGTTTGTTTTTGCACCTTATTTTTTTATTGTTTTATTATTTATTATCATTATTAATCTGTATACATATTTCTGTCACGCTGCCTCATAAAGCACTTGCTGTGTGCCAATGTAACAGATGACAGATGTTAAGCAGATGTGACAAATAGAAAGAACACAGCAATCTCTTGTAACAATAAATGTCAACTCTTTATTATGGGAAGAGTTGGACTTGAGTTACTTCATTCATGTGATAATAAAGGGCTTGTCTGTGGAAGGGGCTGTGCTAAGAAGCTGCTCTAACAAAGCAAAATAACTTTTACTAACTTGTCTTCTCAACTCTAATTCAGTGCAGAGATATGCTAATTATTACTACAAAGAGACAGAGAGATTACAACTTAAAGGGGTATTCCCTTCTGGGCATTTTCATTTCATTCATTTGCCATAAGTAAACATTTCTTAAATTGAATGTTATTAAAAAAATGTTACTGTATGAAGAAAATTCTCATAAATGCAGTGATGTTGTACCTAAGAAACGAGATGGCTTTCTCGGATACGAGCACCTCACATTTTAGGTAGCGGTGACCAGACATGGGCTATTGAGTCCTGTCTGACCTCCTGGCTTCAGCGTTCATTACCACAGGACAGCTGTGGGACAGGCATTAACTCCTGGACATTTCATATACAAAAACTTTTTGTATCTTTGTGCAATCCCTCCAGCAGAGGAGGTTGTATCCAAGGACACAGTCTGGTTTTTAAGGGACAGAATGACTACATTATTAAGAAATTATCTTCACATATGAACATTTTTTTAATAACATCTAATTGAAGAAATGTTTATATATGGCAGATTAATAAAACAGAATATGAATACCCAAACGAGAATACCCCTTTAAGTCGAGTTCTCGCTGTGCAGTGTCATCTCCCTTTAACCCCTTAACGCTGAAGCCACTTTTCACCTTCCTGACACGGCCCATTTTTTCAAATCTGCCCTGTGTCACTATAAGTGGTTATAACTTCGGAACGCTTTAACATATCCAAGTGATTTTAAAATTGTTTTCTCGTGACACATCGTACTTCAGGTTATTTGAAAAATTTTGGTGGTATGTTTTGCATTTATTTATGAGAAAATCAGATATTTGGTGAAAATTTGGAAACATTTTAGATTTTTGAACTTCAAAATGTTCTACTTTTTCCATACATAGTCATAACCGCAAAAAAACATAATAACTAACATTCACTAAATGTCTAATTTATGTGGACATGGTTTTTTATGCATACTCTTATTTTTGTAGGATGTTATGGGGCTTTGAACATTAGGTGCGATTTTTCACATTTTCATAAAAAACGCAAAATCCTGCTATTGAGGGACCTGCTCAGGTTTCAAATCACTTTGAGAGGCCTAAATAAAAGTAAACCCCATAAATTACCCCATTATAGAAACTACGCCCCTCAACGTACGTGAAACAACTTTTATGAAGTTTTTTAACCCTTTAATTGTTTTACAGGGGTTAAAACAAAATTGGATGCAATTTTGAAAGTAAAATTTTTTTGGCTAAATTAATATGTTTTTCAAAAAATTTACAAATTCTCAGTGGATAAAATACCAAAACGCTCCACAAAATTTGATACCCAATCTCTTCCGTGTATAATAATACCCCATATGTGGTGGTAACCTGCTGTATGGGCACACGCCAGGGCATCGAAGGGAGCTGCGCCATTCAGAGCAGATTATGCATTGTCACTTTTTATTGGCTATACAATCTTTATTTTTTTGGCAATTTGGACATATAAGGGCTTATTTTCTGCGACATGAGATGCACTTTACAAATACTTCATTTTAGTGGGTCATTAGCTTATTGATGAGATTTTATTAACTCTTGAATGTATGGGTGAAAAGAAAATTGTCAATTTTGGTTTACTTTCTTTTCGTATTTTCTGGGGGTCGTACACCGTACACTAAAAATATTATATTATCTTCATTCTATAGGTCACTACGATTACGGTGATACCTCATTCATATAGTTTTTCATTTATTTTTACAATTTTACTGGATAAAAACTAATATAGAGGAAATCTCATTTGTTTTTGCATCGCCATCTTTTCGGAGACGTAACTTTAATATTTTTTGGTTGACAGAGCTAGTTTAGGGCTTATTTTTTACCTGTTGAGTTGTTCTTTTCAGTGGTACCATTTTTGCGCACATAACTTTTTTTGATCACTTTTTAGAACATTTTTGTGTAGAGATTTTATGAAAAATGTACATTTTTGGCGTGTTTTTCGGGTTTTGTTTTTACGGCGTTCACCGAGTGGGTCCAATAATGTTTCTGAGTTATTGTACGGATTGTTATGGACGCGGCGATACCAAATATGTGGGTTTTTTTGGCGATTTTGTGTTTTTTTTCACTTTATTGCATGTGTATAGGGAATATTTGTGTTTAGGGGACTCTAACTTTATTTAATTAATTATTTTTATTAAAAAAATATTTTATGTAATGTTTTTAACATTTTTATTAACTTTTACAGGTTAGCTTGAACAAGTGATCCACTGATCACTTGTTCAAGCTCTTCTTCACATTACACAGTGTAATACAGATGTATTACACTGTGTAATGTAACACACTGAGCATGCTGTGCATGCTCAGTGTGTTACAGCCGGGTCCTGTCAGAAGGCAGGGACCCGGCTACAGGAAGGAGGATCGCGCAGCCCTGGGCACCGGCAGTCCCGGGGCTGCGATCGGAGCAGCGGACCCCCCGGTGAGCGCCGTAAGCGTGTCAGGGGTTAACACCCGCGATCGGAGAAATCTCCGATCGCGGGTGTTAGAGGCAGGTGTCGGCTATAATATATAGCTGACACCTGCAGCTTCTGGTGCCGGCTCCGTTCAGGAGCCGGTGCCAGAAGCATGACGTAATAGTACTGCATTTTGCGGGAACGCACCTCCCGCGATGCAGTACTATTACGTCAAATGTCGGGAAGGGGTTAACATAATAAGGGGGGCACTCTGAGTTGGGAAGAGCTTGAGTGACTGAGCTTTCTGCCTCCATAACTTTTTACAACTAATTTGCATATCAGTGTTTTGGGCCATAAATGTAACATGATCTAGAAGGTTTTAAGTTGAATAATAAGGTACTGTTAGCGGTCTATGAAGTTAGTTTCAGCTGACCGGTTCCCTTTAAATTAAGTAATTCTTTCAACAGCCACTAGAGGTGATGTGAGATGACTCTGAATGATTCTGAATCCAATTCAAGAAAAAATCTAGAAAATGTAATTATCAGCTCAGTTTTTTATGTCCCCCCATAATCTGTAAAGCACTACAGAATATGATGGTGCCATATAATAAAGATTACTATTATTATTAGCCCATAACCACTTTAGACCACCATGGATGTTGGATATTAACTATGTTGTATACCAGGGGTCTCAAACTCGCGGCCCGCGGGCCAACTGCGGCCCGCGGGACAATATTTTGCGGCCCCCACCTGGTCGCGCTGCATGGAGAGGGCTCACGGGCTGAGCCCTCTCCATAGCCGGTAAGTCTTTTCTGCATATTGCAGCAAAGGCTTACCGGTAACACCCGCGATCGGTGCTAGCACCGATCGCGGGTGCTTTCACAGCGATGGCTGCCGACAAAGCTGCCGGCAGCCTCAAAAAGATAGCGGCGCATGGGCGCCGCCATCTTACCTGGGATCGCCGCTGCCCGTGACGTCATCGGGGGGCGGAGATCCGTCTCCATGGTAGCCTCAGGTCTTCCGAAGACCCGAGGCTATTTCGTTTTAACCCCTTCATTACAATGTGCTGATAGCACATTGTAATGAATGAGGAGGAAAATCTCCATATACTGCCATACTGTAGTATGGCAGTATATGATAGGATCGATCAGACAACCTAGGGTTAAAGTACCCTAGGGAGTCTGAAAAATAGTATAAATAAAAATAAAAAAAAGTTTAAAAAAAAAAAATAATAATAAAAAAACCTAAAATTTCAAATCACCCCCCTTTCCCTAGAACTGACATAAATATAAATAAACAGTAAAAATCATAAACATATCAGGTATCGACGCGTCCGAAAATGCCCGATCTATCAAAATATGATGACGGTTTTTCAGTGCGTTTAACCCCGTTACGGAAAATAGCGCCCAAATTCGAAAATGGCACTTTTTTGCCATTTTGAAAAATATAAAAAAATCTATAAAAAGTGATCAAAAGGTTGTACAGTCCTAAAAATGATATCATTGAACATATTATCAAATTTCGCAAAAAATGACAGCACCCACAGCTCCGTACACCAAAGTATGAAAAAGTTATTAGCGCCAGAATTTGGCAAAATAAAAAAAAATATTTTTGTACAGTAGGTTTTAATTTTTGTAAATGTATGAAAACATTATAAAACCTATACAAATTTGGTATCCCCTTAATCGTACCGACCCAAAAAATAAAGTAGACATGTCATTTGGGGCGCTCAGTGAAAGACGTAATATCCAAGCCCACAAGAAAATGGCGCAAATGCATTTTCATTGCATTTGGAATTTTTTTCCCGCTTCCGAGTACATGGCATGGAATATTTAATACCATCACTATGAAGTGCAATTTGTTACGCAGAAAACAATCCATCACACAGCTCTTTACGTGTAAAAATAAAAAAGTTATAGTTTTTTGAAGGTTGGGAGTGAAAAATGGACATGAAAAAACAGGAAAGGGCCCGTAACCGGTTAATCCCCTTCCCTCCGGTACTTGAAGAAGATGAAATCGCCGAGGGGGGGGGGGGGGGGAATGGAGTGTCTCTGACTGGGCTCAGTGCGGTAGGAGCTTGGGACCCCTCGGTACACAGGACGCGTTCATAGAGAAAACACGTCTGAATCTGAATAATGATATTTTGTAAGCGCATTTTGTGTGGAAAACTTGATGCGGTCCAGCCTTACCCAGAATCTACCTCCAACGGCCCCCAGGTAAATTGAGTTTGAGACCCCTGTTGTATACTATATAAACAAAACAAAGAGTATTGATGAAAGAGCTGATGAAGGCTCAGGAGAGCCGAAAAAACGCATTTTACTGCGTGACTTGTGTATACTTGATTTGTTACATTCTCCGAAAATAAAAGGAGGAATTTTGCTTTCACCTCGAGGTGCTGGGATTTTTTCATTTTTATACTGTTAAAGTGTATCCACGTGCACGAGGGAAAGGAGCCGAGTGCCGACCATTTACTGCATATACATTACTATATAAACAAAACAAAGAGTATTAAAGTTGCATTTTATTTACTACGCATTGAATATATTTTTTAATGCAAAATTGTTTCATATGCTCCAAATTTTACCTTATACCAGATGTCTCTCATTCACCATTCAGATGGCTAGTTGTTCTGCTTGTGAATACTGTACCATGCTTGAGTTTTGCCACCAGTCTTGTCCACATGCTCTCCTTGTCCTGTTGAAGCAACACAGAGAGACAGAAACAAGTTTATGGACAAGGTTTAGGGTAGAGGAATGCTTAATATTCATTTAACTATGTAGGGTCTTAGACAAGGGTTTTAAGATCCCAGCAGCAGATTGGAAACATGTGGACCACCCAGTATATCCCTGTAGAGGAACCATTTAGATTTTCCAAAATTGAGGTTTATTCTGTTTTCTTGGTGTTCAGTTTATCAATACAACATGGATCTATTAAAGGACATCTACCACCAGCATTAAGTATTGTAAACCGTGCTGGTGTGTGCCCCCTCTGGCAGGATCTGCTCTTTAAGCTTCTTATGCCCTGGTTTTTAAGAAAAAAAGTCTTTAAAAATTATGCAAATGCTCCAGGACTGCTCCAGGCTCCATTAGGTTCATTTGCATAATTTTAAAAGCCTGATTTTAACCATAGCATAAGAAGCTAAAAGAAGTGCAGATCCTGTCAAAGGGGGCACACCCACCCACCTGCGGGCACCTCTTCTCCATCAGACTCCTGTCCCGTGTTATAAAGATGACATGCGCCTGCGCGAGCCCGGCATGTGCAGTAGCTCCGACTCCTGTCCCAGAGAAGCCAGTGATGTTTGAAAGAAAAGGAGCAGTGCGCCGGGTTTGTGCAGGCCTGTATCATCAGAACAGGAGTTGGAGCTACCATCTGGCGTGATATCATCTACTATCACGTCAGTTTTCATTCAATTTGGATGCCAACACTTATGAATCCCGACACGTTTCCTGCTCTTCTGATTTCTATGACACTTTTTATGGTGCAACTTGTGTCACACACAAGCAGGTCTACACAGTTCTATTTCTCCTTCGTGAATGTGGAGTCATTTCAGACACTTTTGGCTGTGGGACGATTTATTAAGTATGTGCAATATAATTAAAAGTTCAGTTTATTACAGCACACAGTTCTTGTGTCAAAAAAAGAACATTGCAACACAAATAATAAATGACCCCCGGTGTGTTCTTTCCTTTATAAGTTGTGACATACAACCCTATAATTTATGTGTATTCCTCTGATAGTAGGTCATTGTTTCATCCACTTTCATCCCATGCACCTTTCTGTATTAGAAAGATATAATGAATTTAAGTCATATAATCATTTTTGAAGCATTAGGGGGCCCTTTAAACTAGTAATAAACAGAGGCAGGTGTAGAATGGAGCCTATTATATAGATATACAGTGCCTGTAGGTAAGTTATATTACATTAAATCTTTACCTCACATTGTACATTGAGTCTTTTTGTATGGTAACTAATAAGCTCTAGGACATCTAGTTTACTGATAGTAAAGCAATCTCTCACCAGACCTCTAATTCAGACAGATATAAAGCTATCTAAATTAAAATATAGACCATTAAGTTCACCCTTCATGCTAATCATATCATCGCCTGCAACAAAAGCTCTTAGGATTTATTAGCAGTGTAGGAGATGTTCCGCTGTGAGAATACACCGCAGGGAGGCTTTATCAATGCACTCATCGACCATTGCTTGACTTGGCCAGGTACCAGACGCCTCTTATCGCTGTTCTGTCATTTCCTCCATGTTCATGACATTGTCACTGGTGTCAAGAGTTTATTTACTGAAGCCACTGCTCACCGAATGCTCAGCACAAGTTAAGCTTTAGATCTGATACAGATCTGACTTCATAACAGAGACAGCGTCTACTACAAGAATATACAACCCAAGGAAATGAATAACTTAGTTTTTCCTATAACTCTTAAGAAGAGAGTGCTGCGTCCTACGCTGTTTCCAAACATAGTGAATCATTGCACATCAAATTTTGTATTCAGCCTCAAAAAGCAAATGTTATGAGTGTCAAATATGTGAATAATGGGAAGGAACCTTAAAATACTGAGGGCGCCTTCCCACGTGGCGTTTTCGTAGCATTTTTTAAACGCATCCAAATCGCAAGTGGGAGAGGGGTTTGCCTGAAACCCAGGCAAATGTGTATGTGTTTTGGACAAAGCCCCTCCCACTTTAGTTTTGGATGAGTTTAAAAACGCAATGAAAACACCACGTGGGACGACGCCTTGAGGCAGCAAAAGTTCAAATTGCTGGCCTCTTCTGTCAGAGCTAGCAGTGGCCCAGTTCACACCTTAGCTAAATCAGCAGTTTTTTGCATGAGTTATTGTGAGCCAAAACCTGCCCTGACTACACACAGAATAGGTATGATGGAAAGATGGGCAACTTTTCCGGATGTTCAGCAACTTCTGGCTTTGGCTTACAATAACTGAGATGTGAAATGGCCTTAAAAGGGTATTCCCATTTCGGCAAATTAATGTACTTGTTTGAATTATGAAAAGTTATATAATTTACAATATACTTTCTGTTTGCTGTCATTCTATAGGAAGCTTCATTGTTTATTTCCAGTGGCAGAAATCTGACCATGATCACACAGGTGCACGGCTCGTTAGTATCAAAGAGAGTAGTCAGAGCTGTGTGATATAACGAGCCCTGCACCTGTGTGACCATGGTCAGATTTCTGTCCACTGGAAATAAACAATGAAGCTTTTTGTAGAAGGACAGCAAGCAGAGATCTAGAAAGCCATGAAGTATTGATGTAGGAAGTATATTGGAAAGTTGCACAACTTTTTATTATGCAAACAATAACATTTGCTGATATTGGACAACCCCTTTAAGATTTTGACCTTTAGAATCTAATTACACAGTGCCGGCATCTAGGCTCCAATCTAAGGCCCCTTCCACACTTGCGAGAGTGTGATCCGCTGAACTCGCATCACACTCGCACCGAGTTCTGCCTGGATAGCACTTCCCGAACGCTGCAAACCGGAACTGAACTGCTGAGTTCAGTTCCAGTTTGCAGCGTTCAGGCCAGGAGATTCAGGCAGCACTCGCTGTGAGTGGGATTTTTGAAAACGCTTCCGTTTATGACAGGTTTTACCAATTATCTTGATTAAAACGAATCAAAAACACATGCATTTTTGGATGGACTGCTTAAAAACAGACGGGTTCAAAAAGCCATGTGTAGCATCACCCTAATCATAAGTCCTTCACCAGCTAATTTTTGTCCTCTTGGACCAAGCACCCCATCTAGAACACAACACCGTTTAATATAATGATAATAAAACCTAATAAATAACCACTATTAACCCTTTTTTTACGGTGTTCACTATGTTGTTCCTATTTTATTACAGTGTGTTACTACCACAAAAATCAAACATGATAAACCAGGGACACTTACCAGGAACTGTGGTAATCTTCTTATATTTATACTCATGGCCTCCTTCCTTCTAAAATCAACTTTATGCTAATGAGCCAGAAGAGCTCTTGGGGTGTTACTAATTGTTCTGGCTTTGCAGGCTTTTACACTGTGCAGAATGAACACATTTCCCCTTACTCTCTCATCACTTACCCTCTTGCACAGGGGGAGAGGGGAAGTTCTCCTGCACAGTGTTAAAGCCTGTGAAGCTGCAGCATGGAGAGTCTTTGGTTACACCCATAGGAGCCCTTTGGTCTTATTTAGCATAATTTTAAAAGATGATTTTAGAAGGAAGGAGGCCATGGATAACAGATATAAGAAGATTATCACAGCCATGGTGCCTGGATCTATGAGTAAGTATTCCTGGTTTATGATCCTTGATTTTGATTTCCTTTAATCGTTGTTTATGAGTATCATAAGCTCTCACTGTCCAGCTACTGCAGCATCACCTGGATGTACCTGGATGTCCAAATTCAGTTATTTGTCATTTTGGGGTTAACAATCATTGATTTACTGAATTTGAAAATGTTGCTCTTTTCTCCCAAGCGCCATACCTGTCCAGGGGTTTCATGCCCTATTCTAGTGAGAAGACTTTTGTGGGACTTGCTGAAAACCAAACAAATTAACAAAATCCTTTGTTAATGAAGTTACCGGTGACATCTACAGTCTAAAAGGATTTACTGCATGTCACATTTTTGCATGTGCTCATAATTATCAGCTAAAGATGTCTCTAATCAACTTGAGGGGTGCAGAGGGTGTAGTCACACTTGGGCCCAAGAGGCTTAGGGGGTCCATAAGACGACACTTTCCCATATGAGGATGCTAGTATAAACCATACATTACAGTCAGGCACGGACTTTTCACTGGGGCCCATCAGTTTAAAGTTACACCACTGCCTCTAATACAATATTGGATAAGCAGTAAAAGCCATTAGAAATGTAAGAAACAAATGGAACACCCCTGCAAACGTGTGGGCAAGGGAGTAGTTGCAAATAAGCAGCTGTAGATTCTGCCTCAACAGGCAATAATTTACTGGGTGTGAGATAATAACTAATGAGGCTGTATTGTAAACTGGGGTGTGATTGGAGAGGTGCTACCACCTGACCAGAGGGAGTATAAAACCCCTGGGCAGGGAGGAGCACAAGGTTCTTTGAGAACATGCTCTTACCACAAGCTCTAGACCGCATGGTATAGACACTTAACCCAATTCCAGGACCCGGAGTCAGAAGACTCAAATCCAGGGCTGCAGCTTCCACAGTTTGGACACAGCTCCATCCAAATTCTCCCAGCCTTCATCTACTACCAGGCTGGTGCACTATTCCTGAGGACCACTCTCCACGACCACTCCAGTACCAGAATTGCTGCCTCCTCCTGATCCCTGGATACGGCTGTCTACCACCACAAGCTTCCCCATCCATTACCCAAGGACCTATCTTACAGACACTCAGGGTTTGCCCCAGGGATAACTAGTATATCATTCTCTCCCTCCGTATTTCTTGCACACACCACCTGCTGGAGTCCTGCCAGGCTGTAGGTCAGCCCTACGGTCCCCCATACCAAGCACCGTGACCACAGCATGCCTAGGCCGCAACCGCCAGCCAGGGCCGGACTATAGGCCCCCACCATCTTGCCCCCCCAGGGGGCCCCCACCAGATCGCATCCCCCGGTACTTGACTCCTCAGCCGCCACCTCCCTTAGTCGTCCGCCCTGGGCACACGTCACCACCTCCACGCATATCCCCTTGCATGGCCTGCCCGCCCACCTGTCCGCCCCCTGGCACAAGTTACCGCCTCCACTCCCTTCAGCTGCATTGCCGAGCCGTCCGCCCCCTGCCCGCCCATCCCGCTCCATCGCCACCAATCCCCGCCCGCTCGGAATCCCGCTTGCGCTCCCACCCCCTCCCCCCCCCCCGGAACAGGCAGCCATCCTCCGCATCCCCCACTCCTCCCTGCCGGAACATTCAGCCATCCTCCGCATCCCCCACTCCTCCCTGCCGGAACATTCAACAGACCTCCGCTCCCCGCGCCCCGGCCCCCAAACATTCAGCCCTCCTCCGCTCCCGGCGCCCCCCCCCCCCCCCCGCTGGAACATTCAGCCGTCCTCTGCTCCCCGTGAACCCCCCCCCCCCGGAACATTCATCCGTCCTCCGCTCAACGAAACACCCCCCCCCCCCGCCAGAACATTCAGCCGTCCTCCGCTCCCCGCGCCCCCCCCCGCCGGAACATTCCACTGTGTATATAAAGTGTATATTTGTATATACTGTGTATATGCTGTGTATATACTGTGTATATATGCATCTACTGTCTATATGTGTATATACTGTGTATAGATGAATATACTGTATTTATACGCGCATGTATTTGTATAAGCATATATATGTACACATTTAAATATATGTATATATGACGTATGTTTATATGCTGTGTATATGGTATGTATGTATATGTTCTGTATACTGAATGTGTGTGTGTGTATTTCCCGTATGTGTGTGAAAATGCTGTATATACTGAATGTGTCTGTATTTGCTGTATGTGTGTATATTCTGTATGTATATGCAGCATGTGTATATGGTGCTTTTATACTGCATGTATATGTATATATGGTCAGTGTATACTGTATGTGTGTATATATATATATATATATATATAATGTGTATGCCGTATGTGTGATGTATATATACTGTAAGTGTGTATATACTTTATAAGTTTGTGTATACTCTGTGTATTAGTGTATAAATGTATATGGGTACATAAATGTGTGTGTATACTTGGGTGTATATATGGGTGCAAGCATACAAGTGTAGAACTTTATGTGTGTATATAAAGGTGTGTATATATCAGTGTATAAATGTGTGTAATTGTATAAACTGAGGGACCGCATGTCTGGTGTGGGCTGAGGTGTATGTTAAATGGGACTGCATATCTGGTAGGGGTGAAGGTAGATACAAAGATGTGTTACTGGGGGTGAGGCGGCTGTGTGTAGCTGTGTTACTGGAGGCGAGGCAGCTGTATGTAGATGTGTTACTGGGGATGAGGCAGCTGTATGTAGCTGTGTTACTGGGGATGAGGCGGCTGTATGTAGCTGTGTTACTGGTGGTGAGGCGGCTGTATGTAGCTGTGTTACTGGGGGTGAGGCGGCTGTATGTAGCTATGTTACTGGGGGTGTGGCGGCTGTGTGTAGCTGTGTTACTGGGGGTGAGGCGGCTGTGTGTAGCTGTGTTACTGGAGGCGAGGCGGCTGTATGTAGCTGTGTTACTGGGGGTGAGGCGGCTGTGTATAGCTGTGTTACTGAGGGAGAGGTGGCTGTAATTAGCTGTGTTACTGGGGGTGAGGCGGCTGTGTATAGCTGTGTTACTGAGGGAGAGGTGGCTGTATGTAGCTGTGTTACTGGGGGCGAGGCGGCTGTATGTAGCTGTGTTACTGGGGGCGAGGCGGCTGTATGTAGCTGTGTTACTGGAGGCGAGGCGGCTGTATGTAGCTGTGTTACTGGGGGCGAGGCGGCTGTATGTAGCTGTGTTACTGAGGGAGAGGCGGCTGTATGTAGCTGTGTTACTGGGGGCGAGGCGGCTGTATGTAGCTGTGTTACTGGGGGCGAGGCGGCTGTATGTAGCTGTGTTACTGGAGGCGAGGCGGCTGTATGTAGCTGTGTTACTGGGGGTGAGGCGGCTGTATGTAGCTGTGTTACTGAGGGAGAGGCGGCTGTATGTAGCTGTGTTACTGGGGGCGAGGCGGCTGTATGTAGGTGTGTTACTGGGGGCGAGGCGGCTGTATGTAGGTGTGTTACTGGGGATGAGGCGGCTGTATGTAGCTGTGTTACTGGGGATGAGGCGGCTGTATGTAGCTGTGTTACTGGGGGTGAGGCGGCTGTATGTAGCTGTGTTACTGGGGGCGAGGCAGCTGTATGTAGCTGTGTTACTGTGGACGAGGCGGCTGTATGTAGCGGTGTTACTGGGGATGAGGCAGCTGTATGTAGCTGTGGTACTGCGGGGATAGTGGATAGTGAGCAGGAGGATGTGTATGCACGCTGCACTCAGTGGGGGCCTCCACCAGATTTTGCGCCCAGGAGCCCCCACCAACCTTAATCCGGCCCTGCCGCCAGCCACTCTGGTATTCTGGGCTCCAGCTACCTTCAGGCTCCAAGAAAAGCTTAGGCCCCGGTTTGGGGATGTTGCACAAATAATCACTGCAGACCTTGCTTGGATAATGTTGTGCATGCAGTAGAAATTAGTGGGAATACAGCTACTGACTCCCTCAGTTGATTCTGAATAAAAGCTGTGGCATATCTATACACAGTCAACATAATTTATTAAAAATCCATTAAAAATATAAAGTTACAAATGTGAGGCATACCGTTTCAAACTAAATGCCTTGACCCAATCCTGCGTCCTACCCCTAGTCCAACACTGCCCAAACACCAAAACACAGCAGACTTCTGCAAGAGGCCTTAAGCTGCGTTCACATGTGGCGTTTATGTTTGAAACATAATATAACAGCTGAGGAGAGAAGCAACAAGTTTACACTTAATTATGTTAACACAATGTTAATGCATACATTAACATAATGTTAACATACAGTTTTGTAAATGCAAATGTTAACAGCAATGTAATTAGGCAAGTCTCCTCTTCTCAGATGCATGGTCCCAAACTTTAGGTTCAGTGTCCTTTGTTAGGGAGCTCTGCCCAGACATATTACTTGATGGGTTGCAGAGCACCCATTCGGACAGCTGTATGCCCCTAGCAGCTAGTTATCCACCGGCCACTCATTTTAAGCAGTCCGTTAAAAAACGCATGCATTTTAAAAACACGTGCGTTTTTGAAAACACATCTGTTCTTTTGAAAACGCATCCGTTTTTTCCATTAAAAATGGCCCAAAAACGGGTTCAAAACGCCATGTGTGCCACCGGCTTTAAGTTGCCTCATTGGGGCACATTTACTTACCCGGTCCATTCGCGTTCCAGCGGCGGCTTCTCTGACGAGCGTTGGGGTCTTCCGGTGATTCATGAAGGTCCTGTGCCTGATGTCCACCAGGTGGCGCTGCTGCGCCGCAGTCCGCCGCGGTGCCCCGGAGTTCATCGTCTTCATTGTGGTGCATGTGAGTATGGCCCGTGCGACCAATTTTTTAAAAAAAATGCGGCGGTTTTTCCGAATCCGTCGGGTTACTGTTCGGCCACGCCCCTGTTTTCCGTCACGTGCGTGCAAGCGCTGATGCGCCACAAACCGATCTCGTGCGCCAAAATCCGGGGGCAATTCAGGGAAAATCGGCGCAAATCGGAAATATTCGGGTAACACGTCGGGAAAACGTGAATCGGGCCCTTAGTAAATGACCCCCATCGTCTCCTCAGCCCATCAAGCTACAAGTCAGGATTGGGTGGAGCTGCTCAAAGGAGGATGCTGAAGTTAAGGGTGGTGTCACACGGGGCATTTTGAACCAATTTTTAGTTATGCGTTTTCAGTCCATTAAAAAACGCATGCGGTTTTTTAACACAAATCCGTTTTTGTCCGCTTTCGTCCGTTTTTCCAAATTATCTTCATCAAGAGGATTAGGAAAAACGGACAAAAACTGTAAAAAACTGATGCATTTTCAAAAACCGCATGCGTTTTTTAATGGACTGAAAATGCATAACTAAAAATCGATTCAAAGGGTGGTGTGACACCACCCTTAAGTCCGAGTTTGCTCATCTCTAGTTGTATTGCATTTCAATAGCGCAATGTAAACACTACTTTTGGACGTGCTGCACCGTACCATTATGTACACGGCAAAACGATAGGCTACATTCACACGAACGGCCCTAAGGGTGAAGACACACGTGGCGTTTTTGGGCCGTTTTTAGTTAGTGCGTTTTCAGATCGTAAAAAACGACCAATTATCTAAAAACGCTCTATTAAAAACGGCCCAAAAACGGCCTAAAAACGCCACGTGTGTCTTCACCCTTAGAGAGTAGGCAACAGTGAATGACACAAAACAAGGCTGGGTGTGCATTCACATTCAGTTTTTCAGATGCAGTTTTTGTAGCCGAAAGCAGGTGTGAATTATAATGGGTGAGAACATATCATGGGGAGAAGCTGCTCCTCCACTTTTTTCACTCCACTCCTGTTTTGGACATCAAACACTGAATCTGAAAACCTGAACGTTTGATAGCAAAAACAATGATCATATGCAGACATTATTTACTAAAGGTCACGGTTTGCACATTTGTCGGTTTGTCCACTGTTTTTGGGATTTGCGCAGCTTTGAAAGGTATTTAACAGGGGTTTGCACTGGGATTGTGTCGCACGCTATCGGAATTTGGCACAGCTGCGCTGGCTTTCATGCAACAGAAATTGCGAGGGGGGGGGGTGTTGTTGGGCAATCCGACTGATTCGGACTGAGCGCGGACTGAGTGCTTTGTCTTGTGTCGCAAGACTATGCACCTACATACACCGGGAAGAAGATGGTGAACTCCGGCAGACACATGCAGGATATCAGGCGCACAATCTTAGTGAATCGCGGCAGAGTTCATTATCGTCGGACAATGCACTTTCAGTGAGCTCCTCGGACCAGGTAAGTAAATGTGCCCCATCGTGACGTATAATATTGTAGACCTAGATATAATCATTAAATTCTCAGGAAAACCACATGGGATTCATTATTCACAGCATAGCAGGATATCTGGAACACACATGGCTTTATAAATCCATCCATCCATCCGGATTTTGCGTTCATATGATTTACATGCTTTTCCCTTGTTTGAAGTCTTTGCAGATGGTCTTGATAAACCCCTTAAGGACGCAGCCATTTTACAGCTTAAGGCTCAGTCCCATTTTTTGGATTCTGACTTGCGTCTCTTTATATGGTTATAACTTTTGAACACTGTTACTCATCAAAGCGATTCTGAGATTTTCCTCACATGATGTACTTCATTTTAGTGGTTAATTTTGGCTGATAAGTTTTGCATTAATTTACAGAAAAAAAACTATTATGAATTTGCCATTTTCGAAATTTGAAATCATTGCGTTTTCAGGCATATAGATTATTAACCCCTTGAGATCTTCATAGTACCATATTTTTTGGATTATAAGGCGTACCTGCTTATAAGGATGAATGACCGGCAGGTGGCAGACCTGTGCACAGTTCAAGGCAGCTGTTGTCTGTAAGTACAGTTCATATATAAGACGGACTTGATTATAAGGATGAATGACCAGCAGGTGGTCAGGTGGCAGTTCAAGGAGTGTTGTCTGTAAGTACGGTTCATATATAAGGCGCACTGGACTATAATGCGCACCTTTGATTTCTGAGAAAATCAAAGGATTTTTTGTGCGCCTTATAGTCCGAAAAATACGGTAATTGAATCAAAATGGAGGTGAAATATAGAATGGTCAAATTTTGTCGGTTATATGTTCATTTAGCCCTAAAATTTACACATTTCCAAAAGATAAAAAGAAAAAACCCATTTTAAAATTAATTATACAAGTTCTTTTTTGAGGGCAGGAGTAGAAAAGAATCAATTCTGTACTGGATTTTTAACTTTTTTTGGGGGTGTTTACCGTATAGCCTAATAATTATGTTATCTTTATTCTATGGGTCGATACGATTACAGGGATACCATACATGAATATTTTTTCTTATGTTTTACTAAATTTGCCAAATAAAACTCTAATGTGGGAAATAATCTATCATTTTTGTATCGCCTTCTTCCAAGTGGCATAACATTTTTACTTTTTTTAATATGGAGCTATCATTCTGGACTACATATGTTTTTTTGATAACTTTTTATTGCATTTTTTGTGGGATTAAAAATCATAATTTTTGGCACAGTTTTTCCACAGTTTTTTCATTATGTGGGTTCATCGTGTGGGTTCATTAATTGTTTACTTTTGTTCTATGGCTTGTTACAGACATGGTGATACTATATATGTGAGGTTAGTGTTATGATTTAGACTTTTTTGTGCGTTATATGTCTCTTTATATTTTATGGGGCTTTTGGGCATTTTTATACATTTATTCATATATTTTTTATTGAATAAGATTTTTTTTTAACTTTTTTAAAAAATTTCTTCCACCATGGGACATGAACAAGTAATCATCTGATTGCTTGTTCATGATAATACTCTGCAATACTTATGTATTGCAGGGTATGAGATATGTCAGCCTATGCACATGCATAGGCTGACACTGTGCCTTTAAGATCATAGACGCCATCTTTCAGGCACTGCCGGCAGGAATAATCGACGCCCCCCCCCCCAAGATGGGAATACTTAAGGGGGGTCACTGTATACTTAAGGTAGCTGGCTATATACTACTGGGGGCTGGCTGTATACTACTGGGGGCTGGCTGGCTGTATACTACTGGAGCTGTCCAGCTGGCTGTATACTACTGGGGGCTGGCTGTATACTACTGGGGGCTGGCTGGCTGTATACTACTGGGGCTGGCCAGCTGGCTGTATACTACTGGGGGCTTGATTGCTGTATACTACTGGGGGGTGGCTTGCTGGCTGTATACTACTGGGGGCTGGATGGCTGTATACTACTGGGGGCTGGCGGGCTGTATACTACTGTGAGCTGGCTGGCTGTATACTACTGGGGGCTGGCTGGATGGCTGTATACTACTGGGGGCTGGCTGGCTGTATACTACTAGAGGCTGGCTGGCTGTATACTACTGGGGGCTGGCGGGCTGTATACTACTGTGAGCTGGCTGGCTGTATACTACTGGGGGCTGGCTGGATGGCTGTATACTACTGGGGGCTGGCTGGCTGTATACTACTAGAGGCTGGCTGGCTGTATACTACTGGGGGCTGGCTGTATACTACTGGGGGCTGGCTGGCTGTATACTACTGGGGCTGGCCAGCTGGCTGTATACTACTGGGGGCTTGATTGCTGTATACTACTGGGGGGTGGCTTGCTGGCTGTATACTACTGGGGGCTGGATGGCTGTATACTACTGGGGGCTGGCGGGCTGTATACTACTGTGAGCTGGCTGGCTGTATACTACTGGGGGCTGGCTGGATGGCTGTATACTACTGGGGGCTGGCTGGCTGTATACTACTAGAGGCTGGCTGGCTGTATACTACTGGGGGCTGGCTGGCTGTATACTACTGGGGGGCTGGCTGGCTTTATACTACTGGAGTCTGGCTGGCTGTATACTACTGGGGGCTGGCTGGCTGTATACTACTGGGGGCTGGTTGGCTTTATACTACTGGAGTCTGGCTGGCTGTATACTACTGGAGGCTGGCTGGCTTTATACTACTGGGGGCTGGCTGGCTGTATAATACTAGGGGCTGGCTGGCTGTATACTACTTGGGGCTGGCTGGCTGGCTGTATACTACTGGGGGCTGGCTGGATGTATACTACTGGGGGGCTGGCTGGCTTTATACTACTGGAGTCTGGCTGGCTGTATACTACTGGGGGCTGGCTGGCTGTATACTACTGGGGGCTGGTTGGCTTTATACTACTGGAGTCTGGCTGGCTGTATACTACTGGAGGCTGGCTGGCTTTATACTACTGGGGGCTGGCTGGCTGTATACTACTAGGGGCTGGCTGGCTGTATACTACTTGGGGCTGGCTGGCTGTATATTACTGGGGGCTGGCTGGCTGTATACTACTGGGGGCTGTCTGGCTGTATATTACTGGGGGCTGGCTGGCTTTATACTACTGGAGGCTGGCTGGCTGTATACTACTTGGGTCTGGCTGGCTGTATACTACTTGGGGCTGTCTGGCTGTATATTACTGGGGGCTGGCTGGCTTTATACTACTGGAGGCTGACTGGCTGTATACTACTGGGGGATGGCTGGCTGTATATTACTGGGGGCTGGCTGGTTGTATACTACTAGGGGCTGGCTGGCTGTATACTACCGGGGGCTGGCTGTATACTACTGGGGGATGGCTGTATACTACTTGGGGCTGGATGGCTGTATACTACTGGGGGCTGGCTGTATACTACTGGGGGCTGGCTGGCTGTATACTACTGGAGGCTGGCTGTATATTACTGGGGGCTGGCTGGCTGTATACTACTTGGGGCTGGCTGGCTGTATACTACTGGGGGCTGACTGGCTGGCTGTATACTACTTGGGGCTGGCTGGCTGTATACTACTGGGGGCTGACTGGCTGGCTGTATACTACTGGTTAGTCTTTGTTTTACAGTCACAATACGGGTAAACAGCTGTAATAAATCCTTAACCATCGGACGTACAAAGTGCAACACAATGGAAGTGAAGACCACACTGCAAGCGCTATATGGTGTGGATGTTCCCCCATCTATTACAGTTCTGTGATGGAAATAAGATATAGAATATAGAACGATGGATCAAAATAGTTTTATTATACAATATGTTGCTTTATATCACATCAAGATACATCTAAGCAGAAAGTTCTCCAGGAAAGTGCCAGGAAACTGCACCCAGTAATCAGCTCATTCATTAAATATATGCATAGTTTAGAGTATTGCCCTTTCCATCTGTAGGTTGTGTTTTTTTCTTCTGCTGAAACCTGCAGTGCAGACAGTTCGTGAGCATGTGAAATGCTGATGTCCGAAAAATGATGAAAACCCATGGATCCACTATAGAATTGGATGACACCAGTCTGAGGACTATAACGTCATAGTATTCATTTGCATCATTTGTAAATGCTCCCATATAGACACGTGCCTGTGAACAGAAACATTGATCATATGAAAGAGTCATAGACATGTTAAAGGGAACCTGTCACCAGTATACCCCGATTTTAGCCCTCCACACTTCCCCATAGAGCATTGCATGTACACTACTAAACATCTTTTGTTGCAAAAATCGGCTTTACAGAGAAAAAGATAACTTATATTTTACCTTTGAAAAACCTGTGCAGTTTGACTACTCCAGTTGCCAAATGGGCGGGGTTGAAGAGGAGTATATTCCCCCCCACCCTCTGGAAACGTCTCCTCACTGCCGCATTTTCAAATCAATATTACTGCCCCTCATCCGCCCTTCGTCTTCATTTCAACGCCCCCTTGCTCGGCCCTACTGTTGACGTCACCCACTCACGTCCCGCCTGCTGCCCGCAACTCTCGCTGACCGCGTCTGGCATTCTCGCGTCTGCGCGGTCAGCATCACTTGTACTCTGCGCACTGGACAACTTTATGGCATATAATAGACTGGGCAGTGTGGCTGGCATATAATATACTGGGCATGTGGATGGCATATAATAGACTGGGCATGTGGATGAAATATAATATACTGGGCATGTGGATGGCATATAATAGACTGGGCATGTGGATGAAATATAATATACTGGGCATGTGGATGGCATATAATAGACTGGGCATGTGGATGAAATATAATATACTGGGCATGTGGATGGCATATAATAGACTGGGCATGTGGATGGCATATAATAGACTGGGAATGTGGATGGCATATAATATACTGGGCATGTGGATGGCATATAGTATACTGGGCATGTGGATGAAATATAATATACTAGGCAGTGTGGATGGCATATAATATACTGGGCATGTGGATGGCATATAATATACTGGGCATGTGGATGGCATATAATATACTGGGATTGTGGATGGCATATAATAGACTGGGCATGTGGATGAAATATAAAATACTGGGCATGTGGATGGCATATAATAGACTGGGCATGTGGATGAAATATAATATACTGGGCATGTGGATGGCATATAATAGACTGGGCATGTGGATGGCATATAATAGACTGGGAATGTGGATGGCATATAATATACTGGGCATGTGGATGGCATATAATAGACTGGGAATGTGGATGGCATATAATATACTGGGCATGTGGATGGCATATAATAGACTGGGCAGTGTGGATGGCATATAATATACTGGGCATGTGGATGGCATATAGTATACTGGGCATGTGGATGAAATATAATATACTGGGCAGTGTGGATGGCATATAATATACTGGGCATGTGGATGGCATATAATAGACTGGGCAGTGTGGATGGCATATAATATACTGGGAATGTGGATGGCATATAATACACTGGGCATGTGGATGGCATATAATAGACTGGGCAGTGTGGATGGCATATAATATACTGGGCATGTGGAAGGCATATAATAGACTGGGCATGTGGATGGCATATAATAGACTGGGCAGTGTGGATGGCATATAATATACTGGGCATGTGGATGGCATATAATATACTGGGCATGTGGATGAAATATAATATACTGGGCAGTGTGGATGGCATATAATATACTGGGCATGTGGATGGCATATAATATACTGGGCAGTGTGGATGGCATATAATATACTGGGCATGTGGATGGCATATAATAGACTGGACAGTGTGGATGGCATATATAATATATATATAGTATATAATGTGCCAGTCTGGATCTCACTATACTAATAAAGTCAGCCCCCCCACAGGTTTGTATCTGCAGCCTCACCCTGTCAGGTGCAATCACTGACTGAGTGGGAACTGGGAGAATAGACAGAGAGGCGCCGTGGGTTACGCAAACAACGTAACTAGTGCGAGTTGTCAGTGTAGTGTGGTGCATGTGCAGATGAATGCGGGGACCTTGCGGCCGGCACCGCTTCATCTGCGCATGTCCGTGCGCAGAGTACAAGCGATGCTGACCGCGCAGACGCGAGAATGCCAGACGCGGTCAGTGAGAGTAGCGGGCAGCAGGCGCGACGTGAGTAGGTGACGTCAACAGTAGGGCCGAGCAAGGGGGCGTTGAAATGAAGACGAAGGGCCGATGAGGGGCGGTAATATTGATTCGAAAATGCGGCAGTGAGGAGACGTTTCCAGAGGGTGGGGGGGAATATACTCCTCTTCAACCCCGCCCATTTGGCAACTGGAGTAGTCAAACTGCACAGGTTTTTCAAAGGTAAAATATAAGTTATCTTTTTCTCTGTAAAGCCGATTTTTGCAACAAAAGATGTTTAGTAGTGTACATGCAATGCTCTATGGGGAAGTGTGGAGGGCTAAAATCGGGGTATACTGGTGACAGGTTCCCTTTAATAACAATAATAATGCTGTGATAAAGGTGAGCAGAGTCATTAAAGGGGTTTCCCACAAAGCACAGGATAGGGCCTAACTCATTGCTCGGTGGGGGTTTCAGTGATGGGACACCCACAGATCACTAGAATGTGGGGTGCAATTGGATCTGATGTACCCCGGCGCACCCCTCATGATTAATGGGGGAGCCATAACCGAGACTCCCACCGATCAACAAGTTAGGCCCTATCCTGTGAACTAAGGTTCAATAAATTACCAGCACCCAGAGAGCTTCACCAGGGGTTAAATTAGCATAAAGATAAATGCACTTTCTACTCAGAATAGAAAAAAACACAGCGCTTAAAACAATAGCAAATACAGAATATTAATGGTTGTAGTTAGATACACAAGAGACACTAGTGTAGAAGGTAGGGTGCTCCAATATCCTTTAGAGTAAGCGAGCTGCAGCATCAACTGGGGTCCAGATCCGACTGAAGTTAAGTGGCATTAAAAGCAGAATTATTGTAAACCCACTGTTCAATTTCAAAACAGGTATATTTAAATCAGAGGCAAGTCGATAAAGGGATAACACGTTTCAGGGGTGTACTGCTCCCTTCATCAGGTCCAAAAGAAAGCTTATGCTATAAGAACATAAAATATACAATAACTGGTACATGGAACAGTAAAAAAAATAAATACACTCAAGACATATAGAAAATACATATCACAGTAGATATTTATTTAAAGGAAACCTACCATGAGGTTTCTACTATCAGAAGTAGATCTGATGGTAGATTCCTCCTGACTTCCTCTGCCCTAATCTGTAATTTAATAATCCTGGAACCTAACCTGATAAAAACCTTATTTTAGCAATATGTAAAGTAACTGCAGAGGCTGCTTGGGCGTGGAGTAGTCTTAGATCCCAGTGCCTTAGCTCCCAGTGCCTGTTAATTTACATATTACTAAAATAAAGTTTATAACAAGTAAGATTCCAGGATTATCAAACTACAGATTAGGGCAGAGGTGGACAGGAGGAATCTACCATCAGATGAAAAGGCAGTGTGTGGCGAGGAAGTATGGAGGATGACTGGGGGTGTACGAGGAAGACTCAAGAACTTTCCTATCTGGATGTAAAAGTTTTTTTTTTTTTTTTTTTTTTTTTACATCCACAGTAAGGATGTTTTATACTCTTTCTAGGGACTCTTTCGGACCATAGTGTTTAATTTAAATATCCAACAGTTTTCCCTGCGGATGAGCTGAGTTGGTTAGGATGGTCCTTAAGGATCTGAGGATAAGGGATTAGAGATGAGCGAACATGCTCGTCCGAGCTTGATGCTCGGTCGAGCATTAGGGTACTCGAGACGGCTCGTTGCTCGGACGAGTAGTTCCCCTGCTCGAGATCGAGCATTTAATTAAAAAAACACAGTGAAGAACAATGAAGAATAGAATAAAAACAGTGAACACAGTGAACACAGGATCATTTAAGTGAAAAACACAGTGAAGAACACAGTGCAGAATAGATTACAGATGTTCGGCACATCTGCTTACTTGTCGGAAGATACGCGCGGAACGGTGCGAACAAAATAGTATGTGAAGAACAATATATATGTGTGAAGAACACATTGAAGAACACGGTGAGCAGGACGGAGACACCAGGGAGCAGCACAGAGACACCGGGGAGCAGCTAGGAGACACCGGGGCAGCGGCAGCACGGAGACATGGGGCAGCGGCAGCACGGAGAGCAGCGGCAGCGGCAGCACGGAGACATGGGGCACGGAGACATGGGGCACGGAGACATGGGGCACAGAGACATCGGGGCACGGAGACATCGGGGCACGGAGACATCGGGGCACGGAGAGCAGCGGCAGCACGGAGAGCAGCGGCAGCGGCAGCACGGAGACATGGGGCACGGAGACATGGGGCACGGAGACATGGGGCACAGAGACATCGGGGCACGGAGACATGGGGCACGGAGACATGGGGCACGGAGACATCGGGGCACGGAGACATCGGGGCACGGAGAGCAGCGGCAGCACGGAGAGCAGCGGCAGCGGCAGCACGGAGACATGGGGCACGGAGACATGGGGCACGGAGACATGGGGCACAGAGACATCGGGGCACGGAGACATCGGGGCACGGAGACATCGGGGCACGGAGAGCAGCGGCAGCACGGAGAGCAGCGGCAGCGGCAGCACGGAGACATGGGGCACGGAGACATGGGGCACGGAGACATGGGGCACGGAGACATCGGGGCACGGAGACATCGGGGCACGGAGAGCAGCGGGGCACGGAGAGCAGCGGGGCACGGAGAGCAGCGGGGCACGGAGAGCAGCGGATCCCGGGACAGCGTATCTCCCGACAAGTAAGCAGATGTGCAGAACATCTGCAATCTATTCTTCACTGTGTTTTTCACTTAAATGATCATGTGTTCACTGTTTTTATTCTATTCTTCACTGTTCTTCACATCTGTTAACTTGTCGGGAGATAATATACGCGCGGAACAGTGAAGAATAGATTGCAGATGTTTGCATACATCTGCTAACTTATCAGAAGACATTCTTTTTCAATTAATTAACACATTTTATTCCCGAACCATGGTCCCTTTGAAAAATGCTCGAGTCTCCCATTGACTTCAATGGGGCTCGTTACTCGAAACGAGCACTCGAACATCTGGAAATGTTCGGCTCGAGTAACGAGCACCCGAGCATTTTAGTGCTCGCTCATCTCTATAAGGGATACATTACTGAAATACAGTGATAATGTATTTTTCAAATTGTATTTTACACATTGGCATCATTAGGGGCATGCCTGCTGGGTTAAAAATGACCAACAGCCTAGATATTAGAGGGAAATTAAGAAACCTTAAATATATGCAGGAATGAAGAAAAGAAAAACAGTATTTAGTGGTTTGCAATCTACTACACCTGTTATAAATTTCCGAAGTCTACACTGACCTCTAGTGGTTATACAGTAATGTAACAAAAAAGCCAACCAGGCAGCAGCTTCCCATCTATAGGTTATCATGTACTTAATTTTACCCAACTCTTCCTGGCCTTAGAAATCGGAGCCATCTATTAGACTAAGGTTAAATAAGCATAATTTAGAAAAAAACATTTTATTATAATTGAAACTCCCCATAAGACCCTAACCAAATAGATAATATTATAACCATATTAACCATATTTTAATACTAATCATTTTATTTAAAAAAAATCCTGTAGTCTGCTGCAATCCACTGCTTGAATCTGAACACAGAAAATGTAACACTGTAAGAAGGGGGGCCACATGGATGCAAGGATCCCCCAGGAGCACTCCTAGCTGGTATTGGTCCTGGGCTGATGTTAAAGGGAACCTGTCACCAGGGACCTCATTTTTACTAAAGACAGGTTGCAGAAGCCCATCGCACATTCATTGCAAATCTGCCTCTCTGCCTTTTCTAAGCATTTGCATTACAATATAATTGTGTGTGATAACTTACCTTGCTCCCTGACAAAATCCTGGGGTAGTCAGGGGATGGACTTTGGTTTGGATGCATTTCAAAAAACAATATGTGCCTTGTCTGTGTTACTCACTCCAGAGCTCGGCCCCCACCTTTGTGCTCCTGTACAGCTCCTCCTCCTGCTCTTTCTGCTTCTTTCACAGCCTGGTCAGCCTGACATCAGTGGGGGAGGGACAAGCTGTAGTGGAGCACAAAGATGGAGGCAGCCTGCAGCTCAGACAAGTCACATGTTGGTTTTTTGAAATGCATCCAAACCAAATTCAACCAAATTCAGGATGCAAGAGTAAGTTATCACACACAATTATATTGATGCAAATGCTTAGAAAAGGCAGAGAGGCATTTTTGCACTGCAGGTTTCATGGGCTTTTACAATCTGTCTTTAGTGAAAATGAGGTCCCTGCTGACAGGTTTACTTTAAAGTGGAGGCCTGTGATGGCAGAGCAGCTAGCCCAGGAACACTTGTGGAGAGATTAAATTTGTTAATTTAAAGTGAATTTATTCTAGAAACCAATATCCAACAGCAGTAGAAACAACATTGACAAATCTGTCAGGTAGCTGTCCTGGATTAATCTCTCTGATTTGGGGTTGTACCTCACAAGTTATCTCTTGACTCTTGGGCTGGATTAGGCTTCTGCAGCTCTGCAGTGAAGGTCTGCAGGCTGTCTCGCTCAGTCTACAATACTTAACACTCTCCACTCCTCTAACTCTCCAACAAATTCTCACCAACTCTACACACAAGACCTAGGTAGTAACCCCTCTTTTAACTTTAGGTTCTCCCTTCTAGAAGGTTCTCAGTGGCCAGCCATTTAGGATGCCTGCCTGCTATACTATGTGACAGGATACACAATAAATAGGAAACATGAATATTTTGTTATAAGATAAAGTACAAGTTAAGGCCAGAAGGTGGCAGTGGTTCTCCAACTTGCTCACTAAGCAAACTCCAATCTAGTATATCTTTCTACATGTGCCCCTGGGAGTAGCGGGTCTGCTGGTCAGAATTACAGTTATTTTGGCCCATGCATTATAAAAGTGGAAATAAATGTACACTAATGACATTTATACACTTTTCCATTGTAACAGTAGCTATGATATCTGCAGGTTGTCTGAACATGATAAGGCAGATTTGTCAGAAGTGTAGTAAGGTAAGATAGTAAAGAGTTAGACTTATGCTGTGCCAGATTTATCAGTGTCTGCTGCTGGATGATATTGATAAAGAAAACTTGTCATTCAAATTAACCGATCCAAAATAAATACTTAATCAAAAACTATGATTACAAAGCATTGCCCTTATCTCTAAATTGTTTTTCACTATGGCTGTAATGTTAAAAAATCCATATGTATACTTGCATTTATATGCAACTCCCCTGAGGTGAGTCCAGTCACAGTAAAATAATCCTGCATATTCCTTATTCCCTGCACTGCTTTGCTTCCATGATCCTGATGGACAGGTCTCACTGCTACCACCATGTTGCTACTATCCTTACTATACCCTGCTCACCTCTGTGAGGCTGAAGAGAATTCCTTAGGATGTGGTTATGGGAGCAGGTGAGAGACAGTGGTTGTGTGTGACTGGCTATGCTACATCATTAACCACTCCCTCAAGAAGGTGGGGGTTGAGAGAGATGCTGGCTATGTGGAGAGAAATCAGCCTTGCTCCTCACCTCTCTCTCAGGAATTCTCTTCAGGGCTAGCCGTGTCAACTTCAGTGAAGTGACTGCAGTGGTGCGGTAGCTCTCTGACTCCATGACGGCAACATCAAGAATAATGGTTGCTCTATCCCATGGATAGAGACATCAGGGGAACATGTATAAAGACACCTAGAATGTATTGTGTGTGGTTTTGCTAGTGAGCGCTTCCATTTAAGACTGTGTAGTCGTACTTTACGACCCATATTAGCAGACGACGTTTACGCCAGAAGGCTGATACAAAATTCTGTCACATTAGTATAATTTTAATGCACAGACTTTTTTGAGGTTATGCCCCTTTCGTCATACTAGTCATAAAAGTGTCTGAAAGCATTTGATGAATGTGGCACAGACTGTTTTATGTCATAACCAGATTGATAAATCTGCCTCAATGAGGCCTAGGACATGTTTATTCAGCCAGGTGGACCATGTATGGGCACCTCTAATAAGCATAATTTAGTTCATAATCTAATTCACGATGATACTAATTGGAAAAAACTGCTTTTCTTTCCTACAGTCAGCTTCTCTACAAATTGTAAATTACATTTTTGCTTCCCTTGAGATGAAATTAAGCTTTATGTCTCCAAATGTTTCTCAGAACATAAAATTATTTTCTATATTTGCTAATGACTGCATAGCCATAAAGTTCAATAGTAATAAACCTCACGTCATCAGTTCCTTCATTTGATTAAAGATTAATCTCAGGGTTGTATTGTGGAGAAAAAAACAATCAAACTGCCCGGACTCTTCCCCTGCCCCATCCAATCCACTGTAACAATTCTATAAGGCTCGTTGCCCCACAGGAAAGTAATAAAGTGCCCTATTCTTTATCATGCAAAGGCATTCCTGTGACTGTTCCAGTGATCCCCAGTTTGACTTTTCATTGGTCGTCAGTGTCCTGCTAATCTCCTATGACTTTCCCCTGACTTTCAATACTGTTCTCCATGACCTACAGCCTGACTCATGACCTACAGCCTGACTCATGACCTACAGCAGTGATGGCAAACTTTTTAGACACCGAGTGCCCAAACTACAAAACAAAACCCACTTTTTTCTCGTGCCAATGCGACAGTTTAAGCAGTAACTTATTAATCCCTGCTCTTACACAGGTTTAAATTGTATCGGCACCTGAGGTCACCAATACAGTAGAAAAAAGGAGAAGAAGTTTGGATTATCATTGTAGCTTCCTTCTAGGGTCCTGGGCTGCCTGGGACTGCAACAGGCCTTGAGTCCTGTCTGGCAAACTCAACCCTGGGGTGATGGCAAAGGTGCCCTTAGAGAGGGCTCTGAGTGCCACCTCTGGCACCCGTGCCATAGGTTCGCCACCACTGACCTACAGCCTGACTCATGACCTACAGCCTGACTCATGACCTACAGCCTGACTCCACTGGCCCTGACCTTGGCTTGTTCGTTATGTGTATAATATATATACTATCTCACAAAAATCCATAAAGCTTTAGAGAAACCTCTGGGGTGCCCAATGTTATAGTATAGGATTTCAATCTCTGACAAGCTAAATTTCTGTATATTTAGACTTCTATCTTCAGAGATATGTAGTAAAAATTAGATCATATCTCCCAAATTCACAACAAGACATGTTAAAAAAACATATTGGTGCAGGTAGGATCCACAGTATTGTGCAGTTGCAATGTTTCCTCCCTCTAAACCTGTATATTTCACAGGACGAAGGTATACAGTATATATCATTAAGAAATGCCTAGAAAAGGACCAACAAATAAGCATAGAACATAAATTGTCCCTAGATTCACTAAATATATATGCAGACTTATGAAGAAATATATACAACCATTTCAAATAGCATATATAAGTGTATAAACGCATTGCCTTATTTTAAAGTCAGGTTGCCCAGATGACCTTAAAGGGGTATTCTCATCTGGGCATTCACATTCAGTTCAATTAATCTGCCATATATAAACATTTCTTCAATTAGATGTTATTAAAAAAAAAAAATGTTCCCGCAGTCATCTGGCCCGGCTCTTGTTTCCCTGCCCCTACGTTAAGGCTTGTCGGGAACGCAGCATAGGCGCAGGACAACTACCATACTTAGCTTTCCTCACTCCCCAGAAGCAGCAGCTGTGTCCTCTTTCTCCAATGTGTGCCACTCTGAAGCCGGCACACGTGACGTAATGACATCATCACTTGTTCGGGCTTTAGAGCTGGCGTGTTCACACTGGAGCAAAGAAGGAAAGGTAAGGAAAAGGTAAGCAAAAAAAGGTAAGTGAATGTTTGTTTTTTGAGGGAAGCACAGTGGCTAATGGGGGCATTGGGGGAGAACTGTTGCTGCTGGGGGGCACTTGGGGAGAACTATGGCTATGAATTTCACTAGGAGCACAGTGGCTGCTGAGGGGCATTGGCGGACCACAGTAGCTACTTTGTTCATTGGGGGAGTACTGTGGCCATGGATGGCACTAGGAGCACATGGGCTGCTGAGGGGCATTGGGGGACCACAATAGCTAGTTGGGGCATTGGGGGATCAATGTGGCTACTGGGGGCAAAATGTGGCTACTGGGGGAACCCTGTGGCTACTGAGAGTATAAAATGGGGTTAGAAAACAGAAAAAGGCTGGCAGGGCACTATTATGGAGAGAGTCTTCTGGTAAGTTTAAATTGTTTATTCCAAAAACTGTAAACGCGTTTCGGGCGGAACACCCTTCTTCAAGTACAAATGGAAATAGCTCTAAACGATATTAAAACAAATGCATAATGCATAGTAAATATATGGGTAAAAAATAAATGAATAAATAAATGTATAAAATGGGGAGGCATTACAGCCAATAGGGGATATAAAAAGCCAGTACTTCAAAAATATTTAATAAATATTTATACTTATATATACAAATCTACTTCAATGTATATTCCAATTTGGCGCATGGCTCATAGAAGCAGACGATTGAATTTATAACATATACATAATATACAAATATAAATATGAATATATATATACACACATAGATATACAAACATATATGAATATGCACGTACATACATATAAAAGTACATATCGATGGTTAAAAATATATCATAAGCTAAAGTGCCCGTATAATGCTTGACATGGTTTGTCTTGGTGCAAAAGGATGAGTGTTAAAATCATATATTCTATGGCAATTGGTAAAGGCTCTGATAAAAAAAACTTTTTTTAGATGTCAATAAACATAAGTATAAAGAAATGACTTACAATCGTTGTGCGCTGGATCCATTCAGTGCTGGAGCGCCTAGCTACATGACACGTGGGTTGAGTGAACACAAAAAAGGACCATTGGTATAGACTTAGGGAGATACCAGTGTGAAGAATATTTATGTATAGGTATCTATATAAATTAAAATGGACATAAAAAAACATAACCTGACACGGAAAACGAAGGCAATAGTAGATAGAATATACCACCGTAGGAGCATAAAGGTGGAGTGGACTGAGGGTATACAATACACACAAGCTGTTACTGAGAGTATGGAGGGAGCACAGTGGGTACTGGGGGCACTGGGGGAGCACTGTTGCTACTGGTAACATTGTGGCTTCTGGGGGGGGTACTAGGAGCACTGTGGCTACTAAGGGCATTGTGGCTTCTGAGTGGCACTAGGAGCACTGTGACTACTGGGGGCAATGTGGCTGCTGGGGGGCTCTGTGGCTGCTGGAAGGACACAGTGGGGGCACTGTGGCTGTTGGTGTGGGGGCACGCTGATTATTTGTTGCTGGGGGGTACATACAAGCCAGGCCGGTTTCTCAGGTTATTGTTATTTAACACTATGTTCAGCTCTAGTACATACATTTATACAGTAATAAAATGACAGTCAGCTGCTTTACGGTAAACACAAGGCTGATGTGAACCGACGTCAAAGTGAGTTTGACACCCCTTGTCTAGAACAAGCTAATACTATTATTAACAGATTCAAAGAGTGAAACTATTGTGACACAATTCTGAATAAAGAATATAACAGAAAGGAGAATATAACAGAAAGGAGAATATAACAGAAAGGAGAATAATCAAATTCCAATAGTTAAAACAAGTAGAAATGCAATGGATCTGATTTTTATTGCCAAATATAGTAAAGAGACACCACAAGTGAAGAAATTTATTGAAAGGGATTGGCATCTTGAGACCAATTACACCATGTTACTGAAGGAATTAAAGTTTAGGAAAACTCGAACATCAAGGATATAATTACATCGAGTTATATCAAGGAGAACAAAGAAAATAGAGGGAATGTGAAAGGGTTTTTCCCATGCAGGAAATGTAGGGGTTGTAAGAATAGACTTTGGACAGAAAAAGAATTTGTGGGAAAGAGGGTCTGATTCATATATAATAAACTCTAACACTACCTTGATTATCTATAGTATCATTTGTCCATGCAGGTTAAAGGGGTTTTCCGAGAGTTTAAAAAATATATATAGTTGGCCTGGAGGGGGGTCTGTAAAAAAAAAACTTATACTTACCTTTTCCGGCGCTCCCGTTGTCGAGCGCCGCTGCCCATTATTGCTGTGCTCCTGTTTGTTTACAGAGGCAGGCATGTTTCATTCTGACAAATTCCACCCGCCTGGCATGCCCACCCATCCCGTGTCCTAGCGCCTGATACACATTCAGACTAATGCTGTGACAGACACGGGACAGATGGCATGCCAGGCGGCCAGTGGTTGAGTGTGCCTGTTTTTGTAAACAACCATGGGACAGCGGGAGCACCGAAAAAGGTAAGCATAAGTTTAGTTTTTTTCACAGCCCTCCTCAGACCACCTATATATATATATTTTAACACAAACACTTGGACAACCCATTTAACTTACCTTATATACTCGAGTATAAGCCTAGTTTTTCAGCACAAAAAATGTGCTGAAAACCCCAAACTAGGCTTATACTCGAGTCAAAAAAATAAATATATCTAAACTCAACTTTCCCGTGACCCCTGTATATCTTCTGTGCAATCTGTCCGGCAGGGGCTGGCAGGCTATATACACTGGGGCAGGGGCTGGCAGGCTATATACACTGGGGCAGGGGCTGGCAGGCTATATACACTGGGGCAGGGGCTGGCAGGCTATATACACTGGGGCAATGGCCGGCAGGCTATATACACTGGGGAGGCTGTGACCAATGCATTTCCCACCCTCGGCTTATACTCGAGTCAATAGGTTTTCCCAGTATTTTGTGGTAAAATTAGGGGCCTCGGCTTATACTCGGGTCGGCTTATACTCGAGTATATACGGTATATTGGTAGAACAGGAAGGAACCCGAAAATTTGCGTATTGGAGCCATATTCACCTCGGGACAAACCATCCAACGGATCTAATGTCACATAGACCGATATTTCCCAGTGTTGTAATAAAAAATTGTATTTAGTTTCTATAATATTCATATAAATGCCCTAGTGACATGACAAGTACCCCCCTGGGCAGGGCTGCATCTACAATGAGGCGAGATTAAAATCTCGCCTCAGGCGGCAGAATGTGGGGCCCTTTAAGGAGCGGCGAACTTTGCCACTCTAATGTGGACGACTGTTGACGCCCGAATCACCCACCAGATTAATAAATTGCGCCTGTCTTTTTAAGACACAGGTACGAAAGCGCCTATTTGGCTGCTGGCGTTGCTCCCGGAAGGGCTCACAGAAGGCCCGCAAGAAGACAGGCGCCGTGCTCTGTGGGAGCAACCTGCCTGGAGGTAGGTGTCAGTTTTATTATTTTTAATGTACATTTATTAATTAAATGTAGCTAATAAGGGTAAGGGGCTAAAACTCATATAATGGGGTAGGGGTGGGGGGTTTCTGTACATATGTATATGCGTGCAGAATCATTTTATACTGAGGGGGCTTTATATATATTATATAATTTTATACTGGGGGGCTGTATATATTTATATGGGGCCAGATTCCAGCTGGGAGCGCTGTATATGGGATACAGTATATTACTAAGCTGGGGGAGCTGTATATGGGATACAGTATATTACTAAGTTGAGGGTGCTATATATGGGATACAGTATATTACTAAGCTGGGGCAGTATATGTGATACAGTATATTACTGAGCTGGGGGGCTGTATATGGGATACAGTATATTACTAAGCTAAGGGGGGCTGTATATGGGATACAGTATATTACTAATCTGGGGGGCTGTATATGGGATATGGTATATTACTAAGCTGGGAGGGCTATATATGGGATACAATATATTACTAAGCTGGGAGGGCTGTATATGGGATACAGTATATTACTAAGCTGGGGGGTTGTATATGGGATACACTATATTACTAAGCTGCGTGGCTGTATATGGAATACAGTATATTACTAAGCTGGGGGGGCTGTATATGGGATACAGTATATTACTAAGCTTGGAGGGCTCTATATGCGATACAGTATATTACTAAGCTGGGGGGGCTGTATATGGGATACAGTATATTGCTAAGCTGGGGGGCTGTATATGGGACACAGTACATTACTAAGCTGGTGGGGAGGGCTATATATGGGATACAGTATGTTACTATGTGGGGAGGGCTGTATATGGGATACAGTATATTGCTAAGCTGGGGGCCTGTATATGGGATACAATATATTACTAAGCTGGGGGGGGGGTGTATATGGGATACAGTTTATTACTAAGCAGGGAGGCTGTATATGGGATACAGTATATTACGAAGCTGGGAGGCTGTATATGGGATACAGTATATTGCTTAGCTAAGGGGCTGTATATGGGATACATTATATTACTAAGCTGGGGGGCTGTATATGGGATATAGTATATTACTAAGCTGGGAAGGCTGTATATGGGATACAGCATATTGCTAAGCTGGGGGTGGCTGTATATGGGATACACTATATTACTAAGCTGGGGGGTTGTATATGGGATACACTATATTACTAAGCTGGGGGGCTGTATATGGGACACAGTATATTACTAAGATGGGAGGGCTGTATATGGGATACAGTACATTACTAAGCTGGGAGGGCTGTATATGGGATACAGTATATTACTAAGCTGGGGGATATGTATATGGGATGCAGTACATTACTAAGCTGGGGGAGCTATATATGGGATACAGTATATTACTAAGCCAGGGGGCAGTATATATGATACAGTATATTATTGAGCTGGGGGGCTGTATATGGGATACAGTATATTACTAAGCTGGGGGGGCTGTATATGGGATACAGTATATTACTAATCTGGGGGGGCTGTATATGGGATATGGTATATTACTAAGCTGGGGCTACATATGGGATACAGTATATTACTAAGCTGGGGGGGCTATATATGGGATACAGTATATTACTAAGCTTGGAGGGCTGTATATGCAATACGGTATCTTACTAAGCTGGGGGGGGCTGTATATGGGATACAGTATATTGCGAAGCTGGGGGGGGCTGTTTATAGGATACAGAATATTGCTAAGCTGGGGGGCTGTATATGGGATACAGTATATTACTAAGCTGGGGGGCCTGTATATGGGATACAGTATATTACTAAGCTGGGGGGGCTGTATATGGGATACAGTATATTACTAAGCTGGGGGCTGTATATGGGATACCGTATATTACTAAGCTGGGGAGCTGTATATGGGATACAGTATATTACTAAGCTGGGGGGCCTGTATATGGGATACAGTATATTACTAAGCTGGGGGGGGGGGCTGTATATGGGATACACTATATTACTAAGCTGGGGAGCTGTATATGGGATACAGTAAATTACTAAGCTGGAGGGCTATATATGGGATACAGTATATTGCTAAGCTGGGGGGCCTGTATATGGGATACACTGTATAACTAAGCTGGGGGGGCTGTATTTGGGATATAGTTTATTACTAAGCTGGGAGGCTGTATGTGGGATACAGTATATTACTAAGCTGGGGGTGCTGTATATAGGATGTAGTATATTACTAAGCTGGAGGGCTGTATAGGGGATACAGTATATTGCTAAGCTGGGGGGCCTGTATATGGGATAAACTATATAACTAAGCTGGGGGGGGCTGTATTTGGGATATAGTTTATTACTAAGCTGGGAGGCTGTATATAGGATGTAGTATATTACTAAGCTGGGGGGGCTTTATATAGGATGTAGTATATTACTAAGCTGGGGGGGCTGTATATGGGATACAGTATATTGCTAAGCTGGGGGGGCTGTATACAGTATATTACTAAGCTGGAGGGCTATGTATTGGATACAGTATATTGCTAAGCTGGGGGGCCTGTATATGGGATACACTATATAACTAAGCTGGGGGGGGGGCTTTATATGGGATACAGTTTATTACTAAGCTGGAGGCTGTATGTGGGATACAGTATATTACTAAGCTGGAGGGACTGTATATAGGATTTAGTATATTACAAAGCTAGGGGGCTATATATGGGATACAGTATATTACTAAGCTGGGGGCTGTATATGGGACACAGTACATTACTAAGCTGGGAGGGCTGTATATGGGATACAGTATATTGCTTAGCTAAGGGGCTGTATATGGGATACAGTATATTACTAAGCTGGGGGGGCTGTATATGGGATACAGTATATTACTAAGCTGGAGGGACTGTATATAGGATGTAGTATATTACTAAGCTGGGGGGCTATATATGGGATACAGTATATTACTAAGCTGTGGGCTGTATATGGGATACAGTACATTACTAAGCTGGGAGGGCTGTATATGGGATACAGTATATTACTAAGCTGGGGGGGCTGTATATGGGATACAGTATATAACTAAGCTGGGAAGGCTGAATATGGGATACAGTATATTGCTAAGCTGGGGGGTTGTATATGGGATACACTATATTACTAAGCTGGGGGGCTGTATATGGGACACAGTATATTTCTAAGCTGGAAGGGCTGTATATGGGATACAATATATTACTAAGCTGGGGGAGCTGTATATGGGCTACAGTATATTACTAAGCTGGGGGCTGTATATGGAACACAGTATACTACTAAGCTGGGGGGTCTGTATATGCGATAAATTATATTACTAAGCTGGGGGCTGTATATGGGATACAGTATATTACTAAGCTGGGAGGGCTGTATATGGGATACAGTATATTGCTAAGCTGGGGGGCCTGTATATGGGATATACTATATTGCTGAGCTGGGGGGGGCTCTATATGGGATACAGTTTATTACTAAGCTTGGAGGCTGTATGTGGGATACAGTTTGTTACTAAGCTGGGGGGACTGTATATAGGATATAGTATATTACTAAGCTGGGGGGGCTATATATGGGATACAGTATATTACTAAGCTGGGGGGGCTATATATGGGATACAGTACATTACTAAGATGGGAGGGCTGTATATGGGATACAGTATATTGCTTACCTAAGGGGCTGTATATGGGATACAGTATATTACTAAGCTGGGAGGGCTGTATATGGGATACAGTATATTTCTAAGCTGGGAGGGCTGAATATGGGATACAGTATATTGCTAAGCTGGGGGGGGGCTGTATATGGGATACAGTAAATTACTAAGCTGGGGGGTTGTATATGGGATACACTATATTACTAAGCTGGGAGGGCTGTATATGGGATACATGTATTACTAAGCTGGGGTAGCTTTATATGGTATACAGTATATTACTAAGCTGGGGAGCTGTATATGGGGTACAGTATCTTATTAAGCTGGGGGGGCTGTATATGGGATACATTATATTACTAAGCTGGGGGGCTGTATATGGGATACAGTATATTACTAAGCTGTGAGATTTGTATATGGGAGCTGTGTATAATTTTATTGGGGGCTGAATAACGAGGCCTTTAAATATATGAGAGCAGGGCTTTATAAAAATAAATACATTATATTCCTTAAGGCAGTGGTGGCAAACCTATGGCATGAGTGCCAGAGGTGGCACTCAGAGCCCTCTCTATGGGCACCGGCGCCATCACACCACCGCAGAGTTCGCCAGACAGGACTCAAGGCCTATTGCAGTCTCAGGCAGCCCAGGACCCTAAAAGGAAGCTACAATGATTACCCAAAGCTTTTTCTCCTTCTTTCTACTGTATTGGTGACCCCAGGTGCCTAAACAATTTAAACATGTGACAAAGCAGGGAGTAATAAGTTACTGTTTGAATTGTCGCATCGGCACTTGGTGAAAAATATGTGGGTTTTGGATGTAGTTCGGGCACTCTGCGTCTAAAAGGTTTGTCATCACTGCCTTAGGGGGTGCTATATATTTACATTGGTCAGGGGAGCACTGAATATAAAATCATATGTAACATAACAGGGTGGGATATATTAGTTATAGTATACAATAGATTACTTTGCATCATGTAAACCAAATGTTGGGGGGTCTGTATTAATAAATTAGGGGTGTTGTATATTGATTGGTGATGTACAAGCTATAATTCCAGTAGAATATTTATATATAATGAAGGGTTGTTTTGTATGTGTGGAGCGTGTGGTCAGTTGTGTTGTGAGGGGTATATATAATTTAGGGGAAGATCTGGCTATGAATTCAGCAGTGATACGTCATGGATGGAAGAAGCCAGAATAAAGTCCTCCTGATGGAAGAGATTGTCATCTATTAGGTACTGGGTGCCACTAATGACTCTCAGAACCTGTAGGCAGTCACACAGGGGTACATTTACTAAGGGTCCGAATCGCGTTTTTCCGCCGGGTTTCCCGAATTTTTCCGATTTGCGCTGAATTGCCCCTGGATTTTGGCGCACTCGATCAGATTGTGGCGCTTCTGTGCCTGCCTTCACGCGACAGAAATCGGGGGGAGGGGGGGGGCGTGGCCGTCGGAAAACCTGACGGATTGGGAAAACCTGCAGAATTTAAAAAATAATTTGTGTCGTTTGACACGCGCTTACCTGCACCCAAGATAGGACGGTGAACTCCGGCAAATTCCGTCGGACTTCAGTGTGGCAGCGACATTGGGTCGCCGGAAGTGAATTGCCGGAAGACCCGAATCCTCGATGGAGAATGTGCCGCTGGTTCGTGACAGGACCGGGTAAGTAAATGTGCCCCACAGTGTCAGTGATCCTGTGGGGATGTTAATTGTTAGTAAAGTTTTCAGCATTTACTGAACAGGGTGCGGGAAATGGAACAGGAGTGGGGGTGGGGGGGGGGCAGCATTGTAATATTTGCCTAAGGTAGCAAATATGCTAGAATCGGCCCTGCCCCTGGGGTATATATGCCACAGGTTTAGGTCTATACAACATTGGAATATTTTCTGAATAATTTCAAAGTAAAGTGTAAAGGTATTTGTTCCTTCTTTGATAGAATCCATGTCTATTCTATCTGACAGTAAATGTAAACAAGCTCTTCATGAATACAACAACTCCCAGGAATTCTCTGTCGTTTTTTAGGATTTATGGATTTCATAATGGATTTAGGATTTCATCTTTAACCTGTTCAACCTGTTGTGAATTCAAAGAACACCATCATTTTACAGATGTACATACGGTAATTCATATTAAACTAGTGTTAAAAAGTAAGAAATAAAATGTACCGGTAAATAAACCTCCATCTTGATCTCATCCAGAGTGAGGACTTATCCGCACAACAGTGAAAAATGGGCATATAACTTTTTGTTATGTGCTTTTAGTAGAACTGAAAAAGTTCTACTTTATGGAACATTTTCTCTCATCCCTAAACCTAAAATGTACCATTTTAAATGTGCATCTAAACCAACCAATAGGAGAACTAGACCAACTATGACAGATTTAGTATCAGATGGCATCAGACCCTTATTCTGGCGCAGTATGGGGCCTTATTCACACAACAACGAAAAACTGCCATGTGTATTTTTTTTTGTTGTAATGGATGGTACTCAGCTTCTCTGAATATAATGCTTTTAATAGAACAATTCATTTTGTAATGCACCATGGGTACAGTCCCAAACATGGTCCTAATTGCTATTCAATTATCACTAGTATGGGAGATTTTATCTAAAGCAGATATTGTACACCAGCGGCTCCAGATTGAATGAACCTGCTGCAGGCTATAATTAAAGTACCGGGCTGGGAAAGCCATAATAAATGACCCTCTTAGACTATAGTTTATGGGGATCCATGAAAAATGCCACATGTATATAATTCAGATTTTCACATCTAAAAAGTGATTAAAGGGAACCTGTCACCAGGGACCTCATTTTCACTAAAGACAGGTTGCAGAAGCTTATTACACCTGCAGTGCAAATATGTCTTTCTGCCTTTTTGAAGCATTTGCATTACAATATAATTCTGTGTTGTAACTTACTCTTGCACCCTGACAAAATCCTGGGGTAGTCACAGGGGCTGGGCTTTGGTTTGGATGCATTTCAAAAAACAACATGTGCATTGTCTGTGTTACTCACTCATCAAAGCTTAGCCCCCACCTTTGTGCTCCTGTACAGCTCCACCTCCTGCTCCTTCTCAGAGGTCACAGCCTGGTCAGCCTGACATCAGTGGGGGAGGGACAAGCTGTACAGGTGGAGGCAGCCTGCAACTCAGACAAGTTGTTTTTTGAAATGCATCCAAACCAAAGCCCAGCCCCTGTAACGGCCCCAGCATTTTGTCAGGGTTTGCACTGCAGGTGTCATAGGCTTTTACAGTCTGTCTTTAGTGAAAATTAGGTCCCTGGTGACAGGTTCCCTTTAAACTGTAAGAAAGTTAAGTCTTACTTTGCACTGCAAATCATTTAGTTCATTTCCCCCATTGACTTTACACTGGACACTGTAATCTAATCTGCAAGCATAATTTACTGTATCTGTGAATCACTATAAGCCTTGAGTCATGTAGTATTTTTTATAAAGTGACTTCTGTATATAGATTGTGGGTTGATGCTATACAAAAACATTTTTTAAATGGTGCTCAATCATAAATCTACCTACAGAGCCGCCACTTGGAAATTTGGGGCCCCTGACTGGAAGATTTCTGTGCCGTCGTAGACGTCATAGTGTAAGGGCCCGAGTGGCACATACACTATGACACTGCCGTCATAAGGATGCGCCCGGGCTGGAAGAGGAGAAGACGGAACCGCGGGGCGGAGAGAAGAAACTGAAGGTAAGTATAGACTTTTCTTTTTTTCACACTGATGGCGGATCTTCATATAGGGCACGCCTATATGAAGATCTGCCATAAGGGGGGTCTGTGGATATTGTGCGCCCCTCGGACCCCCATTTGATTAGAAAACAGGGGGGCCCTTGAACACATGATGGCGGCCCTGCCTACATACAAATCTAGTGGCAGTGATAGCTAGATCTCCAGAGCTTGCATGAGTCTTTCTCTATGTCATCATGCTTACTGGGCATCTATCCCAGCAATGAGGAAGTAGGAAACAGAAAATGTTCTCCTTCCTGTAAAAAAATGTTTTCTGTATTGAGAGTGCGTACTTCAGATGTGGCACTAGTTAACATGACCTAAGGTGTTAACTTATTAACTTTACTTACAAAAAGGAGCTGTCCCAAGTTATTGGACCAGATTTATCAATAGTCAGGGAAACTGCAGTGCAGTCTGCCTCCCAAATGTGCAGGAGCTCCAATTTTCTGGTGCCCCCTGCACTGCACAGAAAGTGTGCACCATCTTTTTTGGTGCACCTTCAACATACAGTGTGTGACACAATCTCTCGAATTTGCGACACAAATTTATCTAGCACTAACACACCCCTTTAGGTACACATTTTTCTGTCTTGTCGGACACAGTGCAGCTGCATCTCAGCTGCAGGCTGTATACTGGGGGACAGGGGACTGCAGGCTGTATACTGGGTGGCAGGGGGCTGCAGGCTGTATACTGGGGGGCAGGGGGCTGCAGGCTGTATACTGGGGGCAGGGGGCTGCAGGCTGTATACTGGGTGGCAGGGGGCTGCAGGCTGTATACTGGGTGGCAGGGGGCTGCAGGCTGTATACTGGGGGGCAGGGGGCTGCAGGCTGTATACTGGGGGGCAGGGGTCTGCAGGCAGTATTCTGTGGACAGGGGGCTGCAGGCTGTATACTGGGGGGCAGGGGACTGCAGGCTGTATACTGGGGGCAGGGGGCTGCAGGCTGTATACTGGGGGCAGGGGGCTGCAGGCTGTATACTGGGCAGCAGGGGGCTGCAGGTTGTATACTGGAGGGCAGGATGCTGCAGGCTGTATACTGTGGACAGGGGGCTTCAGGCTGTATACTGTGGACAGGGGGCTTCAGGCTGTATACTGGGGGTCAGGGGGCTGCAGGCTGTATACTGGGGTCAGGGGGCTGCAGGCTGTATACTGGGCAGCAGGGGGCTGCAGGCTGTATACTGGAGGGCAGGATGCTGCAGGCTGTATACTGTGGACAGGGGGCTTCAGGCTGTATACTGTGGACAGGGAGCTGCAGGCTGTATACTGGGGGACTGCAGGCTGTATACTGGGGGGCAGGGGGCTGCAGGCTGTATACTGGGGGCAGGGGGCTGCAGGCTGTATACTGGGGGCAGGGGGATACAGGCTGTATACTGGAGGGCAGGATGCTGCAGGCTGTATACTGTGGACAGGGGGCTTCAGGCTGTATACTGTGGACAGGGGGCTTCAGGCTGTATACTGGGGGTCAGGGGGCTGCAGGCTGTATACTGGGGAACAGGGGGCTGCAGGCTGTATACTGAGGGGCAGGGGCTGCAGGCCGTATTCTGTGGACAGGGGGCTGCAGGCTGTATACTGTGGACAGGGAGCTGCAGGCTGTATACTGGGGACAGGGAACTGCAGGCTGTATACTGAGGGGCAGGGGCTGCAGGCGGTATTCTGTGGACAGGGGGCTGCAGGCTGTATACTGTGGACAGGGAGATACAGGCTGTATATGGGGGTAGGGGCTGCAGGCTGTATACTGTGGACAGGGGGCTGCAGGCTGTATACTGGGGGCAGGGGGCTGTAGGCTATATACTGGGGACAGGGGCTGCAGGCTATATACAGGGGGGCCTCGGCTTCAGATTATATATTCGGGGGCAGGGGCTGCAGGATATATACCGGGGACAAGGGGCTTCTGGCTATATACTGGGGGGCATGCACTGGCTGGCTATATACTGGGGGCAGTGTACTTGAGTCAATAGTTTTTTCCAGTTTTTTTGTGCTAAAATTAGGTACCTTGGCTTATACTCGGGTCGGCTTATACTCAAGTATATACGGTAACCTTGATAACCAGTGCTAAATCTGCCTGGGCCATTGGGTGCCGTATACCAACCCGGAAACAGTTAATAAAATGTTAATAAAATTAGACACTTCAGAATTGTGTAATACATATTATAATACCTCTCATCTGGCAAAACTTAAGCCCTCATTTGGCCACATTTACGGGAAATAAATCATGTACAAAAGAGATTAAAAAAGATCATGTCATCGCTCCCTGCCAGACACTCACTTCTTCTGAAATTAACATTCTATTATGTGCTTATCTGCATCTACTGTTTTATTCTTTCAATTAAGAAAAATATATAGATCATGTGAATGTTGGTTCAATTCTATAATTTAGTTTGGAGATTTGTTTCAAGTCATTATATGGACTCACACTTCTGTGGTTTCCATGGACCTATGTGTAAGCCTGAGCAGCAAATTACGGAGCAGGTCCTATTTCTGTCCATGTCTACTGAGTCGCGCAGTCTTTACCACTGTCATCGGCAGAGCTGATATTCTGAGGACACACAAGCTGCTAACCCTTTAGGTCTGTTGCTTGCCTCCATCACAGGAAGCAATACAAGGTAAGCAGCCAAAAGAAAAATCCACTATATGGTGGCTGTGGTGGGGTACTTCAGCCCGACTGCTTTTCGGCTGAACAGGAGCTTAGGTAAGGTACCTGCTCCAGTTGTTGTACAGGAACAGAGCATTCTGCTGGGAGGCTGATTTCACTTATCTAGTACTGATGACCTACAATATTTTACACAGAGACCTTCAATAAAATAGCCCTCTTCATATAAAATCCCTTCATCTAAATCCGTTTGAAACACTTACTCATACAGCTTTTTCTATCTTTTTAATTGACTTTAATGTGGGCAGAAAAGGGGAATTGGAAACTTGATGAACGATCCATAGGTGAAGTGTGAATTTATCTTGTGGTCCAGATAGATATATGACCACAACCAGTAAGCGAGCACCCAAATCCACCACTGGGAAAGTCCCTCAGTGCAGCTTTTTTCTGTCTGTCAGTTCCCCATACTGGATCAACTGAAAATGAACAGGATTGAGTCATGTCATATTTATAATAACAGGATTGCACCATATATCTTTCTTCTGTGCTTGAGTAATATGTTTAACCTCAGAGATACAAATTGCATTATTGTAGGCGCTGGTTTAGTTTCTTAGGAAACATCATACAATGGAGGAGGGGTAGGAATTTTGCAATCTTATGAAAAGTGCTTGGGGCAACTAGAGTAATGAAAGTAGATGATAGTTGTGACGCCTCATTATCAGTAATTGATATAGGTAATCTTCTGTAATACTTAACGCTGGGGATATGTGATGGTCATAGACACTCCTCTAGCCATAAGACCAAAGATTGTCATGTTGCCCATTTAAAGTAATGTAAGTGGCTTTAAGTAATGGCTTGGTATTGTAATGCTGAGGGTTCTCTGACTTCACTCATTGCTGACAGCTAGAGCCATCATCTTCTCTTAAGATGATGAGAACCTCATACAATTATATATTTATAATTCTGCTACAGCTGACCCCTACCATCACAGTAGAATGATTAGGCATGTACATTTTAGAGTTGCCAAAATAACCTACAACAACCTTCTATAGACAATAATACACACTACTGAACCTAACAACAAAAAAATTAAAACCAAATTTTAAGCACATCAAGGAAAAATGGAGGCAAAAAATGAGTAGAGGAAAATATTAGCCTAGCTGGAATATAACCCAGCTCAGTCACCCTGTACTCAGGAAGATATTAATAGTAATCAAAAGAAAGAAAAAAATAAAATGATTTTAAAAAGAAATTAATAGAAAAGATATTTTATGAGTGATGTTTATATAGATGGGTAATACCAGTTATAACATACCCAGTTACATATAAAGCATCCTCCCTGTGTCTGTTATATATAACCTATGTTCGCATGAATAGCATACATATATACTCTGTATATACAAAATTTGTACAGTCCTATATAATATAAAGTACATGGTATACATGATTTATTACCTTCAGGAGTTAATCACATGGTTATCACACAAATAGTATGATAAAAGAATAATAACTGATCCCAAATGCTGTCACCTCCTTTAGTATCCCAAAACCACAAAGAGTAGCTTATATGTCATGATTAATACTTTCTGGTGGTGCCCTAATAACCAGCCAACATTGCAGCATGTCTGAATACTGCACTTTTATTTCATGTCTTTCCTTCAGTCAGAAAGGTGGGGAGCTGGACGAGCAGTCAACCTGACGGCCATTTTGACATCAAACCCCACCTGTCCTCTCTTCTCCATCCAGCCGGAGACACAAACGCACAGCTGGAGAAGCACTACCGAGGCACAAAAACCCAGCAGGCTGGCACTGAAGAGGGAAATAAAGGAGAGCATGGACCTTGTCCTAGGGGACCCTACTGGACTCCGGAGATTTGCAGACACTCCTGGACGTTACGTGAGTTATATAGATCAGTTCTGTGTGTTGTGTCCATTGGCTTGGTGAACTGGACTAAACCTGGCACCAGTAATGAGATATATTTGTCATGTAACCCATGGTATTTACAAAGCAACTTGGTTATTTGGAGAACAGTATAGGTATTTTTCACACCCTTAAAGCTTGTTACCTCATTCAAAGGGGGGATTTAGGTCCATGGGGCTCAAATGACTTATAAGGGAGTCACATTACTATCACCATGTTAGTACTATTAGTGTCTCCCATGGATGCATTACGTAGGCCATACTATTATTTTTTCTTTGAGGACAGACTAATAAATTGAAGATGTATACATGCGGTCCCCTACTTTAGAACACTCAACTTACAGACGACCTCTAGTTACAAACAGACCTCTGGATGTTGGTAACTTACTGTACTTTAGCCCTTGGCTACAATAAACAGCTGTAACAGTTATCAAAGGAGTCTGTAATTAAGATTAATTGGTAATCCGGGTTCTTATGACAATCCAGCATTTTAAAATCCAATAGGCAAACAGACAAAAAAAATTTAGCTTGGAGCTACAATTATAAAGTATACAGTTCTGACTTGCATACAAATTCAACATAAGAACAAACCTGCAGAACCTATCTTGTACGTAACACAGGGACTGCCTGTTAAATTGAGAAAAAAATTGCTCTAATCTAAGTTGTTGTTGGACAATCATTTTCCCATTTTTGCCAATTTTATTTATTAAATTACCCCACTGCTATTGCTTCTGGAATGAATTATGGTCAAAATTATCTTTTTGTGCACATGTGCATCTTGTTCTAAAGTTTTCATTACTAGACATACTTACTGTTAAAGGCAGTGAACAGACTACAAAAACGACTGTCATAACTGCTAAAAGGACAAGGTGATCTAGTTCCTCCATACCAGCCTGCTTTCCATTTATTGGATCATGTCCAGCTTTGGTGCCTATGACTTTCCTCCTGGATTGTCTCCTATGCAGCTTATAAAGGCACCTCATGATGTCCACATTCAGGAGAACAGTGGTTATTACTAGCACCCCCATGAAAGTACCATACATCACTGAATAAGCAAGATGGCGCGGCTCTGAGCTCTTCATATCAATAAAGCACCAAGTACCAGGACAATACTGTACAAATTTGCCAATGCCAAAAAAAGGCATGGAACAAAATCCAAGGCTAAAGATGCAAGATGTTACAGGAACCAGAAATCCAACTTTCTTGGTAATATGTTTACGATAAATAAATGGTCGAGCAATAGCAAGCCAACAGTCTAGAGCCATTCCTAGAAGAATGAGAGTCTGAGCCAATCCAAAGCAGATCATTCCAAAACCAAAATAATGACATAGTGAATGGCTACCATTAATCTGGACCAGTGTCCGGTTTTTCAAGTAAGCATCCAGTACCACAGGACATACCATGATCTTCCCAGTCAAATTAACAATTGTGAGACCAGTAGCCAAATAGTAGAAAACTGACTTCTTGTTCTCTTTTCTGTTCAGCTTATTCTTCCATAGTATGGCAAGAGCGATGATGTTACCCAGGACCCCAACTGCAAACAGCAGAGTGCTTGGTAAGCCATAGTACTTGTCTTGAAGGGTGTTCCTTGAAGAGAAAAAAGCCATGTGAAGACTGAATAGCAGTCTATCTCCAGTTCTTGTCACTGAATACAGAACTTTACTTCTTCCTTCCAGTAGATTGACTCATCTGAAATGAATACCGTAATCACTAGATAATTGGTTTAAATGTTTTTTTTTTAATTCACATAACTTGTTGGGAAACACAAGGAGACAGACAAATTGACTGCCTTTAATCATGAATAAGTAAGAAGAGACATTTCTGAATTGTTACAATGCAATAAAGTTAACTGGAATTATATTTCTTTTTGTCCAAAAATTGCATAACTTTTGTCCATACGCAACGTGTGATATGATAGCTCATGCTTATTTAGAAAAATACTGGTGCTCTGAGTCAGCACTACCTCTTCAGTCCTTGTTCACACAGTGTTTTGTGACATATTTGAAGGAGTTAACTGACTACTGACATTTATCCCCAATCTGTAGGAAAACGGGTCAGATTCCTGACAGCCTCCAAAGTGAATGGAGCAGTGGTTGAGTGTGCACTCCAGCACTCCAGTCGTAGTGGGGTATTGAGGGACACTTAAGATCGCCTGTTCTTGTGATCACTGCGTATTCCAACGATCAGACTCCCAGTGTTCAGAACCTTATCCCTTATTCTGTACAAAAGTGGGAAAACCAGTTTAAAGTGTAACTTTACAGCTAAGTAAATACTGTGTATTACTGGTCTTCTACAAATGCTCCAATTCTCAATGCAATTGTTTATTTTATATACATTATACATTTGGGGGCTGTCAGAAATGTGACTCGTCCTACTCTATGGTAAATCGAAACTAATGGATTGAAAAAGCAGCTGGAAACAAAATGCTAAGTTTGCTGTGGGGCCAACCCTTAAATAGGAACCCTAGGTCTGTTCAAGTTTTCACCTATTATCCATTCCCAAGTTTAAAGCTGTCATGGCATATTTTCAGGAGACCATGAGAACCACATGATAGAGATAGTTGCTCTTAGAACAGTAGGCAGTTGCTTGCTGCAATTTCTATAGTCTCTGTGCTCTACTCATTTGGCTTTATCTACCTGCATAGATGGGGATAACAAACCTTTTGGTACATCCCCTTTAATTATGGAGTAAAGCTGTGCACAATGAGGTGTTAACTGGGAACACAATATCAGATTGTGTGCATAAGAAGATTATAAAACTGTTTGCTCAAGTTACTCCAATGACCTCAGGCACATATGTGGTTAGTTATTGGGAATAAGAATCAGGAATGTATTTGCCAGTTATTGGCACTCCTGTAAGGGTTGCACAAACAGCAAATCGTAATAAGATTATGTAGCGTATAGTGTATATGTAAGGTGTTCTTTGTACTGTTTATAGGTTGGGGATCACATGATTCTCAGGTTAGTCCAACTGTTGAGACCCCATTCTTTCACAGGTCTCTTGCAACCTCAAAAAATGGAGAATATGGTTCCATTGGCAGAGTTTCTCAGTTTATTTCCTATGGAACTGCTTGAAATACTGTGCAAAAGAAATCTTACAGAGGTTACAGGAACACTCCAATCAAAGCTAATTCATTGTGGCAGATTTACTTACCCGGCCCGTTCGCGATCCAGCGGCGCGTTCTCTGCGCTGGATTCGGGTCCGGCCGGGATTTATTAAGGTAGTTCCTCCGCCGTCCACCAGGTGGCGCTGCTGCGCTGAAAAGCATCTGAACGCGCTGGAGTTCACCGGGGCGGACCAAGTGAAGGTAAGCGCGTCCCAAGCGATACATTTCTTTTTTTAAATGCGGGGGGTTTTCCGAATCCGTTGGGTTTTCGCTCGGCCACGCGCCCCGATTTCCGTCTTGTGCATGCCGGCGCCGATGCGGCACAATCCGATCGCGTGCGCCAAAATCCCGGGGCAATTCAGGGAAAATTGGCGGAAATATTCGGGTAACACGCCGGGAAAACGCGAATCGGGCCCTTAGTAAATGACCCCCATTGGATTATACCTTGTACAGGGCCTGATGGCAGGAGCGTGACTCTAGGCTCTAGCGAGTCCTATGAATACAATGAAAATGCTCCTCCCTAACGGCCCAGCAGCATGCATTATCCAATGAATTAGCTTTGACTGGAGTGTTCCTTTAATAGAATGACTTTCCATGCACAACCAGCTGCTCCATAATTACAAGCCCCCACCCTTGCTAAACAAATAAATAAATACACAACAACGACTTTATGGAATAATATAGGCCACAGCATTTATTATGAGTTGCGTAATAAAAAAACACCAACAACAACAACATGATACAACATTACAACAGGGGGGCAGGAAGCCAATGTTTCTTCTTTCAAAGCTTGACACGAATAACAACATAACTCCATCTAACCTGGGGGAGGCGCTGATATCATGGGTCCCCCAGTTCATAACTGGCCCTTGTTACTTTTTTATGTGTACAGGGGAAAACTTGATGTGACATGCCTAGTGCAAGATTAGAGGGGCAGGGAACTTCATTGGGAACCTCTCTTTTGTGTTTCATGCTTCGCTTCTTTGGGTTTCAGGACGGGAAATGGTGGGAGTGAGGCAGTCCTGTTCTTGCCTTCACCCCTGCGATGTAGATTGTGCTAGCTCCTTAACCCGGTGACTGGGGGTGTTTGGGTCAGAAATAACTCTTGCCCACAAAAGTAGCTTTGCCTCTTAGGTCCCTTCCATGGCCACCAGGTTCTTAACCCTTCCTTAATGGTTTGTTTCCTGTTCAGTCGTTATTATTTGATGTCCTAGAAAGTCCATGCTCTAAACTAGAAATTATACCATTGAACACCAAGGAGTCGTAGTTATGTAGTAATTGCCAACAAAGGTTCTGAAAGAGTACTATTTAATTCTCTCATTAAAAAGTGCGGCATAGATGTACAAAAATGTCCTAAGGACACAGATGAGACACAGTGATGAGAGTGGGGAGAAATACCTGGAGAGCAGGACATATGTCCTGCTGGCCAGGGGTGATATGGGGCATGACCCCCGGATCTTTTAACCTTGAGACGCCCCTAACTACAGCACGTCTCTGTACCAGCAGCAGATGCTCATCTTCCTTTCTCTGTTTCCTGATGGCTGATCAAGCACACACTGCCAATAACTCCTCTTTGCAAATTGATGACAGATAACAACCCCAATGTCCCTAGTTGTAGTTCATCATGTGAGCAGAGTTTAAGGAGGAGCTGGATGATTGATCTTCCTCATCCAATGCTCCCAGCTTCTCTACATCACTGGGACTCTATGGGAATTATGCAAATACTTTTTCCCGGATGGAATAAGGAGCTTTCTTACTTTTCTGGTCACAGGGAATCTGGCTATGATTGTGAAATCACAAGAAATAGCAAAGTCAAGGCTAAGAAAGGTGACTTGAACAATATTCTATATTTTGTGTTATACGGTTCACTTCGTAAACATGTTCATACGCTCATTGGCATCCTATAGTATATCCCATAGTCTGTGATAATAATCAATAAAATAATGATCTACTTAAAAATTCAAAAGACAACGGCACTTTATATACTTGCATGTAAAGATGTCAAGAATAGTTAGTCTTTCAGATGCAGAAGTGGTGTTTAGGAGTGACATTTGCTCTTCACTGGTGTGTGCCATGCTTTTTGAGGAGACCGATGTGAGTTAGTGGCTGTACCCCAATGAGTAACTCACTAGAATGAACCAAATAGAAGAGGACCTTTAGTTCCCTTTCTTCAAGTTAGAGCGAAAAACGACATCCACAATGCTACCACATATATTGCCATGTATGCAGTAGGCACCATATACTCCAAGAAATGCGCAGTCACCTTTGTGAAAAATAACTACTGATAGTTGAAAGAAAGAGAATATGGGATTGTGGATACCAGATGTGGTGATATTTCATTACTGGGTGACAGTCTCTATGTTGTTATTCAGGCACCAATAAACATTTCCGTAGTATGATGAAGATTTATTGCTTTATCAGGATGTCTTCTTGAGTCAAGGCACACCCAACTGTAATCCTGCCAGACTGTTTCTTGTGAATTTTGACGGGACATCTGCCATGATGTTAATATAGTGAAATGTCTTGTAACCACCACTTTCCATTGTAATGTGGACAGTTACAGTTTTGTTATCACAATGGGTGGAACTAAGTATACCAAAGCACCATGAGTATGGAATTACAAGAATAGGAGGAAGCCTACGTGTTAGGTGATACGTTTTGGGCTCTTATTCTTTTGTTGGACGGCATCTGGTAATACTCCTTCATGCACCAGTGACTACATGTCTTTCTGTGGCAGCTCATCCAGTCGTAATACAACCGATTTTTTGGGTTCATATTAAACAACATTGTTCTTCATGTATTTATTATTTGTAATATATTACATGTATATTGTGCCACAATGATCTTTTTATTTATTCATATATGTCACACTATTATGTATTGGCCTTTTGCCTGTCTATACAAATTGGGTCTTTTAATTGATTTTAATGCATTATTTGCTCTATAAAATATATATTTACTTCTTATACGCATCATCTTTTTTCTCCTAAATGCATATTCATATTTGATGCGTTTTTTTCTTGATATCACCCATTCACCACAGTAAAATGAAAAAAATTGAATGATGTTTGAAGGCATGTGATGGAGATTGCTGATCTTGTTGTATACCCACTGATCACAAAAACAAGGGTTCCATGAGCTATCTCTTTATATGAAGTGTCAGAGACACATTGACACCCTGTTCGTCTCCATTGTACTGACAGATATATCCAGAGCTTCCTTTGCCAGTTCAAGTGCTTGAATCAACGTTGACCACCTTGTGGATAGGCCATAATTGGTAAATATGTTCTAATCCCTTTAATGTCATAACATGGGTAGGGGAAAGCTGTAATTTTTGCCTTGATAAATGCTTGGCTGTCTGTAGCCTTCTTTAGGGGGAAATTATTACTTTTGGAAGCTTAAAGTACACCCCTCCATCCTATTATAAACTTCTAATAGAAAAAAAATTTGGCTGTGCCAAAAAAAGATATTACAAGACTAAAACCAAGAATAGTGACTCACCATCTGAATGGTACAACAACTATTACTATAGCGCCTCTTCTTTGTTCATGTTACCTATGCTGTGTTTATGTAGTATGTTTATATTGTGTATATGGTGACATAGTTACATACGGTCTATACAACATAGTTTGCTGCAACTTATCTGCACAATTTTTATTGTATGTTAAAATTCTTAGAATACTCCAGGAATCAGGAGTTAATGTTTTACAGGGGAAAATGTAGATTTTCTTGATAGACCTTTAGTCAGTGATGAATTTTGGATTTCTCTATCGTAAAAGAAATCTACCACTGAAGTTAAGTAAAAATGAACTACACATCATTTGTATAGACACTCCCTGAATGCACAAGTTCTGAGAGGAGCTGGAAGTGAGCTACAGTTGTCCCCACAACCTCTGTTATAATACAACACTCAATCACAACCCAGAATGGCTAAAAAAGACCCATTTCACTAGCCTAGTGAAACCGAACCTTATCAACATAGTAGGCTGCCACCAACTTCTTGTTTGATATGAGCCCAGTCCATAACGGGATTTTATAGGGTGAGGAGCCAACCTGGTAGCATGTATATAACCATAACACGGATGTGGAGATTCGTGAATTGAGATAAAAGAACAGCACAGATAAAATTTTATATTTACCGCATATACTCGACTATAAGCCAACCCAAGTATAAGCCAAGGCCCCTAATTTTACCACAAAAACCTTGTAAAAACGATATATTTTTTACTCGAGTATAAGCCGAGTTTGGTTTTTCAGCACATTTTTTTGTGCTGAAAAACTAGGCTTATGCTCGAGTATATATGGAAATTGCCTTAAGGGCACACTAGACAAATAACACACGCAACTGATACATACAGTTTAGTGGAGTACAAAATACAAGTATAAGACTACAAGTATCAGTGAGTTAGTTACCTTGTGCTGGTCAATGGAGACAGATGGTCCGCACTTAAAGGGGTTATTCACTTTCAGCAAATAATTGATATTGTTTGTGTAATGAAAGTTATAATTTTCCGATATACTTTCTGTATCAATTCCTCACTATTTTCTAGATCTCTGCTTGCTTTGCTTCTATAGAGAGCTTCTATGTTTACATCCAGTGGATAGAATCTGTCCATGGTGATGTGATGGACAGGCAGGTGCACGAGCCGTTATTATTTTAAAAAACACAAAGTCTGCCCCCTCCCATTCAAGCCGAGGGGGAGGGAATGACACAATTTGGACCCAAATATGTAGTTGAAGCCTAGTGTGGCTGGGGTATTGGTTAAAGTATTAGAAAAGACTCATAGTCGCTCGGCATGCGACCAAAAATAGCCCTTAGGCCACCAGGGCATATAGTAATAAAATGTAACTTATATTAGGATTTCATTTAAGAACAACTGAACTGAAAAAATGTTAAAATGCACAATGGGCAGTGACTGGGAAGTCGGATGCAGCAGGATTGGGATGCTCAGTTAATGTTCATAAAGAACTAATGCTTTAGGGATTGATCAGTTCCCTCTCTTATAGCAGCCGACGCTACAATGGGCATCTATAGGCGGATGAGAATTATTCTCAAAGTCATCCCTAAACTTCCTGCTATATTCAACACTTCACCAATTCACTATCTCAAAGGCTTGTTGATTGGCCTATATGTAACCTCCGAACTTAGCATTTTCCCTTTGCACTGCCCTTTGCAAATTAAAATGTATCGCTCAACCAGACCCTCCCGACATGTTTCGCTGAAACTGGCGTCATCAGGGGTTTAGGGCTGACTGTAAAATGGTGAGCATGTGTTGAGAGTTTATATAAACTATCAAGGAGGACTCATTAAAAAGCGCTACTCGTCATAGGGAGAAAGAACCTATGAGGATGGCTTTTAGAAGATAAAGGAAGTTGTGGGCATGAATTACTATCTCGGATAGGCTAATAAGCCCCACGGTGCCTTACCTGGGGCCGGATGTTTACTAATGTGGGACCCGAATGAAGCATTCTGGGGAAAGCCGCCTATACACAGCGTCACGGAGCTTGCATGCTCAGAGTACATTAGTACAGTATCCAAAAGGATTAAATTAACATGGGGAATAATAGGTCAATGCCAGTAAAAAGTAGTCTGAGTCGGCAATGGCGGTTTTTGTGAGTGAAGGAGAAACCTTCATTCATTGAATCACAGGAACGGTAAGAAGGAGAATCCTTCATTCAGTCCCTTTGGACTGAGGCTCTCCAGTCTATAAATCCATTTGGATCTTCTTTCAGTAGTTTATTGTCCAAGTTTCCTTTGCATGGACCCAATCTCACCTGTTGCAGGCTCCAAAATTTTAAGCACCCCAGGTCCCCTCCGTGTAGAAGTCTTACGTGGCGAGAAATTGGAGTATCTTCTTCATTCCGTATAGTGCTTATATGTTTGGAGATCCTCCTCCGAAACTCCTGGGTTGTTTTCCCGACATACAGCTTCGGACAGGGGCAAGTTGCGACATATACTATCCCCTTGCTTCGACAGTTAAAAAACTGTCGAATTTGATAGCATTTGTTATTAATGGGGTTTGTAAATTCTTTAACTCTAGGCAGAAGGGGACAGAAAGAGCAGTTACCGCAGGGGTATGAGCCCACGGTAGCTTGTGTAAGCCAGTCTTTAGATGGTTTAGGTTTGGGCTCTAAATAACTAAGCTCCAGATGGTCTCTTAAATTGGGGCCCCTCCGAAATGTGAGTCTTGGGTGCGAACTCAACACTTCCTTTAAGTCTGGATCTGCTTTCAACAAAGGCCAATACCTCTGTAGTATCCCATGTCACCTCCCGTGTATAGCCATCAAATTGTCCTATACATCTGATTTGAGGGGAGCTTGACATCTGTGCTTTTGGCTTCAAGAGGTCCTCTTGGCGTAGATTTTTGACACGATGGAATGCTGTGTTTAGGGCTCGTTTTGGATAATTTTAGTATCTTAACCTTTTGTAAAGATCATTGCATTCCCTCTGAAAGGCCGATTCGTTTGAGCAGTTTCGTCTGGCAGGCAGATATTGGCCTACCGGTATACCCTTTTTGAGGGCCGGTGGATGCCAGCTTCTGAAGTCCAGAAAGTTATTAGTGGATGTAGGTTTTCTGTAGATTTTAGTATCAAGGTGGCCTTCAGGGGATACAGTAATAGTTAAATCAAGAAAATTTATTTGAGTGGCATGTATCTCATGAGTGAAGTGCATTCCTATCTTATTATAGTTGAGTATCTTTACAAAGGCTTCAAAGCTGTGTTTATCCCCTTCCCATAAGATTAGCACGTCGTCTATGAAACGACCCCAAAATTGTATGTGATTGGTGTTAGGTTCCAGAATTTCAGAAAAGACTATGGTTGCTTCCCACCACCCAAGAAATAAATTTGCGTAGTTGGGGGCACATGCTGTGCCCATGACAGTTCCCCTGATCTGCCAAAAGAAAGTGTCTTCAAACAAAAAATAATTGTGTTTCAACACAAATTCGAGAAGTGATAACGTAAACCGGTTGTGTGCTTGGTATTATGTTCCCCATGTGGATACGAAAAATGAGACTGCTTTTAAAGCTAAGTCATGATAAATATTGCTATAAAGGGCCTCTACATCAAGTGAAGCCAATAGAGTGTTCGAAGATATTTGAATGTCCTGCAAGCGAGAGATGGTGTCCTTAGTGTCCCTAAGGTATGAAGGAAGACTTTCGACAAAGGGTGCCAAGATTTTATCAATGAAAGTACTGGGATTCTGTGTGAGGTTATCATTCCCCGAGACAATGGGTCTCCCTGGCACGGGGAAGCGTTTCTTATGCACTTTGGGAAGTGCATAGAAAGTCGCAATGGTAGGTGATGGATTAAACATAAACGAATATTCATGTTTCGATATTAGTCCCTGCTGCAGAGCGTCATCAAGGATGATCTTTAGTTCGCCCAAAAAGGTGTCCGTGGGGTTCCTCTCCAGTCTGGTGTAAGTCTCTGTGTCATTTAAAAGTCTTCTAGTCATGTCAATATAGTCTTTTTTGTCCTGTATGACATTATTACCGCCTTTGTCGGAAGGCTTTATAACTATGTTGGAATTCTCCTTCAGCTCCATTAATGCCGACTGTTCATTAGGGGTTAGATTTGATGCAATCTTGCTTTTGGACAGTTTCAAATTTTTGTTATCTGCCGTGACCAGTTTCACATATCAATGTGTTGGTATTGTGAAAATGTAGGTGTTGTTTTGGACCGAGGTTTAAGATTGGTGAATGGTCCTGTAAGTAAGGGCAGATCGTCCGTAGTAGTACTTCCATCTATGGGTCCCCTTTCATTTTCTAAAAGTAAATCTTCTAGGGCAGCGATGGCGAACCTATGGCACGCGTGCCAGAGAGGGCACGCAGAGCCCTCACTGCTGGCACGCGCCCCATCCTCCTAACCACTGCCAGGTGCGGACAACCACTGTCCACACCTGGTTGTCATGGCTGCGCTCCGATACTGCTAACGGCCATGACAGAGCAGGGTGCTGACACTTCCTGCTCTGTCACTCCAATCACAGCAGCGCACAAGACGGTAAGCGTCCCAGCGCTGGCAGCATAGTGATGTCATTACGCTGCCAGCGCTGGGCACCTTACTCCGTGTGCGCTGCAGTGATCAGCCGGAGGAACGCCGAGCCTGAGGTGAGTTTTTTTTTTTTTTAACTCAGCGCATCCACGGGGCATAGATCAGCAGGAGGCTGATTTCCTGCCCGCTCCCGCCCCTCCCCTCCACTAAGCAACCGGCCCGAAACTCACTGCGCCGCTACCACAAGCCCCCGTGCCCGAACCCCAGCCCGCTATCGCACCCCTTCCCCCCCCCCCGCCCAAACTCCGCCCACTACTGCAATTTGCCTGCCCGAACTCCGGCCGCTCTCACTAAACCCCCCCCCCCCAACTCCGGTCACTGCCCCGCATCACCCCCTCCCCTGGAACTCATGCCTCATAACCCCATTGCCCCGAACTCCAGATGCTGCATTACCCCCCCCCCAGCCCTAACTCTGGCCGCCCACCCTCTGCCCATCTACCCTACTGACCCCCCCGGAACAACAGACACCTGAACTTCTGCCCGCCAGCATGGCCGCCACCTTGGACAACCAAAGAGTAAGTAACATGTATTTCTATGTATGTATTTATGTATATGCATATTATATTATATATTTATACCTGTGCATTTATATATATATACCTGTGTGAGGGCTTATTTTTTGCGTAACATATTTTACTTCTCATTTACTATTCCATGTCGTGTACTGGGAAGCTGTAGATTTTAATACTTTCGCTGTGCGCTCCAAATCATTTGTCTCCTTTATTCTTTGGTTCGGTCCTATCACAGTGATACCAGATTTGTAGGTTTTATTGTGTTTTAATACTTTTTCAATAATTAAAACAGTGTACGAAAAAGAAAATAGTTTCGCCATCTTGTGACGCTAATAACTTTAGTGCACGGAGCTGGGGAGGGGTGATTTTTTCTTAATGAGCCGTTGTTTTCATTGTTACCATTTTGAGGACTGCGTGACCTTTTGATAACTTTTTATTACTCTTTTATGTGATGTAAAATGGTGTAAAAGTGGCGTTTCAGTGTGTATAGGACTGCTGGAATCCGAGCTCAGGCAGTCCTGTGTAAATTGATTCTAAACTAAACCGTCAGTTTTCTGGTTAAATTGCCGTACTGGCACTTTGCCATAAGTAATTAGGTTTTGGGTTGCAGTTTGGGCACTCAGTCTCTAAAAGGTTCGCCATCACTGTTCTAGGGCCTCTAGTGCCTCTTCCTCTCTGCCTCTTGCAGTGCAAGTTTGCGGGCAAAGAGAGATTCACATCCTTTACCCGTGAAGTGATCAAAATGTGGTATAGGGGTGAAGGATAAGCCTCTTTTTAGGAGGCTTAATTGGGTCTTCCGTAAGGTTATAAGAAGACAGATTGTATATTTGTAACTCAGATGAATCTACGTTTGGCTCTTCGGATTCCAGCGTTCTCGCTGTCCTTGAGCCTGCGTCCCTAAAAAAATTGTAGCTGTTGGTATCAGAGTGTGGGCGGGGGGGGGGGGGGGGGGCTGTCAAGATCATATTTTTCGAGGGAGTTTGTGTGTTGGATAAAGTTCCTACAATGCTCCAATAGAGCACCAATGATTTTTCAAATCTGCCTGTGTCACGATATGCAGTTATAACTTTGAAACACTTTATCTTACCAAGTTTATTTTCAGACTGTATTTTCATGACACGTTTTACTTCACATTATTGCTATATTTTAGTTGAAATATATTCCCTTCATGTTTGACCATGGTGCCTAAAGGTTAAACAGCCGGGATCGTGACTATCAGGCTCAGAAGCAGAGCAGACGTTAGGGAACGTCATGGTGGCCGAAACAGAAGGTCACCATGATGCTCCCTAATGTCACGGTAGCTTAAGGTGTTAAAAAAAAATCCCCTCTTTCTTAAAAAAGCATGAAGGGCACAGTCTTGCAAAATATGTATGCACGTAGATGAATAAATAAAAGGTACATAAGTCAGATAATTTTCATTTCCATATTTATTACCATTTGCTTTTAGAAAGAACACTAATTTTATAAATTAAAAACTTTTTAAAAGTTTCTCAGTTATAATAATTACATTTGTAAATGGTACTACAAAATGTTCTATAATTTTGCTTGTAACCTATGGGTAAAATGACATGATTAGCACTTGTTAACCTTATCCCAGCAGGCTCTGGGATGCTGATTTGACAAGCAGGTATTTCACAATAATAACTTTTGTGACCCATTAAGATATCTATAACATATAAAAAACAAAAGTAGTTCTTTCTGTGATTTATATATTTAGCATGAAAATGAGTGCCACTGTCATTCTGCCATATTTAGTTATGTGCATGCTATTAATCTCCATATAGTATATGTTTCATATAGTATTTGAATCGAATACATTTACTTTCTCTGTATTGCCATACCTGGCACCTCACTCTATCCTATAAAGATAACATCTACTATCTAATCCTAATCATACCAGTTGTTGGCCACTGGTTGTTGACCATACTCTTTGTTGGCCACGACTAGGCTTATTTATGGTTTCATCAGAAGTTTGTTTTTTCTACTCCGATAAGATCTTAGCAACACACTCTGTCCTGTAGAGATAACATCTATTATCTAATCCTAATCATAGCAGTTGGTGTTTCACACTCTCCATGGTGTTTGCATAAGAACTAGTCACAGAAATCAAGCAGTGACTCATCTTCTTTTAGAGAACATTCTCAATGGTGGCCAAGAAGTGCCCCCAATTTCACATCAGATTGTTGAGGTCTGCTAATGTGTATGTTGACACTTGCCATTTTGTTCCTGTACAGGTGTCCTTGTATTTTATTTTAACCCCCCCCCCCCCCAACTTTTCTGTAGCCACTGGTATCCAGGCCATATTTCTTTAACCACTTGGCCATCATGCTTTATTGGACTTGCCTTACTTATCCACTTAGATAATTAGACTCTCATTTAGGACATGTATAAGAAGGATTGTGCTGTCTATGATTAAAAGTACAAACTCAATCACCTTGAGTGAACATTGTATGATTAGCCTAAAAAACTAGATGACATGCAGTGACAAACAACCACACAGTTGAATACCCCACTGTCTAATTATGTGTGTGTATATGTTCATAAATAAATAATGTTGATTAAGTAAAATTAGTAGCATTCACAAGTTTCACTGTCTTTTACAACTGACCTCTTTCCTATAATCCCTGTGAAGATATGTTGACCCTTAGCTTTTTTAACTTTTCAAGTAATACCTTTTCTCATAGTTGGAAAATTGCTCCATTCCCTTCAGTGTGACTAATGAAGATAGCTGAGCTCTGTACTCCTGTAGTCCCCGAGGACTATTGTAATGTGCTACCTACCTCTCACATCACAACAACTGGTTGGCCACACATGGTAAATGATAGCAAATACTTCTACTGACCAAATATCACAAAATCTTTTCAAAGATGGTCATGCTAAGATGCTTGTGTAAATATATGGTCAAGAAGAACTGTTAAGATGGACACATCTGATTCCTAAATTCTTATTGACCTCCCAACATAACTTCACCAGGTGCAGCTTCGTGGACGGATGGTACCTTGGTTTCTCAGACAAGAATACATGTACCATGCAAGTAATATCTAGCATTCGGTAGATTTCCTCTATACACTGTGCTAAAAGACAGTGCATTCTCTCCACGAGTATTAGCCTCTTTCTTAGTCAACTTCCAAAGTCTTAGCTACAGCAAGAAACAGTAGGCAACTCTTCAGATTACAATGCACTTTTAATGCTCTCCTCTAGAAGTTGGCTCGGGCTGTTGCTTGTAGAGTGAATCCTGCTGCAAAGTCTATGTACATGGGTGTGAAATCTTGATGTCCTACAGATGATAAAAATCCATGGATCTACTATGGAATTCATTGAGAGAAACCTCAAGACTACAAGATCGGCATATTCATTTTTCCCTTCTGTAAATGCTCCAATGTAGACTCGGAACTGGGGAGAAAAAGATAGAAACGTATTAATGGAGTTTATTGAGCAATCATTGGAAATATTTTTTTTTAGGAAACACAGTTTTAACTATAGTGCCATTATTTCCTTAATTACAGACTAGGATTACATCTATTAGCCCATAGAGGAACCCTTATCTATTAACCCTATCAGAAATCAAAGCTCATGTTGTGGAAAGACCCCTGTGACTCCCCTTAAACAGAAGACTTGGCTGACAGACATTATGTATAACAGTCTTGTAATCAATAATAACTATGTGACACTGTAAATTCTCTACTGTACATTCAGGCCTAATGGACATCTGATGTTATCCAGGACCCGGTTCCATAATTCATGGTTTGCTTATTGAAGGAATATGAATAGATGTACAGCTGCCAACAGGTGACACTGCTATGTTCTTCCAAGAAAAACAGTAATGAATACAAGAATAACTTCATCAGTTATGTTATTTGAGCCTGTTGGAACAGGCTATGGTAACATGTTTTGCTAAACAGGAATTTCTTAAGGCAATAGGATCAAGTTATTCAATAGTAAGTGAACAGATAGATACACATAATAAGTTTACAGACAGACAAACAGTGCTGCCAATGCTGATTGTGAATTGATAGACTTTGGTTTGGAGAAGTCCCTGCCAAGTCATACATGTTTCTTCATATTGTCTTTACTTGTAACTGGGTTTTCCAACAAATTTCTGTGGAACTCATTAATAGTTTACTGAATTGGCTTCTTTTATATTGTCTCTCATATCTTTACCAATATAGATACCTATTTAAATGGGAGAGGGGTTTATATGTGGTACTGTATGGTGACGATGTAGATGGGGCATGATTTAAATAAAACTTGGGGGGGGGGGGTAAATCTGTATATAGGTGGCTGTATATAATTAAACTATTGGAGAGATTTGGTATACAGGGGCCAGATTTTAATTAAACTATTGAAGCTATTTATAATTCAATTAGGGGAGAGGAGCTTTTTACAAATCAGGAGGATGCAGTATATATATAATTATTTATATGTATATATATCTGTGGTATTTTATGGGTGCAGTCATGGCCACCTCTAGGAATTTTGGGGCCCCTGACTGGGAAAATTTAGTGTCCCCTACCACCACATACATTACATTGCAAACATATCGACTTTGAATTATATATCATTTAGTTTGGGTTGCGTAGGACTCACAAGAGTATTAGCCATGATAAAATCGCCACCCATTCAGCACTGATATTATATACAGACGGTCCCCTACTTAAGAACACCTGACTTACTTAAGAACACCTGACCCCTAGTTACAAATGGACCTCTGGATGTTGGTAATTTACAGTACTTTTGCCTTAGGCTACAATGATCAGCTATAACAGTTATCACAGGTGTCTGTAATGAACCTTTATTGTTAATCCTGGCTCTTATGACAGCCCAACATTTTTAAAAACCCATTGTCACAGAGACCAAAAAATTTCTCTGGAGTTACAATGATAAACTATACAAATTCAACTTAAGAACAAACCTACGTTCCCCGGGGACCGCCTCTATATATTTAAGCTAGGCGGTGCAGCATAATGATCCTGCCTGTCATAGAATTCCACTTTATACTAGCAACCATGCAGCTTGAGAGGTCACTAGTTGTAGCGAGTGTGCGGGTGCAGGGCAGGAACGCCCTGCCGTACTACCCTTCATGTCCCTCCACACCCACTTGTGTGGAAATGGTGTAAAAGGGGACATAATCGCAATTACTGATGGTGTGAAATGTAATTGAGATGATTTCAGGGCTTTTATGTAAGAAAACTAGTGTGCCTTGATAAATCTCTGCACCTGTATTAGACCCTAGCAGAGGCAGTGCAATATATTTCTAACACACTAAAAACGCGCGTTTTCTGTGCGTGCTTTTGCATTACAGAACTTGCATTGCTCTCTGACCCATTGTAATCAATGGGCTTTTTCAGACTTTTTTTCGGCATGCTCTACTTTTGCAAGTCACGCGCATGAAAAAGGGACCATACAAGTCTATGGAGACGCATCAAAAATGCATTGCACTCTGAGACACATGCAAGTGCAATGCAAGTGCAATGCGTTTTTCACGCATCAATTGCCATAGAAAAGATAGAGCTCAGTCCTGAGTCCTTTTCACACGATTTATCTGCGCTTGAAAAACACATTGAAATTGCATTGAAAATCCGCGTGAAAAACTGAGACACTGAAAAAAAGTTTAAAAAATAAATAAATAAACATGCCAGGTTTCCATGTGTCCAAAAATGGCACAAAAAAATGTTCAAATTGACACTTTTTCTTAATTTTACCACACTTAAAAGTTGCAATAAAAGGTTGTACATTGTACAGTTCCAAAATGTTAGGGAAGATTTACATTTTTTAAATGTATTAAAACATAACAAACCTTTACAAATTTGGTATCTGTTTTATCATAGCAACCTAAAAAAATAACGGAGAGGTTTCATTTGTGGTTTACAGTAAAAGCCGGAATATGAAACCCTTAAGAAAATGGGGCTAATTTACTAAGGGCTCCACGGCCGCAATCACGCCGCCTTTCACGCGACAGAAATCGGGGAGCGTGGCCACCGGAAAACCTGACGAATTCGGAAAAACCACAGAATTTAAAAAACGAAATGTGTCGCAAAATCAATCACTCACATGCACCGAGAAGAACCAGGTGAACTCCGGCGGACCTAGGCACAGCAGCGACACCTGGTGGACATCGGGCGCACGAACTTAGTGAATCACCGGAAGACCCAAATCCTCGTCGGAGAACGCACTGCTGGATCGCGACTGGACCGGGTAAGTAAATCTGCCCCAATGCATATTTATTTCAGTTGCACTGCATTTGGATTTTTTTCCAGCTTCCCAGTGTACAACATGGAATATTAAATACTGACACTTGGAAGTGCAATGCATCCCACACATAGCAAGGCCTCTCACAGCTCTGTGAAGGGAAAATGGAAAGGTTACGGCTCTTGGAATAAGATTAAGATTTTAGAACTTTCATGGCCAAACCCCTTTAATGACCTGATGGTTAATATAGATGTTTTTATTTTCTTCATCCACAGGTGGAGGATCAAATTGTGCTATACATACTATTTATATACTACACATGGTAACAACTGCATTGTATATAACTGATTATTTCAGCTCTCACTATATACAGGGCAGCGGTTACTGCACCAGACTTTCCCTGTAATCACTACGATTGGTTCTTTCCTGTAGTCAATACCTGATAGATTCCGGAAAGAACCAATCAGGTCACCACAGGAAAAGTCTATAGGAAGTTTCATAAAGCAAGAAAACTGCCGGGAGCAGTGACAGCTCAGTATCACTCCTCCAGCACCCGGTCAATGCCCATCCCCCCACCCCATACCTACTTTAACCAGTAGCACCAGTAGTGATGGGTCAGTCGAGACCGAGGTGGCACAAAGTGGGAGCTGGCTCCCACCCGAGAGCTGAGCCATTTTCTGCAAATCCCATTAAAGAGGGTCAAGTCAGGCAAGAGGACTGCACTAGAGATGAGCGAGCACTAAAATGCTCGGGTACTCGTTATTCGAGACGAACTTTTCCCGATGCTCGAGTGCTCGTCTCGAATAACGAGCCCCATTGAAGTCAATGGGAGACTCGAGCATTTTTCAAGGGGACCAAGGCTCTGCACAGGGAAGCTTGGCCAAACACCTGGGAACCTCAGAAAAGGATGGAAACACCACGGAAATGGACAGGAAACAGCAGGGGCAGCATGCATGGATGCCTCTGAGGCTGCTTAATCGCACCATTATGCCAAAATTATGGGCAACAGCATGGCCATGACAGAGTGACAGAATGAAGCTAGATAGCATCTAAAACATCCAATAATTGACCCTGACACTATAGGGGACGGCATGCAGAGGCAGCGGCAGCAGGCTAGAGAGTGTCATGGCGACATACCCTAAATGGACTCAGGCTTCAAACCAATGGGTGGCAGAGAGGAACCAAAGGAGGTGAGCAAGAAGCGCTCAAATAATATCGGTACATGATAAAAGTTTGCCAGTATATTTTGTGGATTACACAGCAGGGTGGCGACAAAGTTAACATGGAAGCCATGAAAACAACCCAAAATTCTGCCTGACACAGCTCGTTTGATAAGGGGACCATGTATGGAGGCAGTGAACTAGTAGAAGATTAAAGGTGCTGCAGTTAAAACTATGTTAGTTGGATCTTGGGATGGAGCTGGCGCTCCGCAGCCAGACGAGCTTTCGCCAATCCAAGCCCCTGTCTCTAGGCTACTCCCCAAACAGCACTTCTAAGAACCTTTTGTATAAGATCAAGTGTAGTAGCGTTCTTATAAGTTTGGGATATGGCGGGTGAGGGGAATGTAAACAGATGCGCAAGAAGCGCTGAAATAATATTGGTAAATGATAAAAGTTTATTAGTATATTTTGTGGATAACACAGCTGGGTGGCGACAAAGTTAACAACTTTGATGTGGAATCCATGAAAACAACCCAAATTTCTGCCTGACACACCTCGTTTGATAAAGGGACGATGTATGGAGGCAGCTATATGGACGACTTTTGGAGGTAGCAATGGAGACAACGTGTGGAGGCTGCTATGGAGACAATTTAATTTGGATAGTGCCTGTATGTGGCAGTCCCAAAAATTTTTCAAACCAGAGGAGCAGGTAGGTGGCCCTCCAGAAAAATTGAATAGATTGAGTGCCTGTATGTGGCAGTCCCAAAAAGTTTTCAAACCAGAGGAGCAGGTAGGTGGCCCTCCAGAAAAATTGAATAGATTGAGTGCCTGTATGTGGCACTCCCAAAAATTGTTTAAAACAGAGGAACGGGTCGGTGGCCCTCCAGAAGAATTGAATAGATTGAGTGCCTGTATGTGGCACTCCCAAAAATTGTTTAAAACAGAGGACCGGGTCGGTGGCCCTCCAGAAAAATTAAATGCATAAAGTACTATAGCTAGAGCCAGTGGGCCCTGTCAAAAAATAGCCAGTTTCCTCTGCTTTACTGTACAAAGAGGAGGAGAAGGAGGAAAATGAGGAGGAGGAGGAGTGGATCAATTATTCAGGTTGAGCTTCCTTCACCTGGTGGAGATTGGAAATTATGAGAAATCCAGGCTTTATTCACCTTAATAAGCGTCAGTCTGTCAGCGCTGTCAGTCGACAGGCGTGTACGCTTATCGGTGATGATGCCACCAGCTGCACTGAAAACCCGCTCGGACAAGACGCTAGCGGCAGGGCAGGCAAGAACCTCCAAGGCGTACAGCGCCAGTTCGTGCCACATGTCCAGCTTTGAAACCCAGTAGTTGTAGGGAGCTGTGTGATCATTTAGGACGATGGTATGGTCAGCTACGTACTCCCTCACCATCTTTCTGTAAATATCAGCCCTACTCTGCCGAGACTGGGGACAGGTGACAGTGTCTTGCTGGGGTGACATAAAGCTGGCAAAAGCCTTGTAAAGCGTACCCTTGCCAGTGCTGGACAAGCTGCCTGCTCGCCTACTCTCCCTCGCTACTTGTCCCGCAGAACTACGCACTCTGCCGCTAGCGCTGTCAGAAGGGAAATACTGTTTCAGCTTGTGCACCAGGGCCTGCTGGTATTCATGCATTCTCACACTCCTTTCCTCTGCAGGGATGAGAGTGGAAAGATTTTGCTTGTACCGTGGGTCCAGGAGAGTGAACACCCAGTAATCGGTGCTGGAATAAATTCTTTGAACGCGAGGGTCACGGGATAGGCAGCCTAGCATGAAATCTGCCATATGCGCCAGAGTACCAACGCGTAAAAATTCACTCCCCTCACTGGCCTGACTGTCCATTTCCTCCTCCTCCAACTCCTCCAACTCCTCTTCTTCTGCCCATACACGCTGAACAGTGAAGGACTCAACAATGGTCCCCTCTTGTGTCTCGCCAACATTCTCCTCCTCTTCCTCCTCATCCTCCTCCACCTCCACCTCCTCCGATATGCGCTGAGAAACAGACCTAAGGGTGCTTTGGCTATCAACAAGGGAATCTTCTTCCCCCGTCTCTTGTGACGAGCGCAAAGCTTCCGACTTCATGCTGATCAGAGAGTTTTTCAACAGGCCAAGCAGCGGGATGGTGAGGCTGATGATGGCGGCATCGCCACTGACCATCTGTGTTGACTCCTCAAAGTTACTCAGCACCTGACAGATATCAGACATCCACGTCCACTCCTCATTGTAGACTTGAGGAAGCTGACTGACCTGACTACCAGTTCTGGTGGAAGTTGACATCTGGCAGTCTACAATCGCTCGGCGCTGCTGGTAAACTCTGGATAACATGGTCAGTGTTGAATTCCACCTCGTGGGCACGTCGCACAACAGTCGGTGAGCGGGCAGTTGGAGGCGGCGCTGCGCTGCCCTGAGAGTGGCAGCATCTGTGCTGGACTTCCTGAAATGCGCACAGATGCGGCGCACCTTCGTGAGCAAATCAGACAGATTGGGGTATGTCTTGAGGAAACGCTGAACTATCGGATTTAACACATGGGCCAGGCATGGCACATGTGTCAGTCTGCCGAGTTGCAGAGCCGCCACCAGGTTACGGCCGTTGTCACACACAACCATGCCTGGCTTCAGGTTCAGCGGTGCCAGCCACAGATCAGTCTGCGCCGTGATGCCCTGTAATAGTTCTTGGGCGGTGTGCCTTTTATCGCCTAGGCTCAGCAGTTTGAGCACCGCCTGCTGTCGCTTAGCGACGGCACTGCTGCTGTGCCTAGAGCTACCGACTGATGGCGCCGTGCCCACGGATGGTAGTTCGGAGGAGGAGGTGGAGGAGGGGTGGGAGGAGGAGGAGGCATAGTAGGCCTGAAACACCTGGACCGAGGTAGGCCCCGCAATCCTCGGCGTCGGCAGTATATGACCAGCCCCAGGGTCAGACTCGGTCCCAGCCTCCACCAAGTTAACCCAATGTGCCGTCAGCGATATATAGTGGCCCTGCCCGGCAGCACTCGTCCACTTGTCCGTGGTCAGGTGGACCTTGTCAGAAACGGCGTTGGTCAGGGTACGGGTGATGTTGTCTGACACGTGCTGGTGCAGGGCTGGGACGGCACACCGGGAAAAGTAGTGGCGGCTGGGGACCGAATACCGAGGGGCGGCCGCCGCCATGAGGTTGCGAAAGGCCTCGGTCTCTACTAGCCTATAGGGCAGCATCTCCAGGCTAAGCAATCTGGAGATGTGGATATTAAGGGCTTGGGCGTGCGGGTGGGTTGCACTATATTTGCGTTTCCGCTCCAGCGTCTGGGGTATGGAGAGCTGAACGCTGGTGGATGCTGTGGAGGATCGTGGAGGCGACGATGGGGTTTTTGTGGCAGGGTCCTGGGCAGGGGACTGACTATCAGCTGACACAGGGGAAGGAGCAGTGGTGTGCACGGCCTGAGGTGAACGGGCTTGTTGCCACTGAGTGGGGTGTTTAGCATTCATATGCCTGCGCATACTGGTGGTAGTTAAGCTAGTAGTGGTGGAACCCCTGCTGAGCCTGGTTTGGCAAATGTTGCACACCACAGTCCGTCGGTCATCCGGTGTTTCCTTAAAGAACCTCCAGACTTCTGAAAATCTAGCCCTCGCCGCAAGAGCCCTCGCCACGGGAGCTTCACTAGTTGACACATTTGGCGCTGATGCACCAGCTCTGGCCCTGCCTCTCCGTCTGGCCCCACCACTGCCTCTTCCAACCTGTTCTGGTCGAGGACTTTCCTCCGTCTCAGAAGCACTGTGTTCACCCGGCCTATCAACCCAGCTTGGGTCTGTCACCTCATCATCCTCCGATCCCTCAGTCTGCTCCCCCCTCGGACTTCCTGCCCTGACAACAACTTCCCCACTGTCTGACAACCGTGTCTCCTCATCGTCGGACACCTCTTTACACACTTCCACTACGTCAAGAAGGTCATCATCACCCACAGACTGTGACTGGTGGAAAACCTGGGCATCGGAAAATTGCTCAGCAGCAACCGGACAAGTGGTTTGTGACTGTGGGAAGGGTCCAGAAAACAGTTCCTCAGAGTATGCCGGTTCAAATGCCAAATTTTCCTGGGAGGGGGCAGACTGGGCGGGAGGAGGCTGAGGGGCAGGAGCTGGAGGAGTGGCGATTTCGGTGACATGGGTGGACTGCGTGGAAGACTGACTGGTGGACAAATTGCTCGAAGCATTGTCGGCAATCCACGACATCACCTGTTCGCACTGTTCTGGCCTCAACAGTGCTCTACCACGAGTCCCAGTAACTTCAGACATGAACCTAGGGAGTGTAGCTCTGCGGCGTTCCCCTGCTCCCTCATAAGCAGGTGGTGTCTCACCCCGGCCAGGACCACGGCCTCTGACCCCTGCAGTAGTTGGACGCCCACGTCCCCGCCCTCGTCCTCTACCCCTAGCCCTCGGGTTAAACATTTTTAAAATGAGAGTTATAACTTTAATTTTTTTTTAACTTTTTTTTGTGTTTTTTTTTTTTTTTGTGTTTTTGAGTTTTTAAAAACAAACAATGCTATCCTATAGCTATGGCTATTTTCTAGCCAAGTATGAAAGCACACTACTATGCCAGATGAGATGACGCAGAGTTATGAAACAAAATAAACGTAAAATAAAAAAGGAAAAATGGCAGACTGTGCCTAATTGAAATCCAACCCCTACTAAATTTTCCCACTTCGGTCTTTGCAATGGATATGTGCGTCACTAAGCGCAAAACACAGCGGTCGCAAGTCTCACTACAAATTGCTCACAATTTGCTAGTAGATGCACTGCAGCAAGTACAGCCACCAGCAGATCAACCAGAAATCAAATATATATAACGCTACTGTAGGCGTAAGTAAGCCGTTTAGATTCTCCTATGGCTATTTTCTAGCCAAGTATGAAAGCACACTACTATGCCAGATGAGATGACGCAGAGTTATGAAACAAAATAAACGTAAAATAAAAAAGGAAAAATGGCAGACTGTGCCTAATTGAAATCCAACCCCTACTAAATTTTCCCACTTCGGTCTTTGCAATGGATATGTGCGTCACTAAGCGCAAAACACAGCGGTCGCAAGTCTCACTACAAATTGCTCACAATTGGCTAGTAGATGCACTGCAGCAAGTACAGCCACCAGCAGATCAACCAGAAATCAAATATATATAACGCTACTGTAGGCGTAAGTAAGCTGTTTGGATTCTCCTATGGCTATTTTCTAGCCAAGTATGAAAGCACACTACTATGCCAGATGAGATGACGCAGAGTTATGAAACAAAATAAACGTAAAATAAAAAAGGAAAAATGGCAGACTGTGCCTAATTGAAATCCAACCCCTACTAAATTTTCCCACTTCGGTCTTTGCAATGGATATGTGCGTCACTAAGCGCAAAACACAGCGGTCGCAAGTCTCACTACAAATTGCTCACAATTTGCTAGTAGATGCACTGCAGCAAGTACAGCCACCAGCAGATCAACCAGAAATCAAATATATATAACGCTACTGTAGGCGTAAGTAAGCCGTTTAGATTCTCCTATGGCTATTTTCTAGCCAAGTATGAAAGCACACTACTATGCCAGATGAGATGACGCAGAGTTATGAAACAAAATAAACGTAAAATAAAAAAGGAAAAATGGCAGACTGTGCCTAATTGAAATCCAACCCCTACTAAATTTTCCCACTTCGGTCTTTGCAATGGATATGTGCGTCACTAAGCGCAAAACACAGCGGTCGCAAGTCTCACTACAAATTGCTCACAATTTGCTAGTAGATGCACTGCAGCAAGTACAGCCACCAGCAGATCAACCAGAAATCAAATATATATAACGCTACTGTAGGCGTAAGTAAGCCGTTTAGATTCTCCTATGGCTATTTTCTAGCCAAGTATGAAAGCACACTACTATGCCAGATGAGATGACGCAGAGTTATGAAACAAAATAAACGTAAAATAAAAAAGGAAAAATGGCAGACTGTGCCTAATTGAAATCCAACCCCTACTAAATTTTCCCACTTCGGTCTTTGCAATGGATATGTGCGTCACTAAGCGCAAAACACAGCGGTCGCAAGTCTCACTACAAATTGCTCACAATTTGCTAGTAGATGCACTGCAGCAAGTACAGCCACCAGCAGATCAACCAGAAATCAAATATATATAACGCTACTGTAGGCGTAAGTAAGCCGTTTAAATTCTCCTATGGCTATTTTCTAGCCAAGTATGAAAGCACACTACTATGCCAGATGAGATGACGCAGAGTTATGAAACAAAATAAACGTAAAATAAAAAAGGAAAAATGGCAGACTGTGCCTAATTGAAATCCAACCCCTACTAAATTTTCCCACTTCGGTCTTTGCAATGGATATGTGCGTCACTAAGCGCAAAACACACCGGTCGCAAGTCTCACTACAAATTGCTCACAATTGGCTAGTAGATGCACTGCAGCAAGTACAGCCACCAGCAGATCAACCAGAAATCAAATATATATAACGCTACTGTAGGCGTAAGTAAGCTGTTTGGATTCTCCTATGGCTATTTTCTAGCCAAGTATGAAAGCACACTACTATGCCAGATGAGATGACACTGAGTTATTAAAAAAATAAACGTAAAATAAAAAGTAAATGGCAGACTGTGCCTAATTGAAATCAAACCCCTAATAAATTTTCCCACTTTGGTGTTTGAGGTGGATATGTGTGTCACTAAGAGCTAAACACAACGGTAGCAAGTCCCCCTGCAAATTCCTCACAATATGGTACTAGCTGCAAATAAAATAAAAAAAGTAGAACGTTATTGTAGCCCTAAGAAGGGCTGTTGGGTTCTTGGAGAATCACTCCTGCCTAACAGTAAGCTAATAGAACACCCTAACGCTTTCCCTGACCAGCAGCAGCTCTCTCCCTAGCGGCATCCAGACACAGAATGATCCGAGCAGCGCGGGCAGCGGCTAGTCTATCCCAGGGTCACCTGATCTGGCCAGCCAACCACTGCTATCGACGTGTAAGGGTACCACGTCATGCTGGGTGGAGTGCAGAGTCTCCTGGCTTGTGATTGGCTCTGTTTCTGGCCGCCAAAAAGCAAAACGGCGGGAGCTGCCATTTTCTCGAGCGGGCGAAGTATTCATCCGAGCAACGAGCAGTTTCGAGTACGCTAATGCTCGACCGAGCATCAAGCTCGGACGATCATGTTCGCTCGTCTCTAGACTGCACGTGTCTCAGGTCTCTCGTCCTCCTCCCCTGCCCCGTCTCCCTCTCTAATTCTAATAAATTCACCCTACACTAGTTGGCTCTCAGCAGGGAGGGATAGCCAAGTAAACCACGGCCCTTTACAGCTGACTCTCCCAAAGAACAGAGACTCCCTATATTATATGAGCGAAGCCTAATGATCCAGTTCACTGAAAAGAGACTAACTTCCCATCACTAATTCAGAGATGACTCCGTTCTGGAAAAAAGGAGGTAGAGAGTGACTTTCAGGCCCCCTCTAGTGGGCGGGTCCTGTAACTTCCTCCCATGATGGCAGCCCTGGGGGCGGTGTGGAGATGTGTTGACAGGAGCTGAAGACATCTGGCAGCAAATTCAAAAGTCATGGCCGGCAGAAGTCAGAATAAAGTCCTCTTCTTGTCACCGGTGAGGTACTACATGCCACTAATGGCTTTTTTACTGACTGAGTACTAGCTCTTAAAGGACACCTGTCATCAGGTCTGTGTCACTTGTCCTGTCACTACTACCTGTTGGAGCAGCTCACAAGGATCCCATCCCAGCCTTTATCTAGTTATTTCATACATTAATCATTATAAAATCATCTATTTTTTATCATGTAAATGAGGCTGGTCACATGGTCAGAGGCAGTGATGTCACCGCTGTTACTCCTCCCCTCTCCTCCCCCTGCTCATGTGTGTAATGTATAGTAAAGCATGGCTAGTGTGTGTGCTGCATCTGCTGACATGCTGCATCCTCCTAATATACAGGTGAGAGACACAGACATCAGCTACACATGAATCTCACATGTTCTGCTGTAACATGGCTGCCTGGCGCTGCTGTATCTCTCCTAAACACACACACATGCACACACAGGCTGCAGGGGGCGTGGCCACCAGCACCAGGAAGCACATCATTATACAGGCTCACATCATTATACAGGCTGTCAGTCAAGCACTGGGGGTGTGGCTGTGCCTCCCACTCATGAATAGAGTGGACAGCTTGAATATGCTAATGCTTCATTCGACATTTCACAGGTCATTTGCATACAGCTTTAGGACCTCATTGCTTAGGTTTACAGGCATGTAGAGGGACAATGAAGGGGTAGAGGCAATGCTCTCTAATGGCAGTTTATGAAAATATATTTAGTTTAGGGGGGTTATTTTGCATGACGGGTTCTCTTTAACATGTGTAGTAGTGTAATTCACAGAGGGCCAGTGAGTCAGGTCTGAATTTTTTATGCTTACAAAAAATATTTTGGATGTTAGCCACAAATATATTCAGAAAACGTAAATATAACACCTGAACCCCTTAGCCCATAGAGGAATCACTTCTTTCATATTTAGTTTTTTTTATTTTTACATTTTTTACTTTATGATTGCCAAATTTGCTGCGGTTATAAACCACATGCCAGGGTGAAGTCATTTTGTACTTTCCAAAGAAGGCGTTTCTGTGGTTAGAACTGCTTTCCCAATGTGTTTACAGTAAGTGGTCTTAAAATAATAATTTTTAGATGGTAAACCATCTTTTGTGTTGGTACTGGCAGGGTTAATAACAAAAATGAAGAGATTCTCTGGAAATGTTTTTCATTAGGGAACTGTGACTATAATATTAATAAAAGCTGGTGGTAATATCAAAAAGATCTCATTATATTGGGAAATGATGCCCTCTTATTCAGGCCCTCTCTGGGAAGCTTATTACAGAGTCTAACGTGTGCCTTCACTTAATTTGGAAATAACTATCCAGTTGCCAAAAACCTATATTTTTAAAGGGTTCTTGCATTCCTACAAACATTTGAACCTTTAATCTCAAGATTAAATGTCTTCTCATCTTTTGACAAAAAAACCCCCAAACAATTGGGGCACATTTACTTACATTCCCGCTGTAGTTCACCGAAAATGCATTGTCCGACGATAATGCACTGTGCCGCAATTCACTAAGATTGAGCACCCGATATCCTGCATGTGTCGCTTCCGCCGCTCAGGTGTAATAGAGTTCACCATCTTTTTAGTGGTTTATCTAAGTGCTTGGGCTTGTGATACATTTTGAAAGTTAAATCCTGCACTCAGTCCGATTAAGTCAGATCATCCAACGGCTCGCCACAATTTGTGTCACATGGAAGCCAGTGCAGCTGCGCCAAAAAAGGATCCCATCTGCCAAAATCCCAGCACAGACACTTGTTAACTACCTGTGTAAGACGTGTAATCCCCGAAATATCCTTAGTAAATGAGCCCCATTTTTTCCATTACGTTGGTACCAGTCCACAGAAGCAGATAACTCCTTTAGCATGTCTTCTGGTTCAGATTGAACAGACAGGATATGTTTATCTCGTTCAAGACATGGGGTAGGCAAGGGAAGCAAACGCTTAGGGTGCCGTCCTGGCCTCCCAACCTGGAGGGCATTGTGCCAACCCTCAATATCAATCATTGGAATGTGCACTGAATCCTGGACACAGGTGCTGTGGTACTACCACTGCCTGTGGTCTCTGCATGACATGGGTGGCACTCATGTCTATCTAAGCGGGTTCCCTGTGCTATCTAAGGGGGGGCTCTGTGCTATCTGGCATAGGGGGGTCTCTGTGATATCTATGGGTGCCCTTTGCTATCCAGGGGGGTCCTATGCAATTTGACTATTGGGGGGCCCTGTGCTATCTGAGTAAGCGTCCCTTTGCTATCTAATTAAAGGGGGTGGGGGAGGTCACTGAGCTATCTAGGGGAATGCAATCTGTGTGACTAAGGGTGGTCCTTTACTATCTAACTAAGGGAAGGATTACAGCAAAAGGGCGCACTGGCACTATCTGTCTCATATGGAACAACACTAGGCTGGCTGGCTATCGCACTATGGAGGGGGGCAGTACAGTGTGGCACCATACCGTACCATGCAGGGAAAAATGAGAGCATGCGCCATCTTTTCCTGTGTTTAGGGCTGGCGCCATGCATTGCTGTGGGGAGGGGTGAGTAGCACTCACCCTTCCTCCTCTCCAGTGTGCTGTAGTGTGCTTGCCAAACATGCAAAGTCTGACAGAAAATGTGCCCCACTGTCTCACAGTTCTCCACACTGTCCTCTGCTTCTAGAAGCACATTTAACTCTTGCAGTACTGCAGGGTAGGGGTTTGGCCAGCTCCCTATCCTGGCTGCTGAACCCCTCCCTCACATATGGTGCCCCAGGGCAGAGGCTCAGGCTGCTGCTTCTATGAGTATCTAGCCCCCTGCTCAAGCTGTGAGTACCCCTTTCCACCATAGCCTATAGATCTTGAGGTCCCTGTAGAAGACCTGCTCCCCCCTCCTCTGGGCAGCTTATACTCCCAACTTCTTCCATTCCAGTGTGCACCATACTGACTGGTGACCTGGGGCACTTTTATATCCACCAGCGATTTCCAGAAGGTGAACTTTAACCCACTCCCATTGGCGGTGCCAGTCTGGGGATAGGCACAGCTCTTCCACATCCGGGTCGCCAGGTGTTTAAAATTCTATGGCATTGTCGTTCCCACAGCCTCCATAGCTGTGCAATTCCTATAGCGCCTCTTGTGGTCTAGACGGCTGTGACCCAAGCACCAGTTGTTCCTGCACCTGTTGGTGAGTTCCCCAGACTTGGGAGTCCTTGTCTTAATCTGCATTTTTGGGTCTTGTAGTTCAACTTTGGGGTTGGAGTCTGTGGCTATGGAATTGATGCTTTCAAAAGTGAAGTAGTTTGCTGAGGCATCACGTCTACTATCACCCCCAACAGTTCCAGCGTTTAGTGATACTTATTTCTGTGATGTGTCTCCACTCAATACTCACCTGACTGAAGACACCAGGTCCAAATATTACAGAACGAGCACTTGGACATCTGGTCCTTGGTGTCTGCGGATTTGGTGATTGTTGACAAGGTGTGCCATTTTGAGTGCGGTGTAGTAAATGAAATCAAAATACCCGAGACAATGGCCATAATTATATTCAAGTTTTAGTAGTTTTGGGTTGTGAAAATTACTCAGAAATGTCCTGAAAAGTCTGCGTCATTATTTATTTATACACGAGCGCTTGGTGGAAATTTGATTTAGGTGGAGGTTGAACCAAAGTCATGATGTTGGTTCAGACAATTTATTTATATAGCACATATTCCATTGCACTGTACAACTCATGGCGTACATACACTTACAAGTTATTAATAATGCTAATATATCTTTATGGAGTGCCATCATATTCTGCAGCGTCTTACAGATCATCAGGTACATATGGAGACAAAATAAGACATTATGGAATAATACCACTGTCAGAAGGGCCAATAGGAATATGGACCTGGCACACAAGAGCTTACAGTCTTTCGGATACATTTAATTAGCTGTATTTTACACCCTACATTTAGCAGCCATACAAATAAAATAAGACACCACAATAGCATAGTCATATGAAACAGGGCCTGCTCCCATGAACTTACACTCTATAAGGATGGTGAATGGGCTGGTACAATGGTCACAAGAGTTTACTATCTATGAGGAGGAAGACACAGGAGGTGTCGACACTTGGGACGATGGTCCAGCCATTCATTAATGGGATCAAATAATGAAATAAATAAATTAAAATAGATAATTTTGGATAATAAGTTTACTGATGAGTGGCTTTCGGTCATGATGACCACAATGCCCTTACTTGGGGCAGCTTCTTTCTGCTTTTCCACCTCTATGGGGTTCTCAGAGGATAGTGCATAGGTCTGTCTATTTTGTGGGCCTGTAAGTTCTGGCGTAAGTGTTCCACCTCTTGGGGCTGTCATTTCTCCATCCAGTGTTTGTGTCTCGTGGCTGCCCCCTTCTGCCCTCACAGAGATGATCAAGTCCTAAAATGCTCCATTATGGTGATCCTTACCAAAAAAGCAGAGGCCTTTCTACAGGACAGATGAAGATGATCTTCATTTTGAGGGTCATCTGCCACAATCTCCATAGCCAACTGTTTGTGCTAATTCAGTCAGACCTGGAGCGATTTGTGTTTTTTTCTTCTTCTCTTACCTGGAATTGCCATGGTAAGACATAATCATGGACGGTATGGTACAGGGCTAGGGATGCAGCTGTTATAAAGAGGAGTTGCAGCAATACCCGAGTGTTCCAGTTTGTATATGCCAAAGGTTGGGTGGTGGTGTATCACTTCAGGCATCAGCAATTATTGTTTGCTGTTGCCTGATGGGGTCCATCTGTCGGACATCAGACTCAACATCTTTTTGTCCGGGTTGCAGATTGGAATGGAGATGTGACGTTTTTGTTGGAGTCGGAGGGTCATGTCGTTGGGGATACATGACCTCCTTCTTGGCAGTTTTTCATGTGTAACACAGCCCTACATGCCCTTAGATAAGGCAGGCATACAGGGTCTTATCTGGTGTTATATAATGTGGAATGGTTAAAAGTGTGTATAAATTCAAATAAACAAACTGTAAAATTATTTAAGGTTTCAATAAAGCTGCAGCCGACCCAAGTCAAACCACAATTGAAAATGGTTAAGCGATGGTTTTCTGTGTGGCTATTTAAGTTTGGATTATGTAGTATTAAAGGGGCCAATCCTGCTCTGGGGTAAAGAGCGTTTATTATTTGAGCAATCTTCAAAAGCTGTCTGCTTTTTCATTATTATATTAAAAAAGTTCATCTGCCTAAAACATGCAGCCTTTTGAACTCTCTCTTATATCTGTCTATATATATTTGTATATGTTTATCTGTATGTCTATCTATCAATTTTTCTATTTGTATATCTATCTGTCTATCTCACATATTACCGCATATACTTGTTTATAAGCCAAAGTTTTTTAACTCAAAAAATGTGTCGAAAAACATACCCTCTGCTTTTACATGAGGCAATAAAAAAATAAACTAACATACTCACCTACCACACTCCCAATGCTTGACGCGGCTCCACGCTGCTCCGCGCGGCTTCCGGTGACTCCTCTTCTGTCTTCTTTCTGCTGTAACTGCTGGCAGAGATGCGTACATACAGTCTGCTGGGCGGTGCACACTATGATGCAATCAGTGGCGACACCGCCATATCATAGTGTGTGCCGGCGGGCAGAGCGCATGGATGCATCTCTGCCAGCAGTTACAGTAGAGAGAAGACAGAAGAGGAGTCACGGGTTGGAAGCATCAAGGGGCCAAGCATTGGCGACGGCCACAAGGTAAGTATGTAAGTTTATTTTTTTATGTGCTGGGCATACTGGGGGCTGGTTAGCTATATATTACACTGGGCTGGCTATATACAGAAGGGGGCTGGCTGGCTATATACTACAGGGGGTTGGCTGGCTATATACTACTGGGGGTTGGCTGGCTATATACTACTGGGGGCTGGCTGGCTATATACTACAGGGGGCTGGCTATATACTATTAGAGGCTGGCTATATACTACTGGGGCTGGCTGGCTATATACTACTGGGACTGGCTGGCTATATAGTACTGGGGGCTGGCTGTCTATATACTGACTATAATGAGTATGTACAGTACTTCACTTATTACCTCACACATCACTTCACACATAAGCTGTTTTATACTGAGCTTATATTAATGTCCTGTGGACAGGGGTGAATCAAGCCTGTCTGCTGACTGAGGCGAACCATAGAGAGACGCCCCCCTATATATGCAATATGTCAGGGAGTGTCAGGACCAGATCCATCATATTGGTTTGGTGTAAAAAAAACCCAATGCAAAATGCATACAGCGTGCCGCCATATAGTATAAAATGCATACAGCGTACCGCCATGTAGTATAACATGCATACAGTATACTACCATGTAGTATTAAATGCATACAGTGTACCGCCATGTAGTATAAAATGCATACAGCGTTCTGCCATGCAGTATAAAATGCATATAGAGTACAGCCATGTAGTACAAAATAGAAGCCCCTATAAATATCACAAATACTGCATATACGTACAGCATATATACACATATACAATCAGTAGATACAGCAGATACACACACATATATACATATATACACTTATACACACACATATACATATATACACACATATACATATATACACATATACACACACATAATCTTATATACACATTTATACACACAAACATATATACACATATACACACACATATACATATATACACATATACACACGCACATATATACACGTATACACCCGCACATATATTACATATACATATATATATGCAAATATAAAGTAGCCTTACCGTTCGGCCTTCTCCTGCAGGCTGGCAGGGGGGCGGAAGCTCAGTGCCGGCAGCGCTGGGGGGTGCGCGCAAGGTGCCGGCAGCATCGGGGAGCAAGATGCCAGATGGAGGGCTGCAATGTGGTCCCATCCGGCGTGCGGGAGCTCAGTGCCGGCCTGTGGGAAGTGGGAGCACGGTGTCACCCCCCCCCTTTCCCCCCAGCAGGAGGCTCACCTGAGGCGAGACGCTCAACTCGCCTTGTGGCAGGTGCGCCCCTGTGCATGTGATTGGATTTTGGTGCATCGGCGCCGGCTTGCACGCAACAGAAATCGGGGGAGTGTGGCTGTCGGACAACCCTATGGATTCAGACTAACCGCGGTATTTAAAAATGAGATTGTGTCGATAGATCAAACACTCACATGCACAGTAAAGAAGCAGGTGAAATCCGGCGGACCTCGGGGTAGAAACGACGGATGCCGGACCTAATCCCTTACATATGGTGGAGGTATGCTATGGCACTAAATAACCAGGGCCAGATACAGGCTGGTGGGGTCCCTGGGCGCCCCCATTAAATGTAGTCTAGACAGGGTAGAGCAATTGCTATATACAGCCTCCCCAGTAATAACTATATACAGCTCCCAGTATTCACTATATACAATCCCAAGTAATCACTATATACAGCCCCCCAACAATAACTATATATTGCCCCCAGTAATCACTATATACAACCCTCCAGCAATCACTGTATACAGCCCCAGTAATCACTATATACTAGCCCCCCAGCAATCACTATATAGAGCCCCCAGCAATCACTATATAGAGCCCCCAGCAATTACTATATACAGCTTCCCCAGCAATCACTGTATACAGACCCCAGTAATCACTATCTCACTTCCCCCAGTAATCACTATATACACTTTCCCCAGTAATCACTATATACAGCCCCCAGTAATCACTATATACAGCCCCCAGCAATAACTATGTATAGTCCCCAGCAATCACTACATACAGCCCCCAGCAATAAATATACAGTCCCCAGTAACTACTGTATACAGCCCCCTAACAATAACTATATACAGCCCCCAGTGATCACTATATACAGCCTCCCCAGCAATCAGTATATACAGCCCCCAGTAATCACTTTATACAGCCCCCCAGTATTCACTGTATACAGCCCCCCAGTAATCACTATATGCACCCCGAGCTTTAACTATATACAGTCGCAACATTACCTATATACAGTCCCACAGCATTAACTATATACAGTCCTCCAGCATTAACTATATACAGACCCACAGCATTAACTTTATCCAGTTCCCCTATAACAACTATATACAGTCCCCTTATTATAACTATATAGACATCCTATAATAACTCACTATAAAAACTATATACAGTCCAAGGTAAAATGATAAAATTATATTTCACATTCCTCTGTTCCCGCAATGTGCGCCGACCTCATCATCTTCCCTCGTGGTGTCCCTAGAAGGTGTACCAAGATGGTGGCTCTGTCATCTTGATTTACCTTGCATCGTCTAATGGCAGAGCATGGAACGTATTGTTCCCTGGTTTTGTCATTGGCTGAAGTCGGGGGATGCCCCACGTCTGCCGACTGCCCGGTGCGGCAAACCCACAGCCCGGTCCCAAATACACAGAGGGCGATTCGGGCAGAATTGTCCACATTTGGTGGGGGCCCCTTTAACCCCTTAATGCTGAAGCCACTTTTCACCTTCCTGACACGGCCCATTTTTTCAAATCTGCCCTGTGTCACTATAAATGGTTATAACTTCGAAACGCTTTAACATATCCAAGTGATTTTAAAATTGTTTTCTCGTGACACTTTGTACTTCATGTTAGTTGAAAAATGTTGGTGTTATGTTTTGCATTTATTTATGAGAAAATCAGATATTTGGTGAAAATTTGGAAAAATTCGTGATTTTCGAACTTCAAAATGTTCTACTTTTTCCATACATAGTCATAACCGCAAAAAAATGTAATAACTAACATTCACTAAATGTCTAATTTATGTGGACATGGTTTTTTTAGGCATCCTCTTGTTTTTGTAGGATGTTATGGGCCTTTGAACGTTAGGTGCGATTTTTCACATTTTCATAAAAAACGCAAAATCCTGCTATTGAGGGACCTGCTCAGGTTTCAAATCACTTTGAAAGACCTAAATAAAAGTAAAACCCCATAAATTACCCCATTATAGAAACTACACCCCTCAACGTACGGAAAACAACTTTTATGAAGTTTGTTAACCCTTTAATTGTTTTAAGGGGTTAAAACAAAATCGGATACAATTTTGGAAGTAAACTTTTTTGGCTAAATGAATGTGTTTTTCAGAAAATGTACAAATTCTCAGTGGATAAAATACCAAAACGCTCCACAAAATTTGATACCCAATCCCTCCCGTGTATAACAATACCCCATATGTGGTGGTAACCCGCTGTATGGGCACACGCCAGGGAATCGGAGGGAGCTGCGCCATTCAGAACAGATTATGCATTGTCACTTTTTATTGGCTATACAATCTTTATTTTTTTGGCAATCTGGACATACAAGGGCTTATTTTTTGCGACATGAGATGCACTTTACAAATAATTCATTTTAGTGGGTCATTAGCTTATTGATGAGATTTTATTAACTCTTGAATGTATGGGTGAAAAGAAAATTGTCAATTTTGGTTTATTTTTTTTCGTATTTTTTGGGGGTCATACACCGTTCACTAAAAATACTACATTATCTTTATTCTATAGGTGATTACGATTATGGTGATACCTCATTTATACAGTTTTTCATTTATTTTTACAATTTTACTGGATAAAAACTAATATAGAGGAAATCTCATTTGTTTTTGCATCGCCATCTTTTCGGAGACGTAACTTTAATATTTTTTGGTTGACAGAGCTAGTTTTGGGCTTATTTTTTACAAGTTGAGTTGTTCTTTACAGTGGTACCATTTTGGCGCACATAACCTTTTTTGATCACTTTTTAGAACATTTTTGTCCGCACCTCCCGCCATGCAGTAATAGTACGTCAAATGTCGGGAAGGGGTTAAGGGCAAAAAGTGAGTCTCAATGGGGCACATGTATCATTTGTTTTCTTTTGTGACTTTTTAGGATACTTTAGCAGCGCTATGTATCTTTCTAAATTTGCCGTTGTGATACATGTACTTTGTCTCTGTTTTGCAGATTTTTACATGCTTTTGCAACTTTTTAGGTTCATATATGGAAGCATGGGGTCATGGATACAATTTTGAAAGTTAACTTTTTTGGCTAAATGAATGTGTTTTTCAGAAAATGTACAAATTCCCAGTGGATAAAATACCAAAACGCTCCACAAAATTTGATACCCAATCCCTCCCGTGTATAACAATACCCCATATGTGGTGGTAACCCGCTGTATGGGCACACGCCAGGGCATCGGAGGGAGCTGCGCCATTCAGAACAGATTATGCATTGTCACTTTCTATTGGCTATACAATCTTTATTTTTTTGGCAATTTGGACATATAAGGGCTTATTTTTTGCGACATGAGATGCACTTTACAAATAATTCATTTTCGTGGGTCATTAGCTTATTGATGAGATTTTATTAACTCTTGAATGTATGGGTGAAAATAAAATTGTCAATTTTGGTTTATTTTTTTTCGTATTTTTTGGGGGTCATACACAGTTCACTAAAAATACTACATTATCTTTATTTTATAGGTGATTACGATTATGGTGATACCTCATTTATACAGTTTTTCATTTATTTTTACAATTTTACTGGATAAAAACTAATATAGAGGAAATCTCATTTGTTTTTGCATCGCCATCTTTTCGGAGACGTAACTTTAACCCCTTAACGCTGAAGCCACTTTTCACCTTCCTGACACGGACCATTTTTTAAAATCTGACATGTGTCTATTTAAGTGGTTATAACTTTGGAACGCTTTAACATATCCAGTTGATTTTGAGATTGTTTTTTCGTGACACATTGTACTTCATGCTGGTTGAGAAATTTAATAAATATATTTAGTATTTATTTATGAAATAAATGGAAATTTGGCAAAAATTTTGAAAAAAACAATGTTTTCCAAATTCAAAATTTTCTACTTTTTGGAAAGTTGGTCATAGCACTAAAATAACTTGATAACTAACATTTTCCATATGTCTGCTTTAACTTGGCATCATTTTTCAAACATCTTTTCCTTTATTTTGGATGTTAGGAGGCTTATAACTTTAGGTGCAATTTTTCAGATTTTTACGAAAATCATCAAAACCTACTTTTGGAGGGTCAATTTAGTTAGAAGTGACTTTATAAGGCCCACATGACAGAAACCCCCCACAAATGACACCATTTTAGAAACTACACCCCTCAAAATATTCAAAACAACCTTTGGGAATTTTGTTAACCCTTTGAGCGTTTCATGAGCGTGAAAGATAAATGAAAGTGAAATTAGAGAAATGTAATTTTATCTTACTATAGATTCATTTAACACTAAAATTTGCACCTTCACAATGGGTTAAAAAGGAAAATGCATTTTACAATGTTGAGGGCAATTCCTCCTGAGCATGCCAATACCCATTTTGTCACTGTACCCTGCTGTACGGGCACAGGGGGGCACTTGGAATGGAAAGAGCGTTGTTTCGTTTTTGCAGGGCAAATATGGCTGAAAAAGTTTACATGTGTCAGGATGCATTTGGAGAGCCATAGTGGTACCAAAACAGAGGAAAGTCCCAACATGAGACACCATTTTGGAAAGTACACCCCTTGGAGAGTTTAGCAACGTGTAATTTGTGTATTTTCCCCAATAGGTGTTTGATTCAATTAGGCCCCAAAAGGGAAAAAAGGTGAAAATTTTCTCAAAAAAGTCACTTTTACCCCAAATTTTTGTAAGCCACAAGGGATAAAAGATGAAACAACCCCATAAATGTGTAAAACTATTTCTCCTAAGCACAGAACTGCACCACTTTTGCATATAAAGTGTTGTATGGGTGCACAGTAGGGCTCAGAAGGGAAAGTGGGGCTTTGGCCTTTTAGAAGCCAGATTTGACAATCATCCTTTACATGTGTCAGGATGCATTTGGAGAGCCCTAGTGGTACCAAAACAGAGGGGAACCCCAACAAGTGTCACCATTTTGTAAAGTGCACCCTTTGGAGAATTTAGCAAGGTGTAATATGTGTATTTTCCCCTACAGGTGTTTGCTTCAATTAGGTCCCTAAAAGGAAAAAGGTGAACATTTTCCCAAAAAAGTCACGTTTACGGCTAATTTTTGTATCCCATAAGGCATTAAAGATGAAACAACCCCAAAAAATGTGTACTAGCATTTCTCCCGAGTATAAAATTGCCCCACACATGCAAATAAAATGTTGTATGGGTACGCAGTGAAGCTCAGAAGGGAAAGAGGGGCGTTGGCCTTTTAGAAGGCAAATTTGACAGACATCCTTTACATGTGTCAGGATGCATTTAGAGAGCCGTAGTGGAAAGCACACCCCTTAGAGAATTTAGCAAGGTGTAATATGTGTATTTGTCCGTAAAGGTGTTTGATTTAATTAGGACTTAAATAGATAAAAGGTGAACATTTTCTTATAAAGGTCATTTTACTCCTAATTTTATATAGCCACAAGGGATAAAAAAATGTAATAACCCCTCAAAATGTGTAAACCTATTTCTCTCGAGTGTAGAAGTACCCCACATGTGTATATAAAATGTTGTATGGGCGCACAGTAAAAGGAAAGGGGAATGTTTGCCTTTTAGAAGCCAAATTTGACAGAAATGTTTGACATGCATTTGGAGAACCCTAGTGGTATAAAACAGATAAGAATCCGAAAAGTGACCCTAATCTTTGAATGCACACCCCTTAGAGAATTTTGCAATGTGTAATATATGTATTTGCTCCTACCGGTGAATGATCCAATTAGGCCCGAATCATTAAAAAGGTGAAAATTTTCCTATAAATGTCACTTTACCCCTAATTTATGTAAGCCACAAGGGATAATATATTAAATAACCCCAAAAAAGGTGTAAAACTATTTCTCCCGAGTGTAGAAGTACCCCACATGTGCATATAAAATGCTTTATGGGCGCACAGTAGAGGAAAAGAGGGATGTTTGTCTTTTAGAGGCCAAATTTGTAAGAAATCCTTCACATGTGTCAGGATGCATTTGGAGAGCCGTAGTGGTACCAAAACAGAGGAAAACCCGAAAAGTGACCCTAATTGTTGAATGTACACCCCTTGGGGAATATAGCAAGGTGTAATATGTGGTGTAGTGAAATACACGTGGTGAAATGAGCATTTTGAACATATAGGTGGTTTCCAAATATGATGTGCAACGGAGTTCAAGATGGAAATTGCAATTATTTCTGGAAAGTTCAGTGCCCGTTATGTGGCGCCCCTTATGAAATAATGGAGGGGTATAGGGAGCAACGGGACATAACAGTTGTTACAATTATTCATTTTACCGAAATTAATTCACAATAGGTTGGGCGTGAATTGTGAATGTCTAGTGTATAAGGAGGTAGAATATACCAGGGGACCAACTAAACGTTTGTCACTCTGGAGTTGTCGCAGGTCTCTTAGTACATAGTGTCCATCCTAACTTCTCTTTTGGAACAGACTCTTTATTGAGTCCTACTATTAGAAGCAGCAGAATTCACCGGGAAAATGCTGTCCTGGCAAAACACAGGAACATCTAAACCAGAGGTACTGGGGCCGTCCTTCTTGTCCCAATATTAGTTTCCTAATATCTTCCTCTTGAAAACGGAGAAATGATACGGCAGGACCTGCACATTGGAACAGCTCGTAAGAGTTGTACACCATAATCTGTACAATGTACACGGCCCGCACTTTTGTACCAAATCTTCGTTTTAGTAGGGAAATTATCACCAAGTGTTGCTCTTATTCACCCTAGCGATGCCCATTGTGACGAATATTGCTGCTTTTGGCTGGACCAAATCGACCAGCCAATAGCGACAAACATGGACAGAGGGGGGCAACAAAACCCCTCTGGACCGCAAAGCAAAATTGGTGGCTGTCAGGAACAGCCGTCACCCTGCCCCGATCACCGTGTCTATAGACATGGTGACCGGTATTACTGACGTCATAAGTAAATTCGCTGCTATCGGCTCGTCTGAATTGATGAGCCAGTAGCAGCGATAATTAACTGGGGGTGTGTGGGGGGGACGTAACCCTTCTGGTCCATGGGGCAGGATGGATGGCTGTCAGGAACAACCACCGTCTTACCCCGATCAGTGAACAGCCGCCGTCTTACCCTGACCGGTGTTGGAAAGTCACTACCCGCCGCACCGTTCTATAACAACGCTCGTTGGGAATAGGCTATACAATCTTAATTTATTTTTTAAGCAATTTAGACAAATAAGGGATTATTTTTTGCGAGACGAGATGCACTGTAAAAAAAAACTTAATTTTAGTGGGTTTTTAGCTTATTGAAGAAATTTTATTAACTTTTTACGTGTGGAGGAAAATAAAATCATCAATTCTTGTTTTGGATTTTTAGCATTTTTTTGGGGGGTTGTTCACTGTAGCATAACAATAATATATTATCTTTATTCTACGGATCACTACGATTACGGTGATACCTCATTTATATAGTTTTATTTTTATTTGTCCAATTTTATTGAAGGAAAACTAGAATAGAAAAAATTGCATTTGTTTTAGTATTGCCATTTTTATAGCAGCATAATTATAGTATTTTTTGGTTTACGGAGCTGGTTGTAAGCTTATTTTTTGCGTGACAAGTTGCTCTTTTTATTGGTATCATTTTGGTGCTTGTAACTTTTGCGCATGCCCAGTGTCTTACAGCCGGGTCCTGCCAGGAGGCAGGGACCCGGCACCGAGAGGAGGATCGCGCAGCCCCGGGCACCGGCAGTCCCGGGGCTGCGATCGGAGGAGCGGACCCCCCGGTAAGCGCCGCGGGGGGGTCCGATTCAACTTTCAATAACTTTAAATGCCTCTAACACACCGCGGTCAGCGCGACCGCGGCGTGTTAGGGGTTAACACCCGCGATCGGAGAAATCTCCGATCGCGGGTGTTAGAGGCGGGTGTCAGCTATAACATATAGCCGACACCCGCAGCTTCTGGCCCCGGCTCCGTTCAGGAGCCGGGGCCAGAAGCTTGACGTAATAGTACTGCATTTTGCGGGAACGCACCTCCCGCGATGCAGTACTATTACGTCAAATGTCGGGAAGGGGTTAATATTTTTTGGTTGACAGAGCTAGTTTTGGGCTTATTTTTTACAAGTTGAGTTGTTCTTTACAGTGGTACCATTTTGGCGCACATAACCTTTTTTGATCACTTTTTAGAACATTTTTGTTCGCACCTTCCGCCATGCAGTAATAGTACGTCAAATGTCGAGAAGGGGTTAAGGGCGAAAAGTGAGTCTCAATGGGGCACATGTATCATTTGTTTTCTTTTGTGACTTTTTAGGATACTTTAGCAGCGCTATGTATCTTTCTAAATTTGCCGTTGTGATACATGTACTTTGTCTCTGTTTTGCAGATTTTTACATGCTTTTGCAACTTTTTAGGTTCATATATGGAAGCATGGGGTCAGTTGTACTTTTTGGAAACTAAAAAGTCTACAAAAAGTTGCAAAACAAAGTAAAAACATCTGTCTTGGAAAGATCCATTTTGGAACACTGCAACAGATGTACCCGCCAGGTAACTTTTTAAAAGACATTTCCCACCAGATTACACCAGATTATTTTTAGCAAGTTTCAGGACATCATTCTTGAAAAGAACTTTATAAAAATATGTAAATGAGCTTGAGGCGCTCAGGCTCATGTCACCTGAGCGCCTCATGCCTCCGCCATACAATAATTATGCACGCCTCACCACTCAATATTCACCCCTGTGTCGCACTGACAGACAGCCACTGACATCAGCCAGCTGCCTGCAAATCTTACACATGCACAGAAACTCCTTTTTTGTGTAGCTTGAAATTTACTAGTGCGGCTGTGCAAGGAGGGAGTTATTGCACTTGCGTGAAATTTGCAGACAGCCGGCTGACGTCACGGCTGTCTGTGGGCTGTGGGTGGGTGGGACGTAGGGGTGAATACTGAATAGGGGCGGTGGGCATTCATAATTAATATATGACGATGCTATGAGCTTATTTACATATTTTTATAAAGTCCCTTTCTCTGGAGGAATAATGTCCAGAAACTAGCTATAAACAGTGGCATCATTCACTAGAGGTAACGAGCAGGCTTGTAAGGACAGTCTACCACCAGCAGTCTGGTGATAAATGTTTTTTAGACCCCTGGCAAAAATGCAACCAAAAAAAAAAAAAAAAACCTGAAAAAGAAGAGAAAAAAGCAGATCAAAATAAAGATACATGACCCCCAATGTCTTGCAGTCTGAACTGTGACCAAAATGGGTTAAACCCACATAATGACACTGTACAGCTGGGACTTGTACTTGTACTACTCGAATATACTAACAAGAATTTGCAGGCAATTGCAGGTACTGAATTGTAGCCGTATAGGGATAAAGTGTAAGCCGGACCGCGGACTGAATACTCTTAATCCCTATACTCCGCATAGTAGGCTCCCCCCTGTTTTATGTAGATTTAAACATTTTATCTTGCCTATCCAGTTCCCCACAGGGATCTATGGAACACCGTTTTTATGAATTGGACCCAAGGAAGAGAGCAGTTGTCCACATTCTGAGAATAAAGATCCACTTTTGCACATTCCATTAGTTTGCTTCTTGGTACTGAAATTAACACTGATGCTTGTTTTATGTATAACCTGCCTTTGACCCATGATTGCATCACACTTCCTATAATATAAATGCACAATGTGAACAGGCTGGTAGAAGAGCAGCTACATGTAATGAGGGGGTTAGCTCCACTAATTGCTTTTGTACTTAAGAATCTGTGGGATGTGAAGAACAAGTTTCCGTTGCTTGTTGATGACCAAGAAGGTAAAATATCCAATATCAAGCAGATATCTTATTCACCTAATGCCTATAAGGAGTTTTGTTTTCCAAATGTGAGTGAGACAAATGCCAAGAAAGTCGCATACAAACTGAAAAGTCATAGGACAAGTTATACAGGTGGAAACCTGAATGCTATGTCTGCCATGTGCGCTTTGCCAAAATAGCTACAGTGAAGAGGCATATACTGCAGAAGCATACTGTATTGATTGATGTTTTGCATTGTCTGTCCGGTGATAAGGAGCTTGAAAACAAAAGTGGCTTTGATGCTCATGCATATAAGTTCAGAGGCCAAGACAAGAAATGTGACTAGGCTGAAACCTGACCAAAGTGAGCAGGTCTGGAAACCTCAAATTATGAACACAGTGTCAGGCTTGTGGGTTGTGGATCCACTGGACCACTGCAGACGATGACTCAAGCCACTACCTGGGACGGCAGAGATGCAACGTCAGAGTTCAATCCGGAGTCAGCAACAGGAGGTCCAAGCAGAGGGGTACGGGAACACAGCACACAGGACAGCAGCATGGAGGATCACTGGTACACGGGAACACGGAGGAGCTCAGGTAACACAGGAACACGGAGGGACACAGGAACGCAGAAGACACAGGAACGCAGGCTAATCGCAGTAAAGCTTTCTCTCAGGCTGTGAGGCACAAAGATCCGGCAGGGCTTGCAGGAAGAGGCAGGCTTATATAGAATTGGGCAATATGGCCAGCGCCAATTAATGGAGCGCTGGCCCTTTAAATCTGGAGAAGGAGCGGCGCGCGCCCTAGCAGTTGGGGACGCGCGCACACCGCGGAGGGGAGCGAGCCAGGAGCCGGGCCAGGTGAGACGCGCTGGCGGCACGCTGGCGGGGGCAGAGCAGCACGGGTGAGCCCGCGACCTGCGATATGGGTTGCGGGACCACCCCTGACACCCAGTATGAGATTGTATTTAAACAGGATGATGGTGAAACTACAAGTTATGGGCTAAAGTTTGCTGAAGTTGGCGTACTTTAGCAATGCTATGTATCTTCCTAAATTTGCCATTGTAATACATATCTGGGATTTTTTCTTCGTCTCTGATTTGTGTTTTTTTTTAAATTTTTGCAACTTTTTAGCTGCATGTATGGAACTAAGCATGGGACCAGTTGTACTTTGTTTTGCACCTAAAAAGTTGCAAAACAAAGAAAACATCTGTTTTGGAAAGATACATTCAGGAACACTGCAACAGACACAAACTCTTCTAACTTCTTAAGACCCTGGCAAAGCTGCAAAAATGCACCTAAAAAGTGGCCAAAACTCTAAAAACCTGCAAAACTAAGAGAGAAACATAGGTGTGAACCCCTGACACCACTCCATTTCTTCTAAGAAATCCAGAGATAAGCCAATGGAAGAAGTCAGTCCATTTCACAATGTTGTCTGTTATCCAGTGCATGATCCAGGGGCAAGTGGTAAGTGTATACCCCAAAGTCCAAGTGATGAGAGGATTAAATACTAATCAGCTACAAATGGTGGTTTAGATGGTATTTAGATGGTTTTTAGATGGTATTATTCTCTGACATACATGAGTGAACAGAGTACTCACCCTTGATAATTAAAGGCTAATTTGCATATTAAATTAAAAAGAGACATTCAGATTTTCTTAAGAATTGCAAGCATCTAATGCAGGGGTCAGGAACCTTTTTGGCTGAGAGAGCCATAAGCGCCACATATTTTAAAATATAATTCTGCGAGAGCCGTACAATGGGGCTTATTTACTGAGGGTCCCGCGGCCGCATTTTTGTCGGGGATCACACCACCCGCCGCAGAAGATTATGATACACACGCCACCCCCCGCAGAACATTATAATACACACGCCACCCCCCGCAGAACATTATAATACACACGCCACCCCCCGCAGAACATTATAATACACACGCCACCCCCCGCAGTACATAATAATACACACGCCACCCCCCGCAGAACATTATAATACACACGCCACCCGCCGCAGAACATTATTATACACACGCCACCCGCCGCAGAACATTATTATACACACGCCACCCCCCGCAGAACATTATAATACACACGCCACCCGCCGCAGAACATTATTATACACACGCCACCCCCCGCAGAACATTATAATACACACGCCACCCCCCGCAGAACATTATAATACACACGCCACCCCACGCAGAACATTATAATACACATGCCACCCCCCGCAGAACATTATAATACACACGCCACCCCCCGCAGAACATTATAATACACACGCCACCCCCCGCAGAACATTATAATACACACGCCACCCCCCGCAGAACATTATAATACACACGCCACCCGCCGCAGAACATTATAATACACACGCCACCCCCCGCAGAACATTATAATACACACGCCACCCGCCGCAGAACATTATAATACACACGCCACCCCCCGCAGAACATTATAATACACACGCCACCCCCCGCAGAACATTATTATACACACGCCACCCCCCGCAGAACATTATAATACACACGCCACCCCCCGCAGAACATTATAATACACACGCCACCCCCCGCAGAACATTATAATACACACGCCACCCGCCGCAGAACATTATAATACACACGCCACCCCCCGCAGAACATAATACACACGCCACCCGCCGCAGAACATTATAATACACACGCCAACCGCCGCAGAAGATTAAAATACACCCGCCGCAGAACATTATAATACACACGCCACCCGCCGCAGAACATTATAATACACACGCCACCCCCCGCAGAACACTATAATACACACGCCACCCCCCGCAGAACATTATAATACACACGCCACCCCCCGCAGAACATTATAATACACACGCCACCCCCCGCAGAACATTATAATACACACGCCACCCCCCGCAGAACATTATAATACACACGCCACCCGCCGCAGAACATTATAATACACACGCCACCCCCCGCAGAACATAATACACACGCCACCCGCCGCAGAACATTATAATACACACGCCACCCGCCGCCGAAGATTAAAATACACCCGCCGCAGAACATTATAATACACACGCCACCCGCCGCAGAACATTATAATACACACGCCACCCCCCGCAGAACATTATAATACACACGCCACCCCCCGCAGAACATTATAATACACACGCCACCCGCCGCAGAACATTATAATACACACGCCACCCCCCGCAGAACATTATAATACACACGCCACCCCCCGCAGAACATTATTATACACACGCCACCCCCCGCAGAACATTATTATACACACGCCACCCCCGCAGAACATTATTATACACACGCCACCCCCCGCAGAACATTATTATACACACGCCACCCCCCGCAGAACATCCCAATACACACGCCACCCGCCGCAGAACATTATTATACACACGCCACCCACGGCAGAACATTATAATACACACGCCACCCCCCGCAGAACATTATAATACACACGCCACCCGCCGCAGAAGATTATAATACACACGCCACCCCCCGCAGAACATTATACACACGCCACCCCCGCAGAACATCCCAATACACACGCCACCCCCCGCAGAACATTATTATACACACGCCACCCCCCGCAGAACATCCCAATACACACGCCACCCCCCGCAGAACATTATTATACACACGCCACCCCCCGCAGAACATTATAATACAAACGCCACCCCCGCAGAACATCCCAATACACACGCCACCCCCCGCAGAACATTATTATACACACGCCACCCCCTGCAGAACATTATAATACACACGCCACCCCCCGCAGAACATTATAATACACACGCCACCCCCCGCAGAACATTATAATACACACGCCACCCCCCGCAGAACATTATTATACACACGCCACCCCCCGCAGAACATTATTATACACACGCCACCCCCGCAGAACATTATTATACACACGCCACCCCCCGCAGAACATTATTATACACACGCCACCCCCCGCAGAACATCCCAATACACACGCCACCCGCGCAGAACATTATTATACACACGCCACCCCCCGCAGAACATCCCAATACACACGCCACCCGCCGCAGAACATTATTATACACACGCCACCCACCGCAGAACATTATAATACACACGCCACCCCCCGCAGAACATTATAATACACACGCCACCCGCCGCAGAAGATTATAATACACACGCCACCCCCCCGCAGAACATTATACACACGCCACCCCCGCAGAACATCCCAATACACATTTGTTAAAGTGTCTGCGCCAGTTTTATGTGGCAGCTGCTCTGTGTCCCACAAGACTGCTAGACTGCTGTTACTGCTAAGCCGGACCATGCGCCACATTTATTACTGACGTGCATCACAATTTTGTCTTAGGTCCTAGCTATTTTGTATCTCAGCTGCTGCAGAACCTCACATTAATGTAGAAATGCAGTGGTGGGGGAAGATATGAGGGGATGACGCAGAGGGGTCTGTAAGGGACACTTAGGAGCTTCATAGCTGCTCCTGCACACAGGACACTAATGGGTTAGTGCAGAGTGTGAGGAAACACTGGGGGGGAGGGAGCACTTATCTCTGGGGGAAGACTCCTTCTCCTCAGGTGCTGCATGTCTCCTCAGTATGCAGCTCTCTGGTCTCCTCTGTCTGAATCTCCCGGGCTGCTACATCCAGCCCCGGGATTGGCTGCAGGCAGACAGTCTCCTCCCCTCCCTCTCTCACACATGGAGGAGACTGCTGCAGGGAGGGAGAGAGAGGCGCCGCCCCTGAATTAACCCCGCGGACCCTGCGCTGCTCTGCTGAATACATCCAGGGGCATAACTACAGCCAGGGGCACAACAGGAGCCAGATATGGGCCCCTGGTCTTGACAGGCAGCGTAGCAGATGCCACGGCTGTAGTAATGCCCCTGGATAGGAGCCCTGGCTGCGAGCCAGATGCGGCCATCAAAAGAGCCACATCTGGCTCGCGAGCCATAGGTTCCCGACCCCTGATCTAATGCATGTATCATTTTTGCTGTGGTCGACGCTATGTCCTTTCATGCAAAATGTGTAGTAGAAAATGAAAAGAATAAGCACGAAGGTCCTGGAAAGACTTTTAGTCTGGCAAACATTTCTGGCAAACAGAGATTGGAACCTCAATGCCAGACCTGGTGCATGAACTTTGCAAGGAGGTTTTGTATCCTAAAGTATACGCGCGGCATAAATATGTGTGTAAAGAACACATTGTAGATGTTTAAATACATCTGCAATGTGTTCTTCACACATATATATTGTTCTTCACATGCTATTTTGTTTGCACCGTTCCGCGCGTATCTCCCGACAAGTAAGCAGATGTGCCGAACATCTGTAATCTATTCTGCACTGTGTTCTGCACTGTGTTTTTCTCTTAAATGTTCCTGTGGTCACTGTGTTCACTGTGTTCAATGTTTTTATTCTATTCTTCACTGTTCTTCATTGTGTTTTTTTAATTAAATGCTCGATCGCGAGCAGGGGAAATACTGTTATTCTGGTCACCTAGCAACCCTTACGTTTAAAACGCATTGCACTCGCATTGCACTTGCAATGATTGCGAGTGCAATACGTTCTTGACACGCAAAAGTAGAGCATGCTGCGATTTTGACGCGCGTGAAAACGAACGCAAGCACGCGCGTGAAAACCAACGCTAATGGAGAAAGACCCATTGAATACAATGGGACAGAGTGCAATGCAAGTTCTGCGCGTCAAATGCACGCGCAGAACTCGCGCGTGAAAAACGCCAGTGTGGAAAGGGCTTAAGTGTGTGGCAAAAATTGTGCCAAAAAAGTGTCAGGAAATTAGAAATGTAGGAAACGTCTTGGGATTTCAACGCTGCGGCCAAATTGCCTGTCCCCTGCCTGCCAAAAAAGGCATGATTGTCGGAAAAGGACCAATATTGCAATGAGACATATAAATTATGTGCAGCGGGAAAGAAAAAAGACATAAAACAGTCAGAAAGTCAATAATGAATGCCCACCATAGTATATGTCTTTGTGTGTATCATAGCTGCATAAGGGCTCTGGTCCCCCTCCCTTCTCCATTCATAATTAACAGTTACTATGTCAATAGATAATGCAAAAAGATTCTACTGTCTCTTTACCTGCGTTCTACTATAATACTGCTATACAGAGATTGAGAATTCTCTTGTCTTTTATGTACTGTTACTACTATAACTGGGAGAGGAAAGACTGAGCAGTGAGTGAGCGTTATAGAAGAGCCTCCTCTAAAGGAGGGATTGAGCTGCATTTCACTGAGCAGTGTGCTGCAAGAAGGGCAGATTTAAAAACAGTTGGCAGGTGTAGATGGTCTTTAAAGGGGTATTCCGGGAATATGAACGTCTGACACAAAAATCCTTGATGATATAAATAAATGAATACAACAATACTCAATGTCATTAGTCACAAAACGGAGCTAAAATAATATGATTTTATGATTTACTAAATTTATGGCCTCTCTAAAGTAGGTGGAGTTATCACTAAGATGGCCGCCACTGGTAACTGCAAGTTCCATGATCTTTTAGTTCTCAGTAACTCCTCCTACCACTTATGCTCTGCTAACAGTGATGATATAACAGACTTTCTTGCTCTGTTACCATAGTAATGATGTGTAACTGCCATCACCACAACACTGACCATACTGGATGCTCTGCAACCAACCGACTACAGCCAAACATAGTCGTGATCACATGACCTGCCTAGACAGTTAATGGACATGTGATGTGGACATGTGACCAGCGGCCATCTTCTTTTCTGCGACGGACCGTGCGGAGGAAATTAACGGACTGATTAAAGGGCCAGTAGCATTTTAATTCTCCATCACAGTCTATGTCACCAGCATTTTCTGCTAAGGGGAGCAAAATTTTAAATAACAACTAATTACACATTAGCTTATATTTTGAGTGCCCACTTGTATATGAATTATGCTGATTCCTGGAATACCCCTTTAAATATTTTATACTCACATATAATGTCATTATCAGGTACAGAAAAGTAAGTAAGAATTAGACATGCCATGTTATTTCAATTTTTATGGGCCATCCTATTACTTGCTTACCTTTCAACACTTCATAAAAAATAGGTTGTTTGGACCTAGGACTACACCGGTAGCGAACATATACTTTATGGGTGGAATTTGTTCAAATTCTACCACTATTAAGGGTTGTCTGTTGGAAAATATGCCGCCCATTACAAAAAGCACATACCTGTTAGTGATCAAGTCATGTTAAATCTTCAAGGCCCTAAAATCTGTAATAAAGGACAATCCACTATGTGCGATTTATTCTACTGGTACTAACTTTGAGCCCAGGTTTCAAGTGTGACTGTTACTTTTGCAACAACCAATAGCTGCGCACTGTGCCTATACAGTGGGATACGTCACTCAGAGACCCCCCAGGATGTTTAGTGGCCAGAAGGAGGCAACAACTATGCCCTTGTCTGCCACTATTTGTCAATGCATACGCTAAGCCAGGGGTAGGGAACCTATGGCTTGGGATGGCTCTTTTGTTGGCTGCATCTGGCTCTTAGACAGATCTTTGATAAATAGTGATGGCTGCTGTTTGTGTCTTAGACTGATCACTGGACACAGGCAGCGATGTTACCGCTGCCTACGTCCTTTGTACGACCCAGGCACCATCGCCGCCATCTTCTAAGCCTGGGTCAAAAGCGGGGGGGGGGGGGGGGGGTTATGAGGAGATGGCTGCAGGGAGCGCTGGTAAATGAATATTCTTTTTTTTTTGCTGTGACTACTATCTACTGGGGGGCATGTGCTGTGGCTACCTATCTACTTGGGGGCATGTGCTGTGGCTACCTATCTAATGGGAGTATGTGCTGTAGCCACCTATCTACAGGGGGTATGTGCTGGGACTACCTATCTACTGGGAGGCATGTGGTGGGTGTCAGAATTTGGAGTAGTGAACCCCCTGGACAACCACAGACAATGAGCCCGCCCACCAGAGCCCGCCAAAAAGCAGGATGGTCTTGCTACAGCGTGGTACAACCAGGTCATTCCACAGGCACGACTTGTCCACGGTGGCAGCCAAGGTCGGGGTACAGGATCAGTAGGCAGTCTCGTGGTCAGGAACAGGCATACGGTCCAGGCAGACATGATACGAGGTCGGGTAGAAAGAAAGAGGTCAGGGCTGGCAGCAAAGGAGCAGAATTCGGAACAGGTCCGGGATCACAATGGGAGGTCAACACTTGGGAAGGAAACACTGTGGAAAGCTTCCTCGTAGGCATGAAGCACTAAGATCCGATGGGGAATACTGGGAGCCACTGGTCTTTATAGAAACCTGGAAAGTGGGCAGCGCCAATCAGCGGTGCATTGGCCCTTTAAATCCACGAGTGCTGACACGAACGTGCTGGCCAGCCAGGATGGAAGCCAGTGGTGAGTTGAGAGAGCCCGGAAAGGGGCGCCGCCACGGAGAAGGGCATGGGTGTGCCTGCAATCTGAGACCTAGATTGCAGGGGAACCCGAGACACTGGGACTACTTATCTACTGGAGAGCATGTGCATATGGTACGGCTCTTACGCAATAACATTTTAAAATATGTGGCGTTCATAGCTCTCTCAGCCAAAAAGGTTCCGGACCCCTGCGCTAAACATATACATCGGGTGCCTACCGACGTGTACGCTTAGTGTATACAAATAATGTCATGTGAAACCAGCCTTATTTACAACCACCCCTTTTTTCTAAATCACATTACATAGCAGCCAGACGTCTTCTAGATCATTGTTGGGATACAATTAAATTTACAAAACCATTAATGCAGTTGCTAAGTAAATTCATAGCATCTAAAGTGGCCTATAAACAAGTATTATAGTCCTGTGGTTCCTTACTAATAGCCTTTCTTTCCTTATGATTCAGAAGCAGAGCCCTCCCTATAAATCAACAATCCTAATTTACAAGAGTAAACATCACTTATAACAAGAAGCATTGGCATTATGGCAGTTGTTAGCTATTAAGTCTGAATTTTCTTGGTGTGATATTTAGTAAATCAATAGTACTGAAAGCTGTAAATGGATTTCTTTTCTTAATGTTCAAGGTAATTTACAGAAGCATTAAGATTCTTAACAAGCATTACTTGAAGGCGTATATGACTTTCCATTTTACTGGCAGCTGTGCCAATAGTCACTAAACACTTTTAGCTACTTAGCATTGTATCCAGTGCACTGCTTTACTAACCCTAATTCAATTGTACAAAACCTTTGTGTTTTTAAAAATAGTTTCTAACCTGCCGTGTTCATTATGGTCATAATATAATTCTATTATACTGTGTACATAGATACTAAACCTTCCAACATGACCTGACCACTGGACATGACCATAATACAATCATATTATACTATGTACATAGATACTACACCTCCCAACATAACCTGACCACTGGACATTACCATAATACAATCCTATTATACTATATACATAGATACTACACCTCCCAACATGACCTGACCACTGTACATGACCATAATACAATCCTATTATACTATATACATAGATACTACACCTCCCAACATGACCTGACAACTGTACATGACCATAATACAATCCTATTATACTCTATACATAGATACTACATCTCCCAACATGACCTGACCACTGGACATGACTATAATACAATCCTATTATACTATATACATAGATACTACACCTCCCAACATGACCTAACCACTGGACATGACCATAATACAATCCTATTATACTATATACATAGATACTACATCTCCCAACATGACCTGACCACTGGACATGACTATAATACAATACTATTGTACTGTATACATAAATACTACATCTCCCAACATGACCTGACCTCTGGACATGATCATAATACAATCATATTATACTCTATACATAGATACTACACCTCCCAACATGACCTGACCACTATACATTACCATAATACAATCCTATTATACTATATACATAGATACTACACCTCCTAACATGACCTGACCACTGGACATGACCATAATACAATTCTATTATACTATATACATAGATACTACACCTTCCAACATGACCTGACCACTGTACATGACCATAATACAATCCTATTATACTATATACATAGATACTACATCTCCCAACATGACCTGACCACTGTACATGACCATAATACAATCCTATTATACTATATACATAGATACTACACCTCCCAACATGACCTGACCACTGGACATGACCATAATACAATCCTATTATACTATATACATAGATACTACACCTCCCAACATGACCTGACCACTGGACATGACCATAATACAATCCTATTATACTATATACATAGATACTACACCTCCCAACATGACCTGACCACTGGACATGACCATAATACAATCCTATTATACTGTATACATAGATACTACATCTCCAAACATGACCTGACCACTGGACATGACTATAATACAATACTATTGTACTGTATACATAAATACTACATCTCCCAACATGACCTGACCACTGGACATGACTATAATACAATCCTATTATACTATGTACATAGATACTACACCTCCCAACATGACCTGACCACTATACATGACCATAATACAATCCTATTATACTATATACATAGATACTACACCTCCCAACATGACCTGACCACTGGACATTACCATAATACAATCCTATTATACTATATACATAGATACTACACCTCCCAACATGACCTGACCACTGGACATGACCATAATACAATCCTATTATACTCTATACATAGATACTACACCTCCCAACATGACCTGGCCACTATACATGACCATAATACAATCCTATTATACTATATACATAGATACTACACCTCCCAACATGACCTGACCACTGGACATTACCATAATACAATCCTATTATACTATATACATAGATACTACACCTCCCAACATGACCTGACCACTGTACATGACCATAATACAATCCTATTATACTATATACATAGATACTACACCTCCCAACATGACCTGACCACTAGACATGACCATAATACAATCATATTATACTATATACATAAATACTACACCTCCCAACATGACCTGATCACTGGACATGACCATAATACAATCCTATTATACTATATACATAGATACTACACCTCCCAACATGACCTGACCACTGGACATGACCATAATACAATCCTATTATACTATATACATAGATACTACACCTCCCAACATGACCTGACCACTATACATTACCATAATACAATCCTATTATACTGTATACATATATACTACACCCCCAACATGACCTGACCACTGGACATGACCATAATACAATCCTATTATACTGTATACATATATACTACACCTCCCAACATGACCTGACCACTGGACATGACCATAATACAATCCTATTATACTGTATACATAGATATTACACCTCCCAACATGACCTGACCACTGGACATGACCATAATACACTCCTATTATACTATATACATAGATACTACACCTCCCAACATGACATGATCACTGGACATGACCATAATACAATCCTATTATACTGTATACATAGATACTACACCTCCCATCATGACCTGATCACTGGACATGACCATAATACAATCCTATTATACTGTATACATAGATACTACACCTCCCAACATGATATAATAATACAATTCTATTATATTCTACAACTCTCAAATAGACCAATGAACATTGCAATTATATAATTCATTTAGACTCTTTGCATAAGTCACTAAAAGCCCTAGAGTTCTACCAAAATTAGATGGGTGCAATTCCACACTACAACTCTAAAAGTAATCAATAATATGCAAGACACACTTACTTACAATTGACTAAAAGTTCAGTGCTCCATGGTACAGTCGCTGCAATGACCTTGATCCTGGGGCAGTGTGTATTAAGTACATTAAGGAGAAGGATCTGTGCAAAGTACATTTTTATTGGGGTTGCTGTGCTAAATAGTTTTATAATTAGGGCAATTTGATAAATTAATATTAGGGTGGACTGTGCCAAGTAAAGTTATAATGGAGGTGATGTTCTAAACTAAATTGATGAGGTGTATCCTGTCCTTACTATATACAGTCAGGGGACACTATAATAATTTATTTAAAGAATTAATATCCTGTAGTATATACTATAATATATTGCTTGGTCACCGTATTTGATTTAGTATATGCAGGGGGCTAATTGCAGTTTTGAGGGGTAAATATTACTTAGGAACAGAGTCTGGGACATAGGTGTAATTCCAGGGACACTATGCTGTGACGGTGATGTTTTTGGGAACAGAGTGTGAAGATGTGCTCCAAAGGCTGAATCACCAAGGCAAGGAGTCATGGCTAGGAGAAGTTAACTTCATTATGTTCTGTACCTGATGGAGAATAATTACCCCAGGATGAAGAGCAGGATGGACCAGGCTAGCACAAAGGGAGAACTTGACAGCTGATACCCAATTTAAAAAGAACTAATGGCTATGTCTGCTTGATGGCCACCTAATGTGCAGTACTTTCATTGCTGCTATATACTTATATGTAGAAATTCACAGCTGGTATATATTTATGTGTGCAGTATATTCATCTTTGACATATATATGTATATACACATATATTTAAATGTGAGAGAAATACTTATCCTTGCTGTATTTTCATTGCTGATATATATTAAGCAATTGGTGTGGTATTTTTATTGCTGGTATATATAGCATTTAGTGCATTCATTGCAGATACATATTTATTTGTGCTGTATTTTCATTGGTAGTATATATTTATCCATACAGTATATCCATTTCTGATAAATATTTATGTGTTCAGCCTATGTACTGCAGGTTCCTATTTTTATGTGCGCTACATTTACTGGTTGTAGACCTATTTGTAAATGATCCAATAGCAGATGGCCTCTTAGATTTCTTCCTGATAATTTCTAATGGTGGAAGGGTGCCATTTTATTTTTCTCATTGGGTAACAAAAAGGCAAGAATTGGCCCCGATTCTTTTGTATTTTGCTGCTATTGATTTTAGGATGTGGGAAACTGGGAAGTTTTGTTTGATTTCCTAGGGCACCAACATCCTAGCTCTGATAAACACATCCCCTACATGACCTGATCATGACTTTGGTGCAATATCCCACCTCGCTCCTGGTTCTCTCATATTACTTTTTAAACAGAAAAAGTTATAGCTTTTTCATATGGAGGAGTGAAACGTGGAAATATAGAAAGGGAACTTCTTCTGAAGGGGTTAATACTGGGCTACTATTGTGCAAGAAACACAATTAAGACCATGCCCACCCTTGTTGACCAAATCCAGAAATTATCAGGCAATAATATATATAAAAAAAATGTCTCCACATGCAAATAAAGTGTTTTGTACTAGTGTTCTGATTCTTGACATATGAAAACAAAGAATCACCTGGTTCTCAAGCTCCTACATCCATGGTGTAACTTTCACATCCTTTTAACTAAAATTGTATAACTTTTTATCATACAAATATTAAACAATCCCTTTCATATTTACACCATTCAAGACCTTATGTTTGAGCAGAGGGCAGCTACAAAGAAAATTCCTTCTATGGGACCCAGGATGTCTAGTGCAAAACAGACAACAAACTGAACTGAATAGCCATGGCATTATGTTTTATCACTACCTGAAGTGGAGCTACAGAGATTACAAAGACACTTACAGGTTTGGTCAAACATCTCCTGTTCCTGTTATTTTCAAAAATGCCTTTATTAACCCGTCCCCGACCGCCCACTAACGAAAGACGTAGACGAGTCTCATCGCTGCAGTTTTCTTCTGCTCCTGTGCTAACCCCGGAAGCAGGACCAGGTATCCAAATGTTGGCGACAACCTGAGACTCTAGGGCAGTGATGGTGAACCTTGTAGCGGCTGAGTGCCCAAACTGAACCCAAAACCCCCCTTATTTGTTGCGCAGTGACAACCAAAAATTAAAGCAGTAACTTATTGCTCCCTGTTCAACAATTTCCAATTGGCCTCCTGAGGTAGAAAGATGGAAAATGTTCGTCATTTTAGCTTCTTTCCAGTGTCCTTCTATATACAGAGAATTGTAAGGCCAGCAGGAGGTTCTCCAAAGATAATTCGCCCCCTGCCTACTCATGCTCCCTCTTCCTACAGTCCCAAGTAGCGAAGTAAGTATCAAAATATGACTGAAAGCCGCATCTTTTAAGTTGCTTGGAACTGGAGGAAGATTCTTTGAGTCCTGTCTGGTGCGCTGGGGCGCCACCACTGCTCTAGGGAGAAGGGAGATGCAATTTATTACCGCTTCTCCCTTCTCCACTCCTAGTAGCATCACGCTGAAGTAGCATGATGTACAGAGGAGGAGAGCTGGCATTGCCGCCAGCAATACAGACCCGGCTGTAGGGGTGAATCAGATCCATACCCAGTCCAGATCTGATCCAACTGCTGCAAAATCCCCAAAAAATGTTTTAGAAAATGTAAAAGCATGTCCCCCAGGGGTCTTTTATGACATATAAAAGGGGGGGAGGGAACATATAAAGTTAAAACACACATACACATATGGACCCACCATAAAGAGGTCCCCGTGAAGTGGTTGGTGGGCTTATACAATTTGATCAAAATGTAACTAAGTACCTCGAGTTCGTTATATAATTAGCCTAGCGGCAGTAGATCATTGTGTGGTATGTGGATGTGAGGTCCAGTTTTTTTTCTCTCCCCATGTTGGTTTAGTATATTCTATCCCTTCATTTATTCAGTTTTTCCTGGTACCAGCACTCCGTCCCATTCGACCCAGGTGTTTTTAAATTAGCAGGAGACTGCATATAGGGGCCGCCTATTTGCTCTCAGATAGTGGCTGAGACCACATGGAACAGTGAGTATTCAACACCTGTTCACACATGGTGAGCCTTTTTTCCTGTTTACATGGTGCGGTATTGCATGGCATCTGCTGCTTCTGTGGTGCGGTGCTGGTGGGGACCCGGGCCCTGAAAAATTATAATTTTAACTATCCCTATGTGTCAAAAAACATGCTTCATAAGTAGAATCAATCAAAATCAATAAATATAGTAGAGTAACCACATAAACGAAACTGTGCATATTTAAACCAGCAGTGCCTTATATCTAAAACAGTTGTGACCCCTGAAAATAGCTGTGGTCTCTTGGTGGTGAGCTGCAGTATCAAGCCCAACCATCAACAAGGGTGGCAGTGTTCCTGGAATAATAGAAGGCCATTATTTCTAAAGCATACACACGCGGTCTAATGGAGATGCTCTATCTCCCCTCTGCGATATTCATCTGTAGATTCACGGTTATGACTACACTATTACATATTCTTTTGTTCTATTTTAGATCTATTTCCCAAGGCAATGGAAAGAAACAGATGTTATCTACATTTGTGAACAGATGCAAAGTGCAGAATGTTAAAAAAAACCCACAATGAACTTGATAAACCTACAAAAACCTGATTAACTTCTCAAATAGCTATTTTGCAAATACCGTTATTCCAGGGGGTACAAATAAACGTGGCTCTAATGTCTGGTGTTCCACTAGAGGGCAGCACTATCATGTCATGTCTGGGGCAAAGGGCATTGAAGTGCATTGTTTGTCTTTTGTATTATATATATTTAACTGTGGGATATATTTTTCAGGAGCCCCTTAACCGACATTACATGCATGTGTCATAAAAAGAAACATGGACTTGTGTGAGTTTGTGGTAATGGAGTTGTCGTTAAAAAGTTGCTTAGTTGTTTTTTTCACATTCAATTTAAGGCGTATTAAAAGTAGAATATTGGTGGACGTAAGACAGGTGAAGATCACAAAAATGATATACAGGCAGTACCCTACTTAAGAACAACCGACTTAAAGAGGACCCCTATTTACAAACAGACCTCTGGTAATTGGTAATTTACTGAGCTTTAGCCCTAGGCTACAATAAACAGCTGTAAGAGTTATTAAAGGTGTCTGCAATAAAGCTTTATTGTTAACCCTGGTTCTTATGACAATCCAACATTTTTAAAATCCCAGGGACCCCAAAAAAATTTGTCTGGAGTAACAATTAAAAAATATACAGTTCTGACTTACATTCAAATTCAACTTAAGAACAAACCTACAAAACCTTGTACGTAACCTGAGGACTGCCTGTACCTGATTAACGCGCAATTTACTTTGTGACCACATTTATTTTTACCACATGTGATGCACACAGCATTATCTGGTGATATGTGACTGTTTAACATGTGTTACGGGCATATCTGCAGTGTAGCACTAGCCCCAAAGTGACTCTCCTGGATTAAAAACATTTTGTTCTTTTAGTTGGAATCTTTGAAGCCATAATTTTAAGCCACTTACACAGATACTTTTACAGTATAGTGCAGTTTTACCATGTTGCAGATGTTGCACTTGGAAGGGACCCAATGATCAGTCAGACATATAAGTGACACAGGTCCCTTAAATAAAACAGTATAGTTAGGAGACCGTGTTACAGATTCAATTGTCATCCCTAAAATATCATCAGATGTGACATTTGATGATGGCTCCATTGCATCCTAAGGACATATACTGTACACAGCACTCAGGGAGGATGCAGGTCAAATAGCAGCTGCATTAACAACTAATTAAGGAGAACACATATGTGTGGGATACTTCATTGGCATACCTCTATTCTACACCAAGATCTTAATTAAAATTTCCGTTACTATCAACTACAAATCTATTTACATAAAGAGCCTCTTGTTACATCTTCTAAAGTTGTAAAATATAACCCGAACATTTAACAGGAGTGAATACGCACCGTTAAAGGAAGGGAGCAAACTGAAAAAAGGATGGTCATCACTGCTAAAAGGATTAGATGATCTAGCGCCTCCATTCCAGACTGCTTTTCAAATTCAACCTTGGGTCCAACTTTGAGAGAGTTCCTGTGGGTCTGAGTTTGATACATTTGGTAAAGAAGTCTCATGGTACCCACATTACAGATGATGATAGTAAGAACCAATATTCCCATAACTGTACCATACAGTAAAGAATATGCAAGAACTTTAGGCTCCGAGCCCTCCACAGTCATTTGTATAAAGCACCAGGTCCCTGGACAATACTGTTCAAATTTCCCAATTCCAAAGAACGGCATTGAACAGAAGGCGGCACTGAAGATATATACTATCACCGGCACTAGCAAAGCTGATTTTTTTGTGATGTGCATATGGTAAAAAAATGGATTTGCCAACGCAATCCAACAATCCAGGGCCATCGCCAGAAGAATAAGCATTGGAGCCAACCCAAAGAAAATCATGAAGAAACTGAAGATGTTACACAGGGTCCGATCCTTACCCATCTCCACCAGAGTTTGGTTTTTGGAGTAGGCAGCAGACACCATGGGGCTCACTAAACATTTGCCCAACAGGTTGGTCACAGTCAGACCAGTAACCAAGATGTAAAATACAGAGGCTTTCTTCCTTGAGTGTAACTTGTGTTGCCATAGGATGAAGAGGGCAATGATATTTCCTAGTAGACCTGCAGAGAACAGCAAGGAGCTGGGTATCACTGAATAATCCCCTTGAATGGCACGGCTGTTAGAACATGGGTAAAGCTCCATGTGAAAAATCCGTATAAAGCTAAAACTTGTCCAGGAGCCAATACAGTGCAAAAGCCAAGGTCTTTAAGATCTGAACTACTTATCTGTCCGAAGTCTGGTTTTCTTTAAGTGTGGTTTAGCTCCCAGGATATCTAAAAGAGGAGGAGAGTAACAATTGACATGTAAAATAAGGCATGAGTGAGGCGTATCCTATTCCGCTTTCACTGGACTGAAGCCAACTCAGTAGAGTTTACAAAGAGGAAGTGTTGTAAATCTAACCAGGCACGTTTCATTGAGCACTCTGAAAACTGTAATAATGGATCGAGATATTACAGACCCTACAGAGGCTCTGTTCTGCCTGTGGTTTTCTTATAATGGATATGCAAATCAGTCTGCATATGCGCTGTGCAGAGGTCTGATCGGCAGTTATGACATAGGCATAGTATTAATCACAGACAGAAAACTAGGAAGCAAATCTGTAAGCAAATATAGCTAGTATAGCTTTACCGCAGTGAACTGACTGGCCGATTTGCATATCCATAAAACTGTGATTATCTCTGCAATATTCCATCCCTTTGAAGCCACAAAAGTATTTTTTGTTCAATGCTGGGAATAGGAATTTCAATGCCCTAGGTAAACAATAAAAATGTATCCACCCACAAGCAATACAATTCATAATGATAATGTCATTGGTACAAAAGAGAATAAAGGGAACCTGATGCTATTACCAAAAGAAGCATCAATTACTGATAGGCTTCACATTTTAACAATGTTAAAGTGTAACTCTGACTTCAAAATGGTTTTGCCAAATTGTCTAATATGATTGTCCCTCTCAAAACAGAACTCACAAGCGTATTGTGATTCTCACCTTTTTTCTTCTGTTATTGCATTTTTCTGTTTTGAAGCAACTTGTCGGAAATCTACTTTAGCAACTGAGAAGTGGCCAGAGACTAACCTCTTCCTGTCTTCGCCCTAAAGAGCGATCAATTATATGCTGCCCATAGTTCCCATGATGCTTAGTGGTCTCTCCTCAAGTAACTTTAGCATTGAGAATCAAACAAGTAAATCCACTAACCTCAGTATAGTGTATACATACAGGATCTATTTAAAGAAAAGCCTGGCAGCCTGCTTACATTGGAGCAGAATGGAGCATGGAATAAGAAGTAGAAGCCAGCCATAAAAATTGTTGCGTGAAGTATATAGTGTGTGATCTGGGTGAACAGCTCTCCTGCTGTGCAGATTATGTTCAGGGAATGGAAGATGGCAGTGGCCTGTCCCATGGGCCCCAGTTTGTTCATATGACTAGGGTCCTCCAGCATCCAAACCAACATGTGGCAAAATGTTAGGACTTAAAGGGGTACTCCAATTACATCAAATTAATGTAATTCTTTTTATGATAAAAAGTTATACAATTTTCCAATATACTTTCTGTATCAATTCAGTTTTCTAGATCTCTGCTTGCTGTCCTTTTATAAAAAGCTTCTATGTTCCCTACTAGTGGACAGAAATCTGACCATGGTGACACAGGTATACAGATCGTTATAACACACAGCACAGGAAGGCACACTAGGACTCACGCCAGGAATCGAAGGAGCTGGCACATGGATCAAGTACTGAGCAACGGACTGGCACACGAATCAGGATACACAGGAACGCAGGATACACATAAATGCAGGATACGCAGGATATGCAGGAACGCAGGATACACAGGGTCTTTCTCTTCAGGGGATGGCTTGAAGATCCGGCAAGGGACACAGGAAAGGGCAGTAATTTATGGCAGGCCAGCGCCAATTATCGGCGTGCTGGCCCTTTAAATCTTTGCGAGCCGACGTGCGTGCCCTTCAATACGGGGACGCGCACGCCGAACTGTGGGAGCCGCAGAGACCAACACTGGAGCCAGGAGAGGTGAGTTCAGCTGGGCACCAGGGGCACACGGAGGGACACGGGTGCACAGAGCACCTGTGACAGCCCACCCCCTTCGGCCTCCCCCTCTTCTTCTTGGTCCCAGGAAACCTCTGGGGAAGAGTCCGATCCAAAATGTTCTCTTTGGGCTCCCAGGATCTCTCCTCAGGCCCGAACCCCTTCCAGTCTACAATCCGCCTCAGGAGCAGGAGGAGGGGATTGCTGGGAGAAGCGGGTTAAGACCACTGGCTTCAGGAGTGAGACATTGTAGGCCACTTGATTAATGCGCTTAATTACCACAAAGGGACCAAGGATTCGGGAACCAAGTTTGTAGCTGGGTATCTTAAGCCGGACGTATCTGGAGGATAACTATACTTTGTCACCAGGAGAGAAGACAGGAGGAGCTTGACGTTTCTTATCAGCCTGGGTCTTGGTATGGTCTGTAGCTCATAGAAGGGACTGGTGGGTCTGGTCCCAAATAGACTTGAGGTCCTTCACCAGAATCTCTACTGCAGTGACATCAGAGAGAGTAGACAGTGGAAGAGGAAGGCGAGGAATCCATCCATAGACCACAAAGAACGGAGCCGAGCCAGCAGAACCCAAATCCAGGCAATTGTAGGAGAACTCAGCCCAAGGTAGTAGGGTAACCCTGTTGTCTAGACGAGCTGAGACGAAATGGCAGAGGTAGCAGCCCAAAGTCTGGTTCACCCTCTCTACTAGGCAGAAGAAAGGTCAACGTTGACCTGCAGCTGGAGACACAAGGAACGCCAGAATTTGGACACAAACTGGACTCTGCGATCAGGCGACAATACCGGAAAGTTCAGCCAGTATCTGATGTGGCTCCTTGGTGGGGTCCACGGCCGGATCTTAATGTCAGGGCAGTGAGTCTGTGGACCCTCTGGACCACCGTGGCAGATGGTACTAGCCAACACCTGGGGCCGGAGTCTAAGTGGCACCTGGTCTTCACCAGAGCCTGCCACAAAGTGGGATGGTCTTGATGCGGCATGGTATCACCAGGTCATTCCACAGGTGCGACTAGCCCGCGGTGGCAGCCAAGGTAGTAATGCAGCAGACAATCTGTACCCGGAGAGACATCAGGAGAACAATATAGGAAGGCACACTAGGACTCACGTCAGGAGCTGGCATATGGATCAGGAACACAGCAACGGACTGGCACACGGATCAGGATACACAGGAATGGAGGATGCACAGGAATGCAGGATACTCAGGAAAGCAGGATACGCAGGGGCTTTCTCTTCAGGGGATGGCTTGAAGATCCGGCAAAGGTCACAGGAAGGGGCAGGAATTTATGACAGACTAGGGTCAATTATCGGCACGCTGGCTCTTTAAATCTTTGCGAGTAGGTGACGGGGACGCGTGCTGAACCGCGGGAGCCACAGAGACCTCACCTAGGAGAGGTGAGTTCTGCTGAAATAGGAATACCCCTTTAAGTATTACACTACGGGTTGCGTCTGGCACCGTGTGGGCATGCGGGCAGGAAGAGGAGAAGACAGAGCTGTGAAGAGATGGAGCTGGAGGCAAGTATACAAACCCCCAAAACCCAAGCCCTTTATGAAGATCCACCATTGGTCAGGGACCGGGCTGCACAAAATAGCTTCAAGTTAAAAAAAATGGGCATATGGCAACATCTTGGGTAAACTAAAGTTTGGTTTCCCATAGATAAGCAGCACAACCAGGGAATACAGCTAGTGCAGGGACAGGCTAAACTGAGGAGAATAGCAAAGAACCTGGTGGGCATAGGTAATCAAAGTAATAGGAAAAGTCCTACATCACAAGAGCTATTGGATTATGAAAAAACCCTTCAGCTCACATTTGATAGTTTAAAGACAGCAGGCACAAGTGCTAGAGTCCTACTGGGTGGCTTTCTCCTTCCTTTTTTCCAAACAGAAAACACATAGTACAAATATATTTATATATCAACATATGTAAACAACAGAGAACACAGAGAAGCTCTTCATACAGTTTCCCCTCTGCTTCTGATGATAGTTCACACTAAATAGATGACAATGGGTCCATTGGAAAGTTACACGCATCACCAGACCATAAGAATGATAACATCAAAATATGTACAGGAGTTTGCACGCCAGGGAACAATGGTAGTGATGAGTGGACCTGACTTCTAGTTTGGCTAGTTGCTATGAGCGGTTATTTGCCGTATTGGCTGTTTGACTGCCAATCTGGTAATACGCCCGGGTCAGGCAGTCGACCAGAGAAGTGAAACTTGATGTCGGGTCTGCTTTTTCTTGCTAGGGGCAACCAGTCCTAGCATCAAAAACAGGAATTGAAATGATAATGGTTAGATTATACTTCTGTCTGTGTTAGGGGACCCACTTCTGGTTTTAGCTAATTAATGCAGATGTAAAATAATGACCAGAATACTGCGCACATAGCTTAACCCCCTAATGACAGGATAAATATAATGACCGGCACCGCATTCCAGTGCTTTGTCTGGCAACGTGCTCCCACCCTCCACTCCCCGCACACCTCCGCTCCTGGTTTTCCCCTCAGCTCCTGCCCCGCCACCCATGCTCCCCTCTTTATACTACATGGCGGCCCACTGTATGCATTTTATACTACATGGCGGCACGCTGAATTAATTTTGTACTACATGGTGGTACACTGTATGCATTTTATACTACATGGAGGCACACTGTATGCATTTTATACTACATGGAGGCATGCTGTATGCTTTTTTTTCTACATGACGGTATGCTGTATGCATTTCATACTACTTGGCGGCACTCTGTATGCATTTTATACTACATGGCGGCATTCTGTATGCATTTTATGCTACATGGTGGTACGCTGTATGCATTTTATACTATGTGGTGCCATGCTGTATGCATTTTATACCTGATCGCGGGTGTTAGCGGTGGGTGTCGGCTATAATACACAGCCTGCAACCGAAGCTTCTGGCACAGTTCAGAAGCTGATGCCAGAAGCAAGCCTCCATGCACCGTCAGTTTTTTAATGCCGCCAACAGCTTTGCCAGCGGCGATCAAAGGGTTAACACTAGAGATGAGCGAACATGCTCGTCCGAGCTTGATGCTCGGTCGAGCATTAGGGTACTCGAGACGGCTCGTTGCTCGGACGAGTATTTCCCCTGCTCGAGATCGAGCATTTAATTAAAAAAACACAGTGAAGAACAATGAAGAATAGAATAAAAACAGTGAACACAGGATCATTTAAGATAAAAACACAGTGCAGAACACAGTGCAGAATAGATTACAGATGTTCGGCACATCTGCTTACTTGTCGGGAGATACGCGCGGAACGGCGCGAACAAAATAGCATGTGAAGAACAATATATATGTGTGAAGAACACATTGCAGATGTATTTAAACATCTGCAATGTGTTCTTCACACACATATATATTGTTCTTCACATGCTATTTTGTTCGCGCCGTTCCGCGCGTATCTCCCGACAAGTAAGCAGATGTGCCGAACATCTGTAATCTATTCTGCACTGTGTTCTGCACTGTGTTTTTATCTTAAATGATCCTGTGTTCACTGTGTTCACTGTGTTCACTGTTTTTATTCTATTCTTCACTGTTCTTTACATCTGCTAACTTGTCGGGAGATAATATACGCGCGGAACAGTGAAGAATAGATCGCAGATGTTTGCAAATTATCAGAAGACATTATTTTTCAATTAAATAACACATTTTATTCCTGAACCATGGTCCCTTTGAAAAATGCTCGGGTCTCCCATTGACTTCAATGGGGCTCGTTACTCGAAACGAGCACTCGAGCATCTGGAAATGTTCGGCTCGAGTAACGAGCACCCGAGCATTTTAGTGCTCGCTCATCTCTAGTTAACACCCATGCAGATGTTAGCAACAGGTGTTTGCAGCATTGTGCAGCAAACACCCGGTGAGTATGAAGAGGGCTCAGCCCGTGAACTTTATCTACAGCTAACATTCCCAACTACAATATGTCTATATCCTTATTTTTCATCTTAAAAAAAAAAAACGCCCATTGCCCATTATGATCTGCCATTTGGATCCCAGTAGAAGCAAATCAATGGAAGAGTATGTATTTTTTCTTTCACAGGATACTTCATGCAAAAAAGGTTTTTTTTAACACAAGGAACCCCTTTAATCACTTCCCAGATTATGTATCCTATCCTTGTTGCTTAGCGTATGCAGTATTTCTAGTATGACGCATGTTCTAAGCCGTCTCTTCCTCATCTTGTGGTTACCTACTGTATGTTGTCATTCTCCTTGCTATTGCCAGTCTCAACCCTCAAAGATTACAGCTGCATTACTTATTTTCTGCACTTCTGTCCTCTTCACACATACCTGCTGTTCATACTATTTATAACGGCAAATGATGTTATTGGACGATGATAAGATGAAGAAAGATAATCTTATCTGTTTGATATAACTTTAAAACATACAAGACTGGGTTTTTACTAACACTAAACCTCCAAACTTAAACTAAAACTTAACATATAACTTTTTATTTCATCCCAGAGTTTGAGCTTGTTTTATGTTCACATGACAAGGACTATGGACATTCCAGTTTTCTGACACTTATTTGACAAAATTTATGGGGCATAATTAGACCAACAAAAATCAAGCCTACCAATTTCTAAACCCCTTCATGATTGCGTTGTGTCAATTCTGATGCTTTGTTCATCTTTCAGTGCACCAAATACATTAAGGCAGTATGCCACAATATATAAGCAGTGGTCAGATCTATACTAATAGAAAGTGTACAGTGGCCTGCAATACTTTTACAGAGGAAACCCAGGCATGATAACACAGATCGCTTAGAGCAGTGGTGGCGGACCTATGGCACTGGTGCCAGAGATGGCACTTAGAGGCCTCTCTGTGGGCACATGGGCTGTCTCCCAGGCACAAAGTTTGCCAGACATGGCATCTTCCTGCAGTCTCAAGCAGTCCAAGTAGTGCCCTGCTATTTTAAAGTGACCCATCCTGTGCTTTTTGGTCCTGTCCAAAGAGTGAAAAGGTGTGGATAGGGTCGGATTGGAGCTCCAAAATTCTGGTAGCAATAAGTTTGTTACTGCCTAAATTGCTGTATTGGCACTTTGGGAAAAGCTAGTGTTTTTTGGGTCTCATTTTGGGCACTCGATCTCTAAAAGGTTCTCCATCACTGGCTTAGAGACTATAATTCATGAAAAACAGATGCTACAAAGTTGCAACTTGGCCATGAAAAAAATGGAAGAAAACATAAGTTGTAGGCATCTAGCCTCAGATGCTGATGTGCAACCAGTTGCTTTGACATCTAGTGGCTAATATGAAAACTGCAATATTTTACTATTAAATAGGGACAAGAAAGTAGTATTACTAAGAAGCCTTAGTAAATATATTAGTGTCTTATCTTCACTGCTCATTGGTGGAATGTTTTAATGTGTGGTGCAAGGTCTGTTTTCTGGCGCACGACTTTAGAGGTGTTTTGTAGTGCGATTCTTTTATTGTATCACAAGGTCTAAATCTATTTGGTGTACCAAAAGAAGAGAAAAAAGGGCACCAGAAATGACATGCCACATTCAGGAACGGGTTAAGAAGTTGGCAGACTTGCTTTTTGTTGGTCTGCATGTGTGACAAAAATTTCACCAAAAAATTGTCTCAGGAAACTAGAAGTGTCGGGAAAAGCTGCAGCCAAATTGAGAGACAAAAAAACAAGTTGTGAGTGTCGAAAAAAGTGAGGTTTTTGTAGTGATGACACTCGGTAAATCAGGAGCTAAATTAATAACCCTGGGATTTCCCAACATAAAACAAGTAGGAAAGCAATTAATACATTACCCCCAAAAGAGTTCAAAAAGTGAAAAGAATCTATTTTGAGTAATAGAGGAAAATGAGCCTAAAGATAAGCACAAAGGACACTGACTCTCAGTGAACAGATACATCCATTAAAAACTAGACATCACTGTGTCCACCAGCACATCTTTCCATCAGAGTAATGAGAAAAAGAATCTGTCACGCAAATGGCCAAAACCAGCAACTATGCTTCACAGGAAAATAATGACAGATTTGACTAATGTCACTTTATTATTTAATTAATAAGCAGTTAAAAAGCAGCACAGTGGCTCAGTGGTTAGCACTACAGCTTTGCAGTGCTGGGGACCTGGGTTCAAGTCCCAGGGTCAACATCTGCAAAGAGTTTGTATGTTTTCTCTCCGGTTTCCTCCCACACTCCAAAACATACTGGTATGTTTAATCAGTAAACATACTGATTAGATTGTGAGCCCCATTGGGGACAGGGACTGATTTGGCAATCGCTGCGTAATCTGTGTGCACTGTATAAATAAATGAATTATTATTTTTAAAAACAGTCTTGTAAAGTTCACAAGACCATTCATTGTGCTTATAAAAATTGAAGTTGTGGCAAAAAACTCTCTTGGCTCTGTAGTTGTTAACCTTTTTGTAGTTACCGGTTCTACAATTACTTTTAAAATATTAACACACATTTCAAGAAACTGCAGACATCAATATTCTGTTGTGTGTAATTGGGGAGTAAAGCTAAATGCACATTAAAGTGAATGTGATTTGGAAAAATAAATGTTAACTTGTTTCTTTCACAATTAAATTGTGTGCTTTATAGATAATATATTAATGCTCTTTCTTTCTGGCATAACTTAAAGCTGATGGACCCCAGTGCAAAATCTGTTCTAGGACCCCCAACTGTAATGTATGGTTTATAGTAGTCTTCTTATATGGAAAAAAGTGACACCTTATTGGCCCTGTAAGCATGTTGACCCTGGGTGCGACCACAACCTTCGCACCACTCAAGTTACGCCCCTGCTCTTGTCACTTTTCCGCCACGTCTTTGCATTTTTTTGCTGCCTTTTTTTTACAGTCTGTGGACAATATTTCAACGTTTAATAATATTTACATGACCTGGCACAAGTAGTGTTTGCTTTTGTTCTGTGGAACACATTTTAACACATTCCTCTAATAACAACCATCATCTATCTAGCCCTAAAATACAAATATTTAAACCAACCATCCAGGAAGATGAAGAGGGGTCAAAACCATACAGTATGTGTTGGCAGTATTGTAAGGCACTGTGTTTATTGAGGGTATAATAAGGCTTTGTTCTTTTCTCTACACATCTCCTAAGGCGAGGGCTACATTTTTACTTTATATGTCAAAATGTCTATTGCCCTGCCAATCCTCTGTGCGGCCCTGCCAAACCTATGCATACCCCTAGTCTTAGCTAGAGCAGAGGGCCAGCTCCAAAGAGCAGATCATGTACTGGTGAACGTGACTTATCCATATATGGTCAGCTATTCATTTCTAGTATGTGTGCATATCATATGCTTTCACTGCTCAGCAGACTTGCAGGTGTATATAGGAACACAAAGGATTACAATGGGTAAGCAGCAAAATGAACATTTGGCTGATCCGCTGCAATCTTATAAAAGTCTCACCATCATGTTTGGATTAAAGATCAAGTTGAATTGCCACTGTATGGCATTTCACAAGACATACATTTAAAAAAAAGGGATCAAACTTTCTTAAGTCCCAAAAATGGAAGAAATAAAAATATCACCTTATTTTGCGGAAATGATACCTTACATAGTTCCTTACACCAAAGTATGAAAAAGTTATTGCCAACAGAATATGGTGAAAAGAAGACTTTTTTTGTACAAGAGGTTTTTAAAACCTAACAAAACCTATTAAAATTTGATAACTTGACCATTTAGCCTGCTTGTATCTGCATCTGTTAGTTCCATGCTCCTGCCTCCTCCTTCTCCATGCTGCCTGCAGGAGGCAAGATGTAAGGGGCATATTGGAAACAACCAGAATTTTTTTTACTAAGGCACCAATCACAGTTCTGAAATGATTTTATAAGGAAAATCTCCCTTTTAATATCAGAAAGGGTTGTGATTCTAGGCTTCGTGGGGAATGGAAGCTGTATATGAAATTCACACTCCTGACTGGTGCATTTACACAGCCGTCTGGGGGGATGTATATGCGGCCAGGGATGCAATGAGCTACAGGGAGAGAGTGGTGCTGTTACCTGTGGGATGGCTGGGTTTTGTGGTGCACCACAGCCTTACTCACGGTCTCACAGATACAAGGGTTTCCACACCAACGGACTACTCTCTGGCGCCTCCATGTAATCTTTTACATCCGAGGGCTCCTGTAGAAGTTTTAGGGGGGGCTCCACCAATGTTTGTGGCTGTCAGCATTGTGGATCTGTAGTTCCACCTGATACGGCTGTCCTGGCAGATGGCCCCTGATGATGGTGATGTGCAAATTGACCAGACGACAAGTAGAGGAGGAGGGAGGTATAACAATAACTCTTTTATTGATGACTTACAGGCACTTGTACAGTCCAGTTACATATGGATCTTAACACTGGTGGCCTGGAATGAGTTACTGCGCTTGTGGATAAAAAGAGGTAGATGGCTTCCTGAAACCCCAGTTCATCACTACAAGTGGGAGGCTGGTGGGCACTGTGATCCTGTAATTCTGACTTTCCCAATGGTGCATGAGTCTTTAACCTCCCTGTAAGATGGGAAGCTTTTTGTTAAACTATCTAGGCTGAGCCAAAAGCTATTACATGCGGTTCCTAGAATAATACAAAGGTCCTTGTATAACTTCCCTTCTGAATCCCAGAAAGATAAGGTGCAGATGACTAATTACACTCTGCCACCCAATAAACTCAAGTCCACTTGGGTTGAGAATTTCCCATTAACAGTAGAGGTACTTTTTGTTTTCATGGAAAGCACCTGGTGAATTTTCTCTCACACACTGATCTCTTCTCCTTGGTCTCCATTTTCTCCTTATCAGCAGAAGACAGACATATCTTACCAAAGAGACACACCGGCCTACCAACTGAACAACCACTAGTCCCCCTCTTGTTACATGTATGGTTTGTGGCTGTGGCCCTCATTAGCATGTTCCGCCTACCGTCCAGCATGTTCAAGGAAAAACCGGAAAATGCTAACACTAGCCCAGTCTGGCGTTCTGAGGCTACGGCGCTGCAGTGCCGGAGCAGTTTAAGGGACCTTGTAGTTTACTGGGGTAAAATCTATTGAAAGTCCCTTTCCTAGTTACCTCTTTTTCATGACAATAGTATTTCATGTTGAATCATTCTTTTTTGATGCATGTTTAGTTTATCCTATCCTTGCAATTGCATCTTTCGTCTTTTTCGTCTTTTTGTTGCAAATGTCTCAAATCCACGTAGATACAAGAATCCCAACTTGGCATATACTTAGGTATATAAAAAAAATAAACTGAGTACTCACCTTTCCAATGCCCTGGAAGGTCCTCTTCTTACTTCATGTACCCGGCTAGAAGCGACAGGTCCGGGCACTGACATAATGGGGGTCATTTACTAAGGACCTGAATTGCGTTTTTCCGGTGGGTTACCTGAATTTTACAGTTTTGCGCCGATTTTCCCTGAATTGCCCTGGGTTTTTGGCGCACGCGATCGGATTGTGGTGCATTGGCGCCGGCATGCGTGCAACGGAAATGGGGGGGGGCGTGGCCGTAAGAAAACCCGACGGATTCGGAAAAACCGCCGCGTAACTTGGTGAACTCCAGTGAACTCCGACGGACTTCAGCACAGCACCTAGTGGGCATGGGGCGAACTACCTTAGTGAATCGCCGGAAGACCCGAATCCTCCACAGACGACGCGCCGCTGGATCGTGAATGGGCAGGGTAAGTAAATCTGCCCCAATGTGTGCGCCGCTGGCGACGGTGCACATGCAGCAACAAGAGGACCTGCTGGGGCATTGGAAGGGTGAGTACTCTGTTTATTTTTTTATGTGCTGGGCATACAGGGGGCTGGTTGGTTATATACTACAGGGGGTTGACTGGTTATTTACTACACAAGGATGGCTATATGCTACAGGGGGCTGGCTATATTTACAGGAGACTAGCTATATGCTACAGGGGGCTGGCTATATACTACATGGGGCTGGCTGGCTATAAACTGCTGGGGGCTTGCTGAATATATACTGCTGGGGGCTGGCTATATACTGCTGGGGGCTTGCTGACTATATACTACAAGTGGCTGGCTGGCTATATAATACAGGGGGTTGGCTGACTATATACTTCTGGGGGCTGACTATATACTACTAGTGGCTGGCTGGGTATATGCTACATGGGGTCAGCTGGCTATATACAACAGGGGACTGGCTGACTATATACTACAGGGTACTGTCTGGTTATATACTACAGGGGGCTGTCTACCTATATACTACCAGTGGCAGGCTGGCTATATACTACAAGGGGGCTAGCTGGCTATATACTACTGGGGGCTGGCATTCTATATACTGCTGGGGCTGGCTATATACAGCTGGTGGCTGGCTGTCTATATACTACAGGGGCTGGCTGGCAATATACTACAGGGCACTAGCTGGCTATATACTACTGGGGGCTGGCTGGCTATATACCACTGGGGGCTGGGTGGCTATATACTACTGGGGGCTTGCTGGCTATATACTACTGGGGGCTTGCTGGCTATATACTGGGGAGGCTGTGACCAATGTTTTCCCATCCTAGGCTTATACTCGAGTCAATTGGTTACCCCATTTTTTTGTGTTAAAATTAGGTGCATGTCCCCCAATGGGTCAATGAAAAAAACAGAGTCCAAATGCAATTTGTCCATTTAAAATGGATAGACAGATCCAAAACCAATGGCACTTGGCATGCGCAGCCACTCGGCATTCAGCTCTATGGGATCACTGGGATGTATAGTCTAGGATCTTGTCAGCGCTCCCATAGAGGTGAATGGAAAATGGCTGTGGCACTCCCTCCATCCAGGAGGAGGTTAGCAGACCTCCATTCCTGAGATAGGTGGGCTGGCTAGCTCAGACATGAACAGCCTGTTTTTCTTGCCAGGTAAGCGTAGGGCCGGAGCCACACTGTGCATTCGCGAGAACTCGGGTGAGACTGCAGCAGGGCTTGGAGTCTCCTACAAACAAGGAGGCAGGGCATGGCGTGGGTGGGGTTCTCTGACCAAACAGCCACAAAGAAGGGTGCCAGGTTGATTGCTGCGCCGAATATCCCACCTTCCTGACCGAAGGAAGGCATCGAATATTGCATAACATATAGACCCTTTATATAGACACTACAAGAACACATTAATCCTGCCAAATAAGGTACATTTTGTGGTTTAATAGAACTCAAGCTGGTGACAGGTTCCCTATAAGTCTGGAGTTGTGTGATTATTCTTTTAGTGTTTTTAAGGTTTTGGTCATGCTTGATTTTTCTTAGGGGTTGATAAATGAGTCATGTGAGGTTTTTTGAGACTTTTCTTTGAACAGCCATGCAAAGGTTGAAGCCACCTGCTTTGGACTGGAGTTTATCTGCATAAAAAATTGTAACTTTTTACAGCGATTGCAAAAAATTAACAAACAAGTGATTCAAATGTGTTTCAATGTGCCGAGCCCTGACCACGTACATTTGCACTGTGGGACTTATTTATTAAGGGTCGCAGATCGAACCTTTGTCTGACTTTCAGTCTTTTTCGGGGATTGCAGGGCTTTGGCAGGTATTTAACAGGTGTCTGCACTGGGATTGTGTCGCACGCATAGTTTTTTGTCGCAGCTGCGCTGGCTTCCATGAGACACGAAATTAGGGGGCGTGTCACCGGACAATCCGACTGATTTGGATTGAGCGCGGGATTTAACTTTCATATTGTGTCGCAATCCAATGCACTTATATGCACCACTTAAAAGAAGGTGAACTCCGGCGGGCCTGAGCGGGGAAGCAACACATGCAGGATATCAGGCGCACGATCTTAGTGAATCGCGGCAGAGTGCATTATCGCACAATGCACTTTTGGGGGAATTCCATCCGATAGGTAAGTAGATTAGCCCCTGTGTTTCAAAACACAATGCAAATAGAAGATGGCGAAGCAGCCTCAGCATGTCTGCTCACAATGGATTATACAATATCTGCACAGTGGACAGTATTTTTACATGTGTGTGTAAAACAATATGCAACCAAAATGGATTTCCACAGTGCAGATCCTGCCCCCTGGCATATGCCGAGTACAGACCGGAAAACATTATTACAACTAGACTAAATTTCAGCGAGGTCTCACAATCTACGGTACTTTATGGATTGTTTTTGCTGCTTCTGCTTTTGTTGGAAGTAATTGATTAATTTAGATTGTATGAATATAATCTAAGAAATGACTTTTTATTGCCTTTTTTCTGTTTATGCCGGTTTTATTTATAGACAATAACACCTTCATAATCTACCTTTGTAATCTGTTTGCTAAGCGTCATTGAGCACCAACTGTTCCTGTTAATATCCTTGTTATTTGTGTACTTTGTTGCTAAGATTTTTTTTACATATCTATGTTATGAGGTCTATTTGTTAATTATTTTTTACATTTCAGATTAATATTTTCTTTAATTAGGTAGTGTGTACATTCACAGCTGAAAATCAGATGTATTAGATAAAATGATTTTTATAGCCTGTGGAATATCCTGTCCATTTTATGGAAAATGATTGTTTGGTGATATGACAATAACATGTTATGAATGCTATTAGGGGCGATAGCATTATGAAACACCCCAGCCCTGCTGGTTGTAATAAGGCAAAGGGAGCAGTAATGTGTTTTGACTGATAAGAGATGATGATGCTAACTTGTAGAAGGGCTCTTGGATATCCATATTCCCCTGGATTTACCATAAGAAGAATAGAGGACAGTAACAGGCTGCGACTGGTAATGACATGAGGAAAATATCCCATAACCAAGACTCTAATAGGCCCTAATGCAAATATTAGTTGAGGCACTCATTATTTATTGCTATACTTGACAATAAATAATAATATGACCATACACCAATATTACATATACACCTCATCGTTCATTAATATAGAGGCCCCACCCAGTCCATTATACATGAGAATACAAGTATATCACATCTACACCCCCTTATTAACCAATATATAGTACAACAGCACCATCCTCATTCATTTATACATTTTACTGCAGCTCCCCTTAGATATATATAGTGCAGCAGCCCATCACAAATTAATATATGGTAGAGCAGTACCATACTCTTTAATTAATATATAGTACAGCAGTATCCTCCTCATTAATGAATACAGGCAGTCTCCGGGTTAAATACAATATTGGTTCCATAGGTTTGTACTTAAGTTGAATTTGTAAGTAAGTTGAAACTGTATATTTTATAACCGTAGCTCCAGACAACATTTTTTTATGCCCCAGTGACAATTGTAAAGCTTCGTGACAGACAACTTACAGCTAATCATTGCAGTTTTTTGACTATAGTAAAGCATTTGGAGAGCTTCACTTGAGATCACAGTGGACAGAGGGGTCTGTCTTTAACTAAGGGTTGTCTGTAAGTCGGGTGTCCTTAAGTAGGGGACCACCTGTATATAGTACAGCAGCCCACCATAAATCAATATATGGTACAGCAAAAAATCCATTGTTAATTAATATATATTACAGAGTCACCCATCATAAATTGATATACAGGCAGTCCCCGGGTTACGTACAAGATGGGGTCTGTAGGTTTGTTCTAAAGTTGAATTTGTATGCAAGTCGGAACTGTATATTTTATCATTGTAACTAGAGATGAGCGAACATGCTCGTCCGAGCTTGATGCTCGGTCGAGCATTAGGGTACTCGAAACTGCTCGTTACTCGGACGAATACTTCGCCCGCTCGAGAAAATGGCAGCTCCCGCCGTTTTGCTTTTTGGCGGCCAGAAACAGAGCCAATCACAAGCCAGGAGACTCTGCACTCCACCCAGCATGACGTGGTACCCTTACACGTCGATAGCAGTGGTTGGCTGGCCAGATCAGGTGACCCTGGGATAGACTAGCCGCTGGCCGCGCTGCTCGGATCATTCTGTCTCTGGATGCCGCTAGGGAGAGAGCTGCTGCTGGTCAGGGAAAGCGTTAGGGTGTTCTATTAGCTTACTGTTAGGCAGGAGTGATTCTCAAAGAACCCAACAGCCCTTCTTAGGGCTACAATAACGTTCTACTTTTTTTATTTTAATTTGCATCTTTTACCATTTTGTGAGGAATTAGCAGGGGGACTTGCTACCGTTGTGTTTAGCTCTTAGTGGCACACATATCCATAGCAAAGACCGAAGTGGGAAAATTCAGTAGGGGTTGGATTTCTATTAGGCAATAACTCAGTGTCATCTCATCTGGCATAGTAGTGTGCTTCCTTTGATACTTGGCTAGAAAATAGCCATAGGAGAATACAAACAGCTTCTTGAAGCCTACAGTAGCGTTCTATATATTTGATTTCTGGTTGATCTGCTGGTGGCTGTAGTTTCTGCAGTGCATGTACTTGCCAATTCTGAGCAATTTGTAGTGAGACTTGCGACCGCTGTGTTCTGCGCTTAGTGGCGCACATATCCATAGCAAAGGCCGAAGTGGCAAAATTCAGTAGGGGTTGGATTTCTATTAGGCAATAACTCAGTGTCATCTCATCTGGCATAGTAGTGTGCTTCCTTTGATACTTGGCTAGAAAATAGCCATAGGAGAATACAAACAGCTTCTTGAAGCCTACAGTAGCGTTCTATATATTTGATTTCTGGTTGATCTGCTGGTGGCTGTAGTTTCTGCAGTGCATGTACTTGCCAATTCTGAGCAATTTGTAGTGAGACTTGCGACCGCTGTGTTCTGCGCTTAGTGGCGCACATATCCATAGCAAAGGCCGAAGTGGCAAAATTCAGTAGGGGTTGGATTTCTATTAGGCAATAACTCAGTGTCATCTCATCTGGCATAGTAGTGTGCTTCCTTTGATACTTGGCTAGAAAATAGCCATAGGAGAATACAAACAGCTTCTTGAAGCCTACAGTAGCGTTCTATATATTTGATTTCTGGTTGATCTGCTGGTGGCTGTAGTTTCTGCAGTGCATGTACTTGCCAATTCTGAGCAATTTGTAGTGAGACTTGCGACCGCTGTGTTCTGCGCTTAGTGGCGCACATATCCATAGCAAAGGCCGAAGTGGCAAAATTCAGTAGGGGTTGGATTTCTATTAGGCACTAACTCAGTGTCATCTCATCTGGCATAGTAGTGTGCTTCCTTTGATACTTGGCTAGAAAATAGCCATAGCAATAGGATAGGATTGTTTGGTTTTAAAAACTCAAAAAAAAACAAAAAACACAAAAAAACAAAAAACACAAAAAAACACAAAAAAAAAACAAAAAGAAGTAAAAAAAAAAAAAAAGTTATAACTCTCATTTTAAAAATGTTTAACCCGAGGGCTAGGGGTAGAGGACGAGGGCGGGGACGTGGGCGTCCAACTACTGCAGGGGTCAGAGGCCGTGGTCCTGGGCGGGGTGAGACACCACCTGCTGATGAGGGAGCAGGGGAACGCCGCAGAGCTACACTCCCTAGGTTCATGTCTGAAGTTACTGGGACTCGTGGTAGAGCACTGTTGAGGCCAGAACAGTGCGAACAGGTGATGTCGTGGATTGCTGACAATGCTTCGAGCAATTTGTCCACCACCAGTCAGTCTTCCACGCAGTCCACCCATGTCACCGAAATCCCCACTCCTCCAGCTCCTGCACCTCAGCCTCCTCCCCCCCAGTCTGCCCCCTCCCAGGAAAATTTGCCATTTGAACCGGCATACTCTGAGGAACTGTTTTCTGGACCCTTCCCACAGTCACAAACCACTTGTCCGGTTGCTGCTGAGCAATTTTCCGATGCCCAGGTTTTCCACCAGTCACAGTCTGTGGGTGATGATGACCTTCTTGACGTAGTGGAAGTGTGTAAAGAGGTGTCCGACGATGAGGAGACACGGTTGTCAGACAGTGGGGAAGTTGTTGTCAGGGCAGGAAGTCCGAGGGGGGAGCAGACTGAGGGATCGGAGGATGATGAGGTGACAGACCCAAGCTGGGTTGAGAGGCCGGGTGAACACAGTGCTTCTGAGACGGAGGAGAGTCCTCGACCTGAACAGGTTGGAAGAGGCAGTGGTGGGGCCAGACGGAGAGGCAGGGCCAGAGCTGGTGCATCAGCGCCACTGTCAACTAGTGAAGCTCCCGTGGTGAGGGCTCTTGCGGCGAGGGCTAGATCTTCAGAAGTGTGGAGGTTCTTTAAGGAAACACCGGATGACCGACGGACTGTGGTGTGCAACATTTGCCAAACCAGGCTCAGCAGGGGTTCCACCACTACTAGCTTAACTACCACCAGTATGCGCAGGCATATGAATGCTAAGCACCCCACTCCGTGGCAACAAGCCCGTTCACCTCCGGCCGTGCACACCACTGCTCCTTCCCCTGTGTCAGCTGCTAGTCAGCCCCCTGCCCAGGACCCTGGCACAAAAACCCCATCGTCGCCTCCACGATCCTCCACAGCATCCACCAGCGTTCAGCTCTCCATACCCCAGACGCTGGAGCGGAAACGCAAATATAGTGCAACCCACCCGCACGCCCAAGCCCTTAATGTGCACATCTCCAGATTGCTTAGCCTGGAGATGCTGCCCTATAGGCTAGTAGAGACCGAGGCCTTTCGCAACCTCATGGCGGCGGCCGCCCCTCGGTATTCGGTCCCCAGCCGCCACTACTTTTCCCGATGTGCCGTCCCAGCCCTGCACCAGCACGTGTCAGACAACATCATCCGTGCCCTGACCAACGCCGTTTCTGACAAGGTCCACCTGACCACGGACACGTGGACGAGTGCTGCCGGGCAGGGCCACTATATATCGCTGACGGCACATTGGGTTAACTTGGTGGAGGCTGGGACCGAGTCTGACCCTGGGGCTGCTCATATACTGCCGACGCCGAGGATTGCGGGGCCTACCTCGGTCCAGGTGTTTCAGGCCTACTATGCCTCCTCCTCCTCCCACCCCTCCTCCACCTCCTCCTCCGAACTACCATCCGTGGGCACGGCGCCATCAGTCGGTAGCTCTAGGCACAGCAGCAGTGCCGTCGCTAAGCGACAGCAGGCGGTGCTCAAACTGCTGAGCCTAGGCGACAAAAGGCACACCGCCCAAGAGCTATTACAGGGCATCACGGCGCAGACTGATCTGTGGCTGGCACCGCTGAACCTCAAGCCGGGAATGGTTGTGTGTGACAACGGCCGTAACCTGGTGGCGGCTCTGCAACTCGGCAGACTGACACATGTGCCATGCCTGGCCCATGTGTTAAATCTGATAGTGCAGCGTTTCCTCAAGACATACCCCAATCTGTCTGATTTGCTCACGAAGGTGCGCCGCATCTGTGCGCATTTCAGGAAGTCCAGCCCAGATGCTGCCACTCTCAGGGCAGCGCAGCGCCGCCTCCAACTGCCCGCTCACCGACTGTTGTGCGACGTGCCCACGAGGTGGAATTCAACACTGACCATGTTATCCAGAGTTTACCAGCAGCGCAGAGCGATTGTAGACTGCCAGATGTCAACTTCCACCAGAACTGGTAGTCAGGTCAGTCAGCTTCCTCAAGTCTACAATGAGGAGTGGACGTGGATGTCTGATATCTGTCAGGTGCTGAGTAACTTTGAGGAGTCAACACAGATGGTCAGTGGCGATGCCGCCATCATCAGCCTCACCATCCCGCTGCTTGGCCTGTTGAAAAACTCTCTGGTCAGCATGAAGTCGGAAGCTTTGCGCTCGTCACAAGAGACGGGGGAAGAATATTCCCTTGTTGATAGCCAAAGCACCCTGAGGTCTGTTTCTCAGCGCATATCGGAGGAGGTGGAGGTGGAGGAGGATGAGGAGGAAGAGGAGGAGAATGTTGGCGAGACACAAGAGGGGACCATTGTTGAGTCCTTCACTGTTCAGCGTGTATGGGCAGAAGAAGAGGAGTTGGAGGAGTTGGAGGAGGAGGAAATGGACAGTCAGGCCAGTGAGGGGAGTGAATTCTTACGCGTTGGTACTCTGGCGCATATGGCAGATTTCATGCTAGGCTGCCTATCCCGTGACCCTCGCGTTCAAAGAATTTATTCCAGCACCGATTACTGGGTGTTCACTCTCCTGGACCCACGGTACAAGCAAAATCTTCCCACTCTCATCCCTGGAGAGGAAAGGAGTGTGAGAATGCATGAATACCAGCAGGCCCTGGTGCACAAGCTGAAACAGTATTTCCCTTCTGACAGCGCTAGCGGCAGAGTGCGTAGTTCTGCGGGACAAGTAGCGAGGGAGAGTAGGCGAGCAGGCAGCTTGTCCAGCACTGGCAAGGGTACGCTTTACAAGGCTTTTGCCAGCTTTATGTCACCCCAGCAAGACACTGTCACCTGTCCCCAGTCTCGGCAGAGTAGGGCTGATCTTTACAGAAAGATGGTGAGGGAGTACGTAGCTGACCATACCATCGTCCTAAATGATCACACAGCTCCCTACAACTACTGGGTTTCAAAGCTGGACATGTGGCACGAACTGGCGCTGTACGCCTTGGAGGTTCTTGCCTGCCCTGCCGCTAGCGTCTTGTCCGAGCGGGTTTTCAGTGCAGCTGGTGGCATCATCACCGATAAGCGTACACGCCTGTCGACTGACAGCGCTGACAGGCTGACGCTTATTAAAATGAATAAAGGCTGGATTTCTCAGAATTTCCAATCTCCACCAGGTGAAGGAAGCTCAACCTGAATAATTGATCCACTCCTCCTCCTCCTCCTCATTTTCCTCCTTCTCCTCCTCTTTGTACAGTAAAGCAGAGGAAAATGGCTATTTTTTGACAGGGCCCACTGGCTCTTGCTATAGTACTTCATGCATTTAATTTTTCTGGAGGGCCACCTACCCGGTCCTCTGTTTGAAACAATTTTTGTGAGTGCCACATACAGGCACTCAATCTATTCCATTTTTCTGGAGGGCCACCTACCCGGTCCTCTGTTTTAAAAAATTTTTGGGACTGCCACATACAGGCACTCAATCTATTCCATTTTACTGGAGGGCCACCTACCTGCTCCTCTGGTTTGAAACATTTTTGGGACTGCCACATACAGGCACTCAATCTATTCCATTTTACTGCAGGGCCACCTACCTGCTCCTCTGGTTTGAACAATTTTTGGGACTGCCACATACAGGCACTCAATCTATTCCATTTTACTGGAGGGCCACCTACCTGCTCCTCTGGTTTGAAACATTTTTGGGACTGCCACATACAGGCACTCAATCTATTCCATTTTACTGCAGGGCCACCTACCTGCTCCTCTGGTTTGAACAATTTTTGGGACTGCCACATACAGGCACTCAATCTATTCCATTTTACTGGAGGGCCACCTACCTGCTCCTCTGGTTTGAAACATTTTTGGGACTGCCACATACAGGCACTCAATCTATTCCATTTTACTGCAGGGCCACCTACCTGCTCCTCTGGTTTGAACAATTTTTGGGACTGCCACATACAGGCACTCAATCTATTCCATTTTACTGCAGGGCCACCTACCTGCTCCTCTGGTTTGAACAATTTTTGGGACTGCCACATACAGGCACTCAATCTATTCCATTTTACTGGAGGGCCACCTACCTGCTCCTCTGGTTTGAAGAATTTTTGGGACTGCCACATACAGGCACTCAATCTATTCCATTTTACTGGAGGGCCACCTACCTGCTCCTCTGGTTTGAAACATTTTTGGGACTGCCACATACAGGCACTCAATCTATCCCATTTTACTGGAGGGCCACCTACCTGCTCCTCTGGTTTGAAAAATGTTTGGGACTGCCACATACAGGCACTATCCAAATTAAATTGTCTCCATAGCAGCCTCCACACGTTGTCTCCATTGCTACCTCCAAAAGTCGTCCATATAGCTGCCTCCATACATCGTCCCTTTATCAAACGAGGTGTGTCAGGCAGAAATTTGGGTTGTTTTCATGGATTCCACATCAAAGTTGTTAACTTTGTCGCCACCCTGCTGTGTTATCCACAAAATATACTGGCAAACTTTTACCATTTAGGGATATTATTTCAGCGCTTCTTGCGCATCTGTTTACATTCCCCTCACCCGGCATATCCTAAACTTATAAGAACGCTACTACACTTGATCTTATACAAAAGGTTCTTAGAAGTGCTGTTTGGGGAGTAGCCTAGAGACAGGGGCTTGGATTGGCGAAAGCTCGCCTGGCAGCGGAACGCCAGCTCCATGCGCATCATGCGCTTCTTGCGCATCTGTTTACATTCCCCTCACCCGCCATATCCCAAACTTATAAGAACGCTACTACACTTAACTTGGTGCAGGCTGGGACCGAGTCTGACCCTGGGGCTGGTCATATACTGCCGACGCAGAGAATTGCGGGGCCTACCTCGGTCCAGGTCTCAAAGGCCTACTATACCTCCTCCCACCCCTCCTCCACCTCCTCCTCCTCCGAATTACCATCCGTGGGCATGGCGCCATCAGTCGGTAGCTCTAGGCACAGCAGCAGTGCCGTCGCTAAGCGACAGCAGGCGGTGCTGAAACTGCTGAGCCTAGGCGATAAAAGGCACACCGCCCAAGAGCTATTACAGGGCATTCCACATCAAAGTTGTTAACTTTGTCGCCACCCTGCTGTGTAATCCACAAAATATACTTGCAAACTTTTACCATTTAGGGATATTATTTCAGCGCTTCTTGCGCATCTGTTTACATTCCCCTCACCCGCCATATCCTAAACTTATAAGAACGCTACTACACTTGATCTTATACAAAAGGTTCTTAGAAGTGCTGTTTGGGGAGTAGCCTATAGACAGGGGCTTGGATTGGCGAAAGCTCGCCTGGCAGCGGAGCGCCAGCTCCATGCCAAGATCCAACTAACATAGTTTTAACTGCAGCACCTTTAATCTACTACTAGTTCACTGCCTCCATACATGGTCCCCTTATCAAACGAGCTGTGTCAGGCAGAATTTTGGGTTGTTTTCATGGCTTCCATGTTAACTTTGTCGCCACCCTGCTGTGTAATCCACAAAATATACTGGCAAACTTTTATCATGTACCGATATTATTTGAGCGCTTCTTGCTCACCTCCTTTGGTTCCTCTCTGCCACCCATTGGTTTGAAGCCTGAGTCCATTTAGGGTATGTCGCCATGACACTCTCTAGCCTGCTGCCGCTGCCTCTGCATGCCGTCCCCTATAGTGTCAGGGTCAATTATTGGATGTTTTAGATGCTATCTAGCTTCATTCTGTCACTCTGTCATGGCCATGCTGTTGCCCATAATTTTGGCATAATGGTGCGATTAGGCAGCCTCAGAGGCATCCATGCATGCTGCCCCTGCTGTTTCCTGTCCATTTCCGTGGTGTTTCCATCCTTTTCTGAGGTTCCCAGGTGTTTGGCCAAGCTTCCCTGTGCAGAGCCTTGGTCCCCTTGAAAAATGCTCGAGTCTCCCATTGACTTCAATGGGGTTCGTTATTCGAGACGAGCACTCGAGCATCGGGAAAAGTTCGTCTCGAATAACGAGTACCCGAGCATTTTAGTGTTCGCTCATCTCTAATTGTAACCCCAAACTAATTTTTTTTGGGTCTCTGTGACAATTGGATTTTAAAAATGTTGGGTTGTCATAAGAACCAGAATTAACAATAAATCTTTACTACAGACACATTTGATAACTGTTATAGCTGTTTATTGTAGCCTAGGACTAAAGTACAGTAAATTACCAACATCCAGAGGTCCGTTTGTAACTTGGGGTCGCCTGTAAGTCGGGTGTTCTTAAGTAGGGGACCGCCTGTATAGTACAGAAACACCCCTTGTTAATTAGTATATAGTACAAGAGCACACCCATAAATCTGTAACAAAGCCGCACCACCCTCATTAAATAAAACATAGCACAGCAGCACCCCCTCATTAATAAATATGTAGCACAGAATCCCCTCCATCAAAAGTAGTACAGTACCTCCTCATCAAATAATATAGGTGGTCAGTTAAAATATAAACAAATGAAATAAAATCATTATGGTAAAACTTTGGATTATGAATACAGGCAGTCCTCGAGTTACGTACAAGATTCTGTAGGTTTGTTCTTAAGTTGAATTTGTATGCAAATCGGAACTGTATATTTTATCATTGTAACCCCAACCAAATTTTTTTTTGTTTATGTGACAATTGGATTTTAAAATGTTGGATTTTTTAAAGAACCAGGATTAACAATAAAGCTTAATTGCAGACAAGTGTGATAACTGTTACAGCTGTTTATTGTAGCCTAGGGCTAAAGTACAGTAAATTACCAAAATCCAGAGGTCCGTTTGTAACTAGGGGTCGTCTGTAAGTCGGGTGTTCTTAAGTCTGGGTCCGCTTGTATCCTGGTCTGTGAGCATCAAGATGAGCTTTCCCAAAAATGTAAATGTTATGAACAAAATTATGCAATATATTATATGAGCTCTCCTCCCCCTCTACTGTATAACACAAAATTGAAGAAGAAGAACTAAAGGGGCTAGATGTTGCACTACACACGGCTAATTAATTTTGAGTTGTGGAACAATCGTCTGTATTTCCATAACTTCCAATGGAAAAACTTGCTTTGACATATGAGTGGTTTGGATTACGAGCACAAATTAAGCTAGTAATCCAAGGTTCTAACGCACTTACCTCCTAGTTGCTGCAGATCAACCCTGAGACACATCTGCCTAGATGCAGCTGCCTTGCTACAAATCCCCCACAACATCCCGACTTCTTTCAGGTTCATACATGGGATAAATTACAGAAACAGACTCCATTCTGTTTTTTCTCCCTGATGTCTCTTCCAGTTTCTTCATTGGTCCCATGAGCTATTTAAACCTGTTGGTTCTCGACTGGACCTTCTTTATACCTTTAAGGTGAAAGCATGAGGTTACAATACATTTCTGCACTGAAATATTGAGGAAGAAGAAGAAATATAGGGGCTAGATGCTGTGCTATATATCAGTGGCATAACTAGGTAAGGCAGGACCCCTAGGAAAGTCTTCTCACACGTGTGAGTTACAATCACACATCATGGGGCACATTTACTTACCCGGTCCTTGGAGTTCACTGAAAGTGCATTGTCCGACAATAATGCACTCTGCTGCAATTCACTAAGATTGTGCACCCAATTTTGTGCATGTATCGCTTCCCCCGCTCAGGTCCAACAGTGTTCACCTTCTTCTTCAGTCGGAGCGTCCAATAGTACGCCTACCAATCTGCGTCACATGGAAGCCGGCTGCACCAAAATACGATCGCGTGCAACACAATCCCAGCACAGTCAACTGTTACATCCCTTCCAAAGCCGTCCAAATCCCAAAAACAGTCCGACGAATCATTCTAGTAATCCATGGTTCCACCGTACACAATGTAACAGCCTGCAGTGTGGTTGCTTGGCTTTCAATGGAGAGGGGAGGGGTAAGGAGGGCTCTCTCTCCTTCCCTTCTCCACTAGGCCATGTGCTATGCCCAAGATCCGATCAAGGCAAGCACCAGACTGTGTGAATGAGGAGCCTCGGGAGGAACAGGGAAGAGCAGTTGCTCTACCAGAGCTTCTTTCTGTTATGCTCCAGACAGAAGCGTGCATAGGTCAAGGATGTTTACTCTCCCTCCTGTCAGGGACCCCCTGGGTGACAGGGGACATGGACAATTGCAGGGTTCCCCCATCCTATTCTAATGTCAGAACTGAAACAACTACTGGCAGTGCGGAGAAAAATACACACTGTACTCTGCCACCGCATCTGCCCAGGGAACAGCAGGGCCCAGGGCCCTATATGAAGACACACCATCAGTCTTAAAAAAAAAATCTATACTCACCTTCCGGCTTCTTCTCCCTGACCCCACCGCTTCGCATCACTATGAAATGGCAGTGTCGTGGCGGCGTGACGTCATACTGCCCAAGCCTTACGGGCTCTTACACTTTGACGTCACGCTGTTGAGCCGGAAGATGGAGCTACATGGAGAAGACGGAGCCGCGGGGTCGGTGAGAAGAAGCTGGAAGGGGATTTTTTTTTTTCATTCAAGAGGGACCTGCTGTGGACATTTCATTACAAGGGAGCATCTGGGTTGGACATTTTGTTAAAGGGGTCCATTTGGGGTGGACATTTCAGTAAAGGGGGTATATGGGGTGGACATTTCATTAAAAGGGGGCATTTGTGGTGGACATTTCAGTAAAGGGGGCATCAGCTGTGGACATTTCATTAAAAGGGGTGTCTGGGGTGGACATTTCATTAAAGCTTACAATTCTTAAGTATCCCTAATCCCCCCTAGTTCTATACTTATAGCTTCTATGTATACTTATTTCCCCTTATTTACATTACTCGTGTACTGTTCTCCCATCCTCCCACCATATGCTCTCCTATTTATTGTCCATTATTTTATAATTATATGGATTCTTTTATCTATTAATGAACTTAGAAACTTCAGTCCAATTTTTAGATAATGTATACATCGCTTCTTGTTTTGTACATATGTATACTGTTACAATGCATTTTTATTTCTTTTATTACATTGTGTACACCATGTTTCCTACTCTTTTTACATATGACTACTATTTAATCATATAGGATCTGATGAAGAGAGATGTCCTCCCTCGAAACGCGTCATCCTCATATTTATAAATAAATTATTCTGTCTTTGTGGAAGTGGCGCCTAGGAGTCTGATTTTTTTTTCCGGATTACATATAACTCTCTCCACTTTCCCGGAGCCCGCAGATCACCAATACAGTGCACACAGAGGCCGAAGAATCTCCTGCCTGGCCGGAGCTCCAGGGGTAGATCAAACATGTCGGGGCTGACAACGCACATGTCCATAAAGTTGGCTCTGTGTGCCCTCTTTGGAACGTGTGCCATAGGTTCACCACCACTGTCCTAGGAAGTATGTAGTAATAATTCTGTTATTTTATGCACTGTGACAGACTCTTACTTATTTAGCCCACACTTCTGGTACTGTAGATTATGGGTCCAACACCCAGCCGATTGGCTGCTCAATGAAAACAGTTTCTACGTCCAAAAATGACAAGATCCGAGCTCCACTTAGGAAAAACAATTGATGTTATAAACAGGAAATTATATTATTGAAAACAGAGCACTGACGTCACAGTGATTTCTTACACATAAAGCTGGATAGATTGAGTAATACATTTTCTGTATTATTCAATGGGCTCATTCACACAGACAGATTGTGCACATACCAGAGAAAAAGTCACTTGTTCTATTTGGCTATTTGTAGATAATGTCCTATGGAGTAGAGGACATTTACATTTCCACATTTGTCAGATTAGCCCTAAGAATATACAATGCTGAGCAATACTGTGCCGTGTTGACAGTATTGACTAAAGAAGCTATTGTACTATAGACCACAAGAGGGCAGCATTACCTTGTTACACAGAGACCAGCAAACCTCCATACATTGGGGCACATGTATCATAGGTCTGGCTTTTCCTGTCTTTTTTTCTTGGCTTTTCCCATCTTTTTTTCTTGGCTTTTCTGCTGGTCAGATGTATCTTATGAGTTCTTCTTTATCGATACTTATGGCGTTTGGTCTTTAGTTAATTTGCGATTATTTTTGAAACAGAAGTCGCAATCAGTTCTAAGATAATTTCTATGTCTTTTCAAAAATGTGCAACTTTCACATCTTGATTCAAGTGATGAATTACAAGACATTGTCAGACTTTAAAGGGAGGCTGTCTTAGGAGTAAAAAAAAGTCACAAATGAGCACATGCGTCATGAAAAGTCTCAAAAGGAAGAGGCAATCCTAAAGTTTGATACATGTGCCCCATTTGTTTTGCTGCAACCATTAAGCTACACCCCTCTTCAATATGGAAAATGTTGCCTGTTTTGGGAACATATTACTCCAGAATTCTGATGTACCGTATATACTCAAGTATAAGGTATAAGCCGAGTTTTTCAGCACAAAAAATGTGCTGAAAAACCTCCCCTCGGCTTATACTCGAGTCAAGAAAAAAAACCTAGTGTACTCACCTTCCGAGGCCCTCCCAGCAGGTCTTCATATATACAGCGATGTTCCGGCATCGGCTCTGTGTCCCCGCACTGTCCATCACAGGTATCAAGCATCGGCACACATTATGATGTCAGCAAGCGGCTGATGTCACGGTGCCTGCAACGGACCGCTCAGGGATACGGAGTCGATGCCTGAGCATCTCTGTATAGAAGAAGACCTGCCGGGTGGGGGGGGGCGTCGGTGATTACACTGTTTTTTTTTTCCTTCAGGCATTATATTGGGGACATTATGGGGGGCTGGCAGGCTGTATACTACAGGGGGCTGGCAGGCTATATACTACAGGGGGCTGGCAGTATATATACTACATCAGGCTTGCTGGCTATATACTGGGGAGGCTGTGACCAGTACATTTCCCACCTTCGGCTTATACTCCAGTCAATAGGTTTTTCCTTTTTTTTTTGTGTTAAAATTAGGAGTTTCAGCTTATATTTGGGTCGGCTTATGCTCGAGTATATACGTATTTAGTATGATTCACCAAAATACATCTTCTTTTTATTCAGTCACGGACTTGGTAGACACAATAATGATGAAACACACAGGGGCACAGTTACTTACCCGTCCCTGCGCGATCCCCGACGAGAACTCACAGCTGCCGCGATTCACTTACAGTGTGCGCCCGATATCCTGCATGTGTTTCTTCCCCGCTCAGGTGCGCCGGAGTTCACCATCTTCTTCCTGGTGTATGTAAGTGCATTATATGCGACACAATTTTAACCACTTCGCGACCGCCCGCCATGTATTCACGGCGGCGGACGGGTCGTGCTGCATGGAGAGGGCTCACGGGCTGAGCCCTCTCCATAGCCGGTAAGTCTTTGCTGCATATTGCAGCAAAGACTTACCGGAAACACCGATCGCGGGTGTTTTCACAGCGATGGCTGCCGGCAGCCTCAAAAAGATAGCGGCGCATGGGCGCCGGCATCTTACCTGGGATCGTCGCTCCCCGCGACGTCATCGGGGGGCGGCGATCTGTCTCCATGGTAGCCTCGGGTCTTCCGAAGACCCGAGGCTATTTCGTTTTAACCCCTTCATTACAATGTGCTGATAGCACATTGTAATGAATGAGGAGGAAAATCCCCATATACTGCCATACTGTAGTATGGCAGTATATGATAGGATCGATCAGACAACCTAGGGTTAAAGTACCCTAGGGAGTCTGAAAAATAGTAAAAATAAAAATAAAAAAAAGTTTAAAAAAAAAATTATAATAAAAAAACCTAAAATTTCAAATCACCCCCATTTCCCTAGAACTGACATAAATATAAATAAACAATAAAAATCATAAACACATTAGGCATTGACGCGTCCGAAAATGCCCGATCTATCAAAATATATTAATGGTTTTTCAATGCGTTTAACCCCGTAACGGAAAATAGGGCCCAAAGTTGAAAATGGCACTTTTTTGCCATTTTGAAAAATATAAAAAAATCTATAAAAAGTGATCAAATGCTTGTACAGTCCTAAAAATGATATCATTGAAAATATCAAATTTCGCAAAAAATGACACCACCCACAGCTCCGTACACCAAAGTATAAAAAAGTTATTAGCGCCAGAAGTTGGCAAAATCAAAAAAATAATGTATGAAAACATTATAAAACCTATACAAATTTGGTATCCCCTTAATCATACCGACCCAAAGAATAAAGTAGACATGTCATTTGGGGCTCTCAGTGAAAGACGTAATATCCAAGCCCACAAGAAAATGGCGCAAATGCGTTTTTTCACCATTTTCACTGCATTTGGAATTTTTTTCCCGCTTCCGAGTACATGGCATGGAATATTTAATACCATCACTATGAAGTGCAATTTGTTACGCAGAAAACAAGCCATCACACAGCTCTTTACGTGTAAAAATAAAAAAGTTATAGATTTTTGAAGGTGGGGAGTGAAAAATGGACATGAAAAAACAGGAAAGGGCCTGGTCCTTAACCGGTTAAAGTGAAATCCTGCGGTTTGTCCGAATCCGTCGGATCGTCCGATGGCCCACCCCCAATATGTGTCACACGAAAGCCGGCGAGATTGTGACACAATCCAATCCTGTTAAACTGAAATCGTCGGGAAACCCGACAGAAATGCAGTCCTCAGACCCTTAGTAAATGTGCCCCACAGTCTTATCTTATACAATGATTACTTGAATCTTTTCCTCCGTTATTTTACATATTATACAACAGGGGAAGATTGCGCTGCTGATCCAAAATATCATTTTATAAACACTATGCAAATTAGGGCTGCTTTTATACGAACAGATGTCCGTCCCGGCTACGGCCTGTGACCCCTCCCCTCTCCATATAGATGCACGGCATAAGGCCGTGCACACTGGGAAAGATAGGATATGTCCAATTTTTTCCCCTTGTACCGAGCAGTACAGCATCGTATCACTCCATGTACCCACTGCCATTGTCTATGGGGGGTCCCCCATACGGTCATGTAAAAGTAGCAGTATACACGCTAGAGGGAAAATATTAAGACTATGGTTTTATATGCCAGTCTTGACATACATTGATATTCAAATAAACATAGCTTACTAAAAACCTCTAAATTAGCTGAATTTCTGGAAAACCTTCCTCCAGAAAGTAAAATCTATAAAACTAGAAGTTGACATTGTGATTATTCACAATGTCCACGAATATCTGGTATTAAATTATACAAAAGACTTCATAGATGACTTACTCATAGATGACTGTGGTAATCTTCTCGTATTTGTTACCCATGGTCTCCTTTCTTCTAAAATCAACTTTTTAAATTATGCTTATGAGTCTGGAGTGCTCTGTGGGTGATACCAGAGCCCCTCCATGTTGTAGCCTCACTGGCTGTTTCACTGTCTTTCCCGCTCCCTTTACTGCCCAAGTACGTTCCCCTCCCTCTGACTGAAGTAATCTCACACAGTGGGAGTGGGGAAGTGCTCCTGCACTGTGTTACAGCCTGTGAAGCTGTAGCATGGAAGGGAGCTCTGGTAACACCTTCATAGCCCTTCAGGCTCATTTGTATAATTTTAATAAGTTGATTTTAGAAGGAAGGAGGCCATGGATAACAACTATAAGAAGATTACCACATTCATAGTGCCTGGATCTATGAGTTATTTTCTCTGGTTTATCATGCTTCATTTGATGGTAGATTTTCGTTTATCCTTGTATTTCTTGCATACACAATTCTAAACTGGGAAAATTAAGCTTTTTTGCCAAAAATTTCTCCTGCTGCCAGGAGATATTAAAAGCGCACCTTTATAAGAAGAATTACTGCTGCATGCTTTGCTATGAACTTATTACACTTCCAGCACTTATGTTGATGCATTCTTGTGACATGCCTCATAATCTGCCTCCATTGTTCCTACTGTTTCCGTCTACAGTCCCTGTTTCTTCCTTGTCTTAGCCTTGAGATATATAAGGAATTAAATCTCTATTCTAAGCTCCCGGTTTAGAGTAGTCCATTTGTGACCATTGTTTCTGTGGCTAAATTTACATTTTATTTTTCTCACCTCATTGTAAATTTCTTGCTTTTGTTTCCCCCTTTTTCTTGTCGTCTCCTTACACACTTTATATGTCTGAGAAATATTCTCCAGGCTCCATGGTGGTCTCAGAGGTTGTGCCCCTATGGCAGGGCCGAGACAAGGCATTTTGGAGCTCTAGGCAGACATGACCATGGTGCCCCCACCATCATCACCTCGACAATACCACCATACTTGGACCCCAGGAATATTAAATAAATAATAGTTACAAGCAGACATTTACATTTACTTACTCGTCCCTGCGCGTTCCCCTATCCGGAGTGTCCGACGCGATTCACAAAGATTGTGGGCACAATTTCCTACATTTGTCACTTTCCCGATCAGGTCCGCCGGAGTTCACCATCTTCTTCCTGGTGTATGTGAGTGCATTGTCTTGCGACACAATTTTACTGTTAAATCCTGTGGATCGTCCGACAGCCTGCCCCCCAATTTCTGTTGCATGAAAGATGGCGCCCATGCGCCAAAATCTAATCGCGTGCAACACAATCCCCTTCTGAATGCCTGTCCCGGTGGCGTGATCCCCGAAAATGTCATAAAACCACCTGACATCATCCAAGCACCCTCTCACTGACAACACTCAAGCTCCACCTTCACTGACAATACACCCCCCCCCTCCAAACCAACAACAGACACATCCACCCTCAGGTGGTCACATCTCCAGTTCTAGACCAAACTACGCCCACAGAACAATCATCTTGGACTTCATATTTTTCATTTTGAAACTTTTGAAAAACTTTCTCTGAGGCCTTTATGTATATGGAGAGTGTCCTATTTAACTACTTTCTGTATAGTACAGTCGCTTTACAGTTGTTTATATTAAAAAATGTAAATGACGCAGAGATCTATGCTTCCATACAGTGCACGCGACTCTCTGCTTGAAATTTATGATCGCGTGTCCCGCTCTCACACTACTGAGCCCTTACAAGGCATTTCTAGAGGAAAACTTTCCATCTATCGCTGCAGAGCTATCTGTCACCATCAGAAACATGAATATTTCAAGAATGCTAACTAGAGATGAGCGAACACTAAAATGCTCGGGTACTCGTTATTCGAGACGAACTTTTCCCGATGCTCGAGTGCTCGTCTCGAATAACGAACCCCATTGAAGTCAATGGGAGACTCGAGCATTTTTCAAGGGGACCAAGGCTCTGCACAGGGAAGCTTGGCCAAACACCTGGGAACCTCAGAAAAGGATGGAAACACCACGGAAATGGACAGGAAACAGCAGGGGCAGCATGCATGGATGCCTCTGAGGCTGCTTAAACGCACCATTATGCCAAAATTATGGGCAACAGCATGGCCATGACAGAGTGACAGAATGAAGCTAGATAGCATCTAAAACATCCAATAATTGACCCTGACACTATAGGGGACGGCATGCAGAGGCAGCGGCAGCAGGCTAGAGAGTGTCATGGCGACATACCCTAAATGGACTCAGGCTTCAAACCAATGGGTGGCAGAGAGGAACCAAAGGAGGTGAGCAAGAAGCGCTCAAATAATATCGCTACATGATAAAAGTTTCCCAGTATATTTTGTGGATTACACAGCAGGGTGGCGACAAAGTTAACAACTTTGATGTGGAATCCATGAAAACAACCCAAATTTCTGCCTGACACACCTCGTTTGATAAAGGGACGATGTATGGAGGCAGCTATATGGACGACTTTTGGAGGTAGCAATGGAGACAACGTGTGGAGGCTGCTATGGAGACAATTTAATTTGGATAGTGCCTGTATGTGGCAGTCCCAAACATTTTTCAAACCAGAGGAGCAGGTAGGTGGCCCTCCAGTAAAATGGAATAGATTGAGTGCCTGTATGTGGCAGTCCCAAAAATTCTTCAAACCAGAGGAGCAGGTAGGTGGCCCTCCAGTAAAATGGAATAGATTGAGTGCCTGTATGTGGCAGTCCCAAAAATTGTTCAAACCAGAGGAGCAGGTAGGTGGCCCTCCAGTAAAATGGAATAGATTGAGTGCCTGTATGTGGCAGTCCCAAAAATTCTTCAAACCAGAGGAGCAGGTAGGTGGCCCTCCAGTAAAATGGAATAGATTGAGTGCCTGTATGTGGCAGTCCCAAAAATTCTTCAAACCAGAGGAGCAGGTAGGTGGCCCTCCAGTAAAATGGAATAGATTGAGTGCCTGTATGTGGCAGTCCCAAAAATTGTTCAAACCAGAGGAGCAGGTAGGTGGCCCTCCAGTAAAATGGAATAGATTGAGTGCCTGTATGTGGCAGTCCCAAAAATTCTTCAAACCAGAGGAGCAGGTAGGTGGCCCTCCAGTAAAATGGAATAGATTGAGTGCCTGTATGTGGCAGTCCCAAAAATTCTTCAAACCAGAGGAGCAGGTAGGTGGCCCTCCAGTAAAATGGAATAGATTGAGTGCCTGTATGTGGCAGTCCCAAAAATTGTTCAAACCAGAGGACCGGGTAGGTGGCCCTCCAGAAAAATGGAATAGATTGAGTGCCTGTATGTGGCACTCACAAAAATTGTTTCAAACAGAGGACCGGGTAGGTGGCCCTCCAGAAAAATTAAATGCATGAAGTACTATAGCAAGAGCCAGTGGGCCCTGTCAAAAAATAGCCATTTTCCTCTGCTTTACTGTACAAAGAGGAGGAGAAGGAGGAAAATGAGGAGGAGGAGGAGGAGTGGATCAATTATTCAGGTTGAGCTTCCTTCACCTGGTGGAGATTGGAAATTCTGAGAAATCCAGCCTTTATTCATTTTAATAAGCGTCAGCCTGTCAGCGCTGTCAGTCGACAGGCGTGTACGCTTATCGGTGATGATGCCACCAGCTGCACTGAAAACCCGCTCGGACAAGACGCTAGCGGCAGGGCAGGCAAGAACCTCCAAGGCGTACAGCGCCAGTTCGTGCCACATGTCCAGCTTTGAAACCCAGTAGTTGTAGGGAGCTGTGTGATCATTTAGGACGATGGTATGGTCAGCTACGTACTCCCTCACCATCTTTCTGTAAAGATCAGCCCTACTCTGCCGAGACTGGGGACAGGTGACAGTGTCTTGCTGGGGTGACATAAAGCTGGCAAAAGCCTTGTAAAGCGTACCCTTGCCAGTGCTGGACAAGCTGCCTGCTCGCCTACTCTCCCTCGCTACTTGTCCCGCAGAACTACGCACTCTGCCGCTAGCGCTGTCAGAAGGGAAATACTGTTTCAGCTTGTGCACCAGGGCCTGCTGGTATTCATGCATTCTCACACTCCTTTCCTCTGCAGGGATGAGAGTGGCAAGATTTTGCTTGTACCGTGGGTCCAGGAGAGTGAACACCCAGTAATCGGTGCTGGAATAAATTCTTTGAACGCGAGGGTCACGGGATAGGCAGCCTAGCATGAAATCTGCCATATGCGCCAGAGTACCAACGCGTAAGAATTCACTCCCCTCACTGGCCTGACTGTCCATTTCCTCCTCCTCCAACTCCTCCAACTCCTCTTCTTCTGCCCATACACGCTGAACAGTGAAGGACTCAACAATGGTCCCCTCTTGTGTCTCGCCAACATTCTCCTCCTCTTCCTCCTCATCCTCCTCCACCTCCACCTCCTCCGATATGCGCTGAGAAACAGACCTCAGGGTGCTTTGGCTATCAACAAGGGAATATTCTTCCCCCGTCTCTTGTGACGAGCGCAAAGCTTCCGACTTCATGCTGACCAGAGAGTTTTTCAACAGGCCAAGCAGCGGGATGGTGAGGCTGATGATGGCGGCATCGCCACTGACCATCTGTGTTGACTCCTCAAAGTTACTCAGCACCTGACAGATATCAGACATCCACGTCCACTCCTCATTGTAGACTTGAGGAAGCTGACTGACCTGACTACCAGTTCTGGTGGAAGTTGACATCTGGCAGTCTACAATCGCTCTGCGCTGCTGGTAAACTCTGGATAACATGGTCAGTGTTGAATTCCACCTCGTGGGCACGTCGCACAACAGTCGGTGAGCGGGCAGTTGGAGGCGGCGCTGCGCTGCCCTGAGAGTGGCAGCATCTGGGCTGGACTTCCTGAAATGCGCACAGATGCGGCGCACCTTCGTGAGCAAATCAGACAGATTGGGGTATGTCTTGAGGAAACGCTGCACTATCAGATTTAACACATGGGCCAGGCATGGCACATGTGTCAGTCTGCCGAGTTGCAGAGCCGCCACCAGGTTACGGCCGTTGTCACACACAACCATTCCCGGCTTGAGGTTCAGCGGTGCCAGCCACAGATCAGTCTGCGCCGTGATGCCCTGTAATAGCTCTTGGGCGGTGTGCCTTTTGTCGCCTAGGCTCAGCAGTTTGAGCACCGCCTGCTGTCGCTTAGCGACTGCACTGCTGCTGTGCCTAGAGCTACCGACTGATGGCGCCGTGCCCACGGATGGTAGTTCGGAGGAGGAGGTGGAGGAGGGGTGGGAGGAGGAGGAGGCATAGTAGGCCTGAAACACCTGGACCGAGGTAGGCCCCGCAATCCTCGGCGTCGGCAGTATATGAGCAGCCCCAGGGTCAGACTCGGTCCCAGCCTCCACCAAGTTAACCCAATGTGCCGTCAGCGATATATAGTGGCCCTGCCCGGCAGCACTCGTCCACGTGTCCGTGGTCAGGTGGACCTTGTCAGAAACGGCGTTGGTCAGGGCACGGATGATGTTGTCTGACACGTGCTGGTGCAGGGCTGGGACGGCACATCGGGAAAAGTAGTGGCGGCTGGGGACCGAATACCGAGGGGCGGCCGCCGCCATGAGGTTGCGAAAGGCCTCGGTCTCTACTAGCCTATAGGGCAGCATCTCCAGGCTAAGCAATCTGGAGATGTGCACATTAAGGGCTTGGGCGTGCGGGTGGGTTGCACTATATTTGCGTTTCCGCTCCAGCGTCTGGGGTATGGAGAGCTGAACGCTGGTGGATGCTGTGGAGGATCGTGGAGGCGACGATGGGGTTTTTGTGGCAGGGTCCTGGGCAGGGGGCTGACTAGCAGCTGACACAGGGGAAGGAGCAGTGGTGTGCACGGCCGGAGGTGAACGGGCTTGTTGCCACTGAGTGGGGTGCTTAGCATTCATATGCCTGCGCATACTGGTGGTAGTTAAGCTAGTAGTGGTGGAACCCCTGCTGAGCCTGGTTTGGCAAATGTTGCACACCACAGTCCGTCGGTCATCCGGTGTTTCCTTAAAGAACCTCCACACTTCTGAAGATCTAGCCCTCGCCGCAAGAGCCCTCACCACGGGAGCTTCACTAGTTGACAGTGGCGCTGATGCACCAGCTCTGGCCCTGCCTCTCCGTCTGGCCCCACCACTGCCTCTTCCAACCTGTTCAGGTCGAGGACTCTCCTCCGTCTCAGAAGCACTGTGTTCACCCGGCCTCTCAACCCAGCTTGGGTCTGTCACCTCATCATCCTCCGATCCCTCAGTCTGCTCCCCCCTCGGACTTCCTGCCCTGACAACAACTTCCCCACTGTCTGACAACCGTGTCTCCTCATCGTCGGACACCTCTTTACACACTTCCACTACGTCAAGAAGGTCATCATCACCCACAGACTGTGACTGGTGGAAAACCTGGGCATCGGAAAATTGCTCAGCAGCAACCGGACAAGTGGTTTGTGACTGTGGGAAGGGTCCAGAAAACAGTTCCTCAGAGTATGCCGGTTCAAATGGCAAATTTTCCTGGGAGGGGGCAGACTGGGGGGGGAGGAGGCTGAGGTGCAGGAGCTGGAGGAGTGGGGATTTCGGTGACATGGGTGGACTGCGTGGAAGACTGACTGGTGGTGGACAAATTGCTCGAAGCATTGTCAGCAATCCACGACATCACCTGTTCGCACTGTTCTGGCCTCAACAGTGCTCTACCACGAGTCCCAGTAACTTCAGACATGAACCTAGGGAGTGTAGCTCTGCGGCGTTCCCCTGCTCCCTCATCAGCAGGTGGTGTCTCACCCCGCCCAGGACCACGGCCTCTGACCCCTGCAGTAGTTGGACGCCCACGTCCCCGCCCTCGTCCTCTACCCCTAGCCCTGGGGTTAAACATTTTTAAAATGAGAGTTATAACTTTTTTTTTTTTTTTACTTTTTTTTTTTTTTTTTTTGTGTTTTTTTGTGTTTTTTGTTTTTTTTTGTGTTTTTTGTTTTTTTTTGAGTTTTTAGAACCAAACAATCCTATCCTATTGCTATGGCTATTTTCTAGCCAAGTATCAAAGGAAGCACACTACTATGCCAGATGAGATGACACTGAGTTATTGCCTAATAGAAATCCAACCCCTACTGAATTTTGCCACTTCAGCCTTTGCTATGGATATGTGCGCCACTAAGCGCAGAACACAGCGGTCGCAAGTCTCACTACAAATTGCTCAGAATTGGCAAGTACATGCACTGCAGAAACTACAGCCACCAGCAGATCAACCAGAAATCAAATATATAGAACGCTACTGTAGGCTTCAAGAAGCTATTTGTATTCTCCTATGGCTATTTTCTAGCCAAGTATCAAAGGAAGCACACTACTATGCCAGATGAGATGACACTGAGTTATTGCCTAATAGAAATCCAACCCCTACTGAATTTTCCCACTTCAGCCTTTGCTATGGATATGTGCGCCACTAAGCGCAGAACACAGCGGTCGCAAGTCTCACTACAAATTGCTCAGAATTGGCAAGTACATGCACTGCAGAAACTACAGCCACCAGCAGATCAACCAGAAATCAAATATATAGAACGCTACTGTAGGCTTCAAGAAGCTATTTGTATTCTCCTATGGCTATTTTCTAGCCAAGTATCAAAGGAAGCACACTACTATGCCAGATGAGATGACACTGAGTTATTGCCTAATAGAAATCCAACCCCTACTGAATTTTCCCACTTCAGCCTTTGCTATGGATATGTGCGCCACTAAGCGCAGAACACAGCGGTCGCAAGTCTCACTACAAATTGCTCAGAATTGGCAAGTACATGCACTGCAGAAACTAAAGCCACCAGCAGATCAACCAGAAATCAAATATATAGAACGCTACTGTAGGCTTCAAGAAGCTATTTGTATTCTCCTATGGCTATTTTCTAGCCAAGTATCAAAGGAAGCACACTACTATGCCAGATGAGATGACACTGAGTTAGTGCCTAATAGAAATCCAACCCCTACTGAATTTTCCCACTTCAGCCTTTGCTATGGATATGTGCGCCACTAAGCGCAGAACACAGCGGTCGCAAGTCTCACTACAAATTGCTCAGAATTGGCAAGTACATGCACTGCAGAAACTAAAGCCACCAGCAGATCAACCAGAAATCAAATATATAGAACGCTACTGTAGGCTTCAAGAAGCTATTTGTATTCTCCTATGGCTATTTTCTAGCCAAGTATCAAAGGAAGCACACTACTATGCCAGATGAGATGACACTGAGTTAGTGCCTAATAGAAATCCAACCCCTACTGAATTTTCCCACTTCAGCCTTTGCTATGGATATGTGCGCCACTAAGCGCAGAACACAGCGGTCGCAAGTCTCACTACAAATTGCTCAGAATTGGCAAGTACATGCACTGCAGAAACTAAAGCCACCAGCAGATCAACCAGAAATCAAATATATAGAACGCTACTGTAGGCTTCAAGAAGCTGTTTGTATTCTCCTATGGCTATTTTCTAGCCAAGTATCAAAGGAAGCACACTACTATGCCAGATGAGATGACACTGAGTTAGTGCCTAATAGAAATCCAACCCCTACTGAATTTTCCCACTTCAGCCTTTGCTATGGATATGTGCGCCACTAAGCGCAGAACACAGCGGTCGCAAGTCTCACTACAAATTGCTCAGAATTGGCAAGTACATGCACTGCAGAAACTAAAGCCACCAGCAGATCAACCAGAAATCAAATATATAGAACGCTACTGTAGGCTTCAAGAAGCTGTTTGTATTCTCCTATGGCTATTTTCTAGCCAAGTATCAAAGGAAGCACACTACTATGCCAGATGAGATGACACTGAGTTATTGCCTAATAGAAATCCAACCCCTACTGAATTTTCCCACTTCGGTCTTTGCTATGGATATGTGTGCCACTAAGAGCTAAACACAACGGTAGCAAGTCCCCCTGCTAATTCCTCACAAAATGGTAAAAGATGCAAATTAAAATAAAAAAAGTAGAACGTTATTGTAGCCCTAAGAAGGGCTGTTGGGTTCTTTGAGAATCACTCCTGCCTAACAGTAAGCTAATAGAACACCCTAACGCTTTCCCTGACCAGCAGCAGCTCTCTCCCTAGCGGCATCCAGAGACAGAATGATCCGAGCAGCGCGGCCAGCGGCTAGTCTATCCCAGGGTCACCTGATCTGGCCAGCCAACCACTGCTATCGACGTGTAAGGGTACCACGTCATGCTGGGTGGAGTGCAGAGTCTCCTGGCTTGTGATTGGCTCTGTTTCTGGCCGCCAAAAAGCAAAACGGCGGGAGCTGCCATTTTCTCGAGCGGGCAAAGTATTCGTCCGAGCAACGAGCAGTTTCGAGTACCCTAATGCTCGACCGAGCATCAAGCTCGGACGAGCATGTTCGCTCATCTCTAATGCTAACGCTTTATTTTTACTATACTTTCGCTGTCCGTCAATAAGAGCTGCTCCAGGAACAAGGCTTTGTGCCAAGCACCACACAGAATCCTGTCATAAGCTTCTCGTAAGTAATACTATGTAAATTAGAGAAATACAACAGTAGTTACCAACACAAGGAAAAGAAAATCTGGACTTCCACACACTGTACACTATGATCTATTGCCGCTAGGCTACATTAATAAATATGAGCGTGAAGTTAACAGTTTCATTTTGATCAACTTGAATAAGTCCATCAACCTCTTTACAGTGATCTCATTTGAGTGGGTCCCTACGCTAGTGGGTGAAGCATCACATCGCCTCTGCAATACAGCGCTTGCAGGGACCAAGAAGCCTTACTTCATGCACCTTCTTTCAAGTGCAACATCCCCCACAGGGGCCTAGATTTTTCATGTGGGCCTGAAGGCAGCTGGGGCCCAGAATACTGGAAAGGCTAGCTAGTGCGGCCTTGGGCAAACTGTGGTCACAGGGCCGGAGGGCTGACCTACAGCCTGGCAGGTCTCCAGCAGGTGGTGTGTGCAAGAAATGGGATCAGATGGAGGAAACGTTGTGCAAACCAACTTACAGTTTTTTATTAAACAGCAGGCAACAGCCAAAACGTTGACAGCAGATTCTCAAGCTGGAAGAGTCATGGAGAGCCGGTCCACAGGAAGGTTACACGCAGCCTCGTAATAAATACATTCAGGCTGGGCTGGTGCAGAGGGCACTGAGTCCAGGTGATGAAGCTCAGTTCTGGGCTTAAGTCTCCAGACTTGCAATGGTTTCTCAGTAGACCTGAGGCACCTGGAGTTCCTGGAATTAGGACAGCGGCTGCGGCAGACAGACCTTGAGGTCTGGTTCTGTCTGCAGACTCTAGCAAAAGACTGACTCTTAGATGGAGTCTCTCACTCTGACTATGTGCTTCCACCAAGCATGGGTTTATATACTCCCATGATCAGGTTCTAGCACCTCTTCATTCACCTTCCGGCTTGTATTACAAGAATATCATTGGACAATCACATATCACAATGTTAACTGTTGCCTCACCAGGCAGTAACTAAAGCTGCAATTACTCAATATTCCAAGTTCTAGAAACATCCTAGAGAGATCATCATTCCCCCTAACAGCTCCTGGAGAGGGCGCTATTCGCAACTACCAGCCTGCCCATGCATTGTTGCATATCCCCTTGGTAATTGAAAGAACTGCCCACGGCTCGGCTACAGACCAGATGGGAATGTAGGCTAAACTGGCCAGCAGCATGTAGCTTTCAGATGGTCCATGCACACTACAACCTGTAGGGGTGCAAAGATAAAGTGTACTTTAGGGTAAGTACTGGGCTATGTGCAGTGTAGGGGAGACAAACCACCCACGGTCCTGTTGCTCTGCAGTCAGCAGAAAGGGGTGCTTTCAAAGCACAACTGGGAAGAAGTCCAGGACAGTTTCTGGCTTTCTAAATAAATAAAGAGTGAGGAGATCAGGTTCTTCAAGGATAGTGGGAGCAGAAAATATCAATAGCAGCAACATATTTACATCCTGATAATGGGTATCAGCCCATCAGGGAGTTATTCAGTCTGAAATAACCAACTCTGGATCCCGTGGTGGGACCGCAGCCGGCTGGGGACATCCGGTGTTGATCTTGGGAACTATAGGTTCTTCTGCATCCTCACTGGTCTCCTGAGGTTCATGAGCAGGAATGCTGGCCTCCGGAATGTCTGCCTCACCAGCCGGTCGTTCTGTGAGGCCCACAGCCATAGACGGGTCCAGGAACAGGTAGATGGGAGCTTGTGGTTGCCCCATAGCTCCCTCCGCATCCTCCAAGTCTTCCGGGGCCGGGTCATCACCCCACAGGTAGGAAGCCAGAATATATATTATTTAATACCCAAAGCCCATCGGGCAGTATACCTGAGGAAAACAAATGGGTGATATCACAGTACTCACAGATCTCAATAAGGAGATGCACTAGGCTCTGGCTAGTATTCCAGAAACAGATCATGGATATTTCCATGGGTGGATTATTAAAAATATGAATGATGGTCAAAAAACGGCATAAACTCATAAACCCGGCATAAAATCAGTAAAAGGACAGGGACAATGCGTTTCACACATGGAGATTCATCAGGTCCATGTTTGAAGCGCATTGTCGTGTTACTGTGTTTTTTTGCTACTAATAGCAGTGGCTGATATAAAATTAGAACAGGAGAGTATTACCTCTCTCTTCTGCTTTGATCCATCCTTTTAAAGAATTGGCACAATTTTGAAAAAAGGGTTCTGGTAGAGGCCTTGAAACATTAGCAATTTTGACCATTGGCAGTGTCTGGAATTGAAGTGTTCTTTGTAAAAATAAAAAACTCTAATGAGAAATGGGAGTAAGGATTCTGGTAGAGAAAACAACCGTTTTTCATTTCTTGGACAGTCCTTTCGGATGCATAGTCTTTTCCACAAATCCAATATTACACCTACACTCACCGGCCACTTTATTAGGTACACCTGTCCAACTGCTCGTTAACACTTAATTTCTAATCAGCCAATCACATGGCGGCAACTCAGTGCATTTAGGCATGTAGACATGGTCAAGACAATCTCCTGCAGTTCAAACCGAGCATCAGTATGGGGAAGAAAGGTGATTTGAGTGCCTTTGAACGTGGCATGGTTGTTGGTGCCAGAAGGGCTGGTCTGAGTATTTCCGAAACTGCTGATCTACTGGGATTTTCACGCACAACCATCTCTAGGGTTTACAGAGAATGGTCCGAAAAAGAAAAAACATCCACTTGGTACCAATTGAGCATCGTTGCAATGCCACAGCCTACCTGAGTATTGTTGCTGACCATGTCCATCCCTTTATGACCACAATGTACCCAACATTTGATGGCTACTTTCAGCAGGATAATGCGCCATGTCATAAAGCTGGAATCATCTCAGACTGGTTTCTTGAACATGACAATGAGTTCACTGTACTCAAATGGCCTCCACAGTCACCAGATCTCAATCCAATAGAGCATCTTTGGGATGTGGTGGAACGGCAGATTCGCATCATGGATGTGCAGCCGACAAATCTGCGGCAACTGTGTGATGCCATCATGTCGATATGGACCAAAATCTCTGAGGAATGCTTCCAGCACCTTGTTGAATCTATGCCACGAAGAATTGAGGCAGTTCTGAAGGCAAAAGGGGGTCCAACCCGTTACTAGCATGGTGTACCTAATAAAGTGGCCGGTGAGTGTAGAATGACAATGCAGCTCTCTTAAAGGTCACTTGTAATCAGATATGGGACCAATGGAATTGGTTTATGGTTTATATCAGACAACCAGCATCTGGGTTTCTCGGTGGCTAAAAGATAGAAAACTCTCACTTCTCCCTATAGGCGCAGGGCATCTGTATATGTCTTCTACCAGTGAGTAAACCCCTCATATTCTTTTACTCTGTATATGACCATAAGAAACTGTGTGAAAAGCTCATAAATTATATCCTAACTGGTGCTAATTTTCATGTGGAAATGTTTAGCGAAAGAAATGAACTCTTTGGTGTAATTGTAACTTTTATTTTTACACTGTTTTTCCTTAATCTGTGCCATGATTGATCTAGATTAGGACCATATCAGACCTCAGGCTCATAGGGTTTTGTAAAATCTCCTATTAATATGCCGTAAATACTAGCATCGTGACGACAGGAAGTTCTGACTCTACGCCCTCTTCCGTCCTCACACAAGTTGTAGCACTCATTTAAACATTGCCTCTTTATTCTGCTCTGTGACTGCTTTCGTGAAGGACAGAAGTATTAGGAGCAGTTGTTACCAAATTTTGTCAACAGCAAGATGCAGGTAGCCTGAGGTGTACAAGGCAGAGGGCAATGCAAAATCTGTAACAGTCCCACCTACAATGTGCGATTTATATTACAAGTGTGTTATATAGAAGAGATGTATTTGCCCCCCTCAGGCAATAGGAAATATCCCGTATGCCTCTACAGGGTACAGTGTTTGTACTGGAAGACTTATGGTGGTTTATTATTTTTATTAGACTATTTATTCTGTGTAGCGTACTGGGAAGCTGGAAAAAAATCCAAATACGGTGGAAAACCAGAGTTATGCCAATTTCTATTCTTTTGGTTGGTGTGATCATGGAGCTACTTTCTTTGTACCAGCATATTCTCCCAACTTTTTAATAAGTCGTGCACAGAGCTGTGTAAGGCTCAATTTTTGCAGGATAAACTGATGTTTTCATTGATCACCTACAAATAATCATAGAAGACCAAGATGAGACCAACACTGAGTTGGCTACAGATTTTATTTTAATAATAACTTAGCATACTATAAAAAATTATCCTTACATTAACAGGTTAATTTTTTAGTGCAGCAGAAGAAGAGGTAATGTCAGAAACATAAAACCTTAAGGTACATATGTGGTAATGGGTGTAACAGCAAGGATAGGAAAATCTACCACCAAGGACAGGAAAACCCTTAAACCTGTTTAATCACATCCTGGAGGACTGACAAGAATAGCAGCGCCCTATTGTCACTTTTCAACTGCCAATGGCGGACAACCACACCCCTATAAGACCTAACAAAATGGGATGACCGGGTATTGATGGGCCCTTTCCAATGCAGTGGGGTCACAGGTGCCATGCCAGACAGACCTGGGAATAACTTCCGACCACACTTTAATAACGTTAGACACCTTCTATGTCAGAGCGGATATGTGAGGAGCTCACTCAACCAGACACTGCATAAATAGTTACCCCCAGCGTCAATCACGAGCAACAAAGGATGACGACTCACGACCACAGGCAGAACCTGTAGCCAGCACAAGCCCTGGACTTAAAACCAAGAGTGTGGCCACCAGGACTGCTCTCCTTTTCGCCCAGTGAATGAAACTGTTAGCAATCAACCAAACAGCCGGACGACCTCTTGGAAGACAATCAAAACATTAAGTCAGGGCGAATCCAACAAAGCAAGACAAGCGCCATCTGCAAAGCCGCATACCGTAACTGCCCCTTCAGATTTCATCAACATGGAAAGAGTGAGTCTGGCCTGCAAAGAAAAAATCATTTAAATAATGGGATGGAGACTGTGAACCTGTATAGTAATGCACAACTCATTTTAGAAAGGAACTGGAAACTTCAAAATAATAACAAGATATCGAATATCCCATGGGAAGGCACATATTGTAATAGTATTGACCTTCCAGCTGGCAACCGAGAAAGTGAAAACAGTCTTCATGAACTGGCAATAGGCAAAAGCAGTCTCTATTTCCGACTTGGACATGAGGGCCCCTTTACCGGCTGAACAGAATGGAAAGTAGATTTCTAGCAAAAGAAGGGAATGGACACCACACAAAGGGAATGAAAAACCCAAAGGCAAAACCAGATCTAATAGGGCAGCCTCCTTTCTCAGCAGGTAGTGGCTTAGCCCGTTAGTATCTCTAGGACGTGCACTGGAGTCCTCCTGCCTACCTTGATTTTGAGGGTGTGATGAGGTGGAAGATTAAAGGTAGCATCTATATGCAGAATGGGAGCCACTGCAGTTGGCACGCTCGTGGCGGTAAAAGCAACAGTGTCCCTCGTTAAATGACATCTTCGCACACTGCCTGGGTCCTCCATAGTGTACAGTGCGGGCCAGACAAACGTGTCTTGTCTGCCCCGCTCTGCATATCAATGGCACCTGTGTCTTAACACATATGCTATTGATATATGCAGGGCAGGTCCATACTCCTGGTGGATGATTCCGGCGTTTGCTCGAGTCACTCACCTGAATGGCCAATGGCTGGGGCCCCTGGACAATTGCCCTCTTTTCCCATGCATTTCACCAGCCCTGTGCGTGGACAAAAAGTTGTACATTGCTTATAATTAAACAACCAGATTTTATTGGGATACGACAGTAAAAGTTATACCATTACTCTGTGGGACTCAAAAGTGGCATGTTTACTTTGCAGTAAACTATTAACATCTATGATACAGCTAATGTTTGGGCAGTTTTTGTAACACTATATCTAATGTTAATGTTTCCAAGAATGCTATCTGTGTGAAATTTTTTGGTAAATAGTATTACCAAATATAATAGTGTCAAAAATATAAAATGTAGTATTTGTGGACACTGACACCAAATGGGGCTTATTTACTAAGGCTCGCGGAGCGCACTTTTGTCGGACTGTTCACCATTTTCGGGATTTGCACAGCTTTAACAGGGGTCTGCGCTGGGATTGTGTCGCACGCGATTGGCTTTTGGTGCAGCTGCGCTGGTTTTCATGCGACAGAAATCGGGGGGCGTGCCATTGGACGATTCGACTGATCTCGGACTGAGCGCAGGATTAAAGATTCAAATTGTGTTTCCGCAAGACAAAGCACTTATATGCACCAGGAAGAAGAAGGTGAACTCTGTCGGACCTGAGCAGGGAAGTGACACATGCAGGATATCGGCTGCACGGCAGAGTGCATGATCATTGAATAATGCACAGTGAACTCCGCGAACCAGGTAAGTAATTGTGCCCCAATAAGTACAATAATAGGGACACGTGTAGCAGCAACAAGCACAAAAATGTGGCAAGCAGCAGGATTGGAAGTTTGTGTTGGTTAGGAAAAGGTTAAGAGGAGGTTGGAAAAACAAGGAGTCTAAGATGTCTGTTACATCCCTTACAGAGAGACAAGTCATAACTGGAAGAAGTCGTCATAAAAGCATGGGCATGACGGAAAGTACAGGAAAATGAAATATTTGATTAAAAGATATCAACTGTGATTGATTGGATATAAATGTCCTGTAATCACTTAATCAGTCTATAGTATTTCTGTGCAGAACTGGTATCTACCACTATGTGGTTACTATACAACATTAATATTACAGTGACTTTTATTCAGTAACAATATTGTGGTATTATTACACTGCAGTGGTCAGAGTATGGCCATTGTGGAATATTTTGGTCTTGTAAAGAAGTATCAATGGTGCTATTGGACTTTATCGTTTTTGTTTTGTTCAGTAATAGTATGGAAGTATTATTTACTGTATATAGGTAATATCGGGCACTTTGTTGGGGCTAAACTGGTGGACATCATCCAAGTGACTATGTTGGATTCCAAATTTTAACCCCCATATTGGGATCTGAAATTGGGCATCTATGTCTTGCAGTAATCCCAGTACTGGTGATATGTCAGGAGTCACTCGGAGATCGGGCAAGGAGGAGTTGTAGACATGTTGCCATTAGGAAACGCAGATTCCAGCCGTGGTACAAACCAAATGTTTGGTCAATTATGGTTAGGAGTTGGTTGAAGTCAAGGTCATTTTCAAGAATCCAAATAACTGAATAACCGGTCAGAGACCTATTTGTTTGCAAATATGGTGTCAGGAGCATAGGCATAAGATTACAGATGTACTGTCTTTGAACAGATGGAACAACTAATTGAAATTCTGATAAAGCACCTAAAAGCTATGTCTGCCATGTCCTAGCTACTGACTTAAAGGGGTTGTTTACCATAACAAATAATTGATATGGTATATGTAAGGAAAAGTTATGCAATATTCCAATTTACTTTTTGTATTAATTCTTCACAGCTATCTAGATCTCTGCTTTCTGTCCTGCTATAGAAAGCTTCTATATTTACTTCCAGTGGATAGAAATCTGTCCGTGGTGATGTGATGGACCAGCAGGCGCAGGAGCCGTTATTATCACAGAGAGTAATGAGGGCCGTGTGATAATAATGGCTAGTGTACCTACGTGTACATCACATCATATGAACAGATTTAAATCCACTGAAGTAAAACTTAGAAGCTTTCTAGAACGACAGCAAGCAGAGATCTAGAAAACTGTGAGGAATTAATACAGAAAGTATATTGGAAAATTGTATAACTTTTCCTTACACAATTCAATTATTTGTGGAAAGCGGACAACCCCTTTAACAACACCCTCAGAAGACCTTAGACAATATAAATTGTATTGCACTTACAGTGGGCCAAAGCTAAAAAATAATGTACAGAGCTAACAATCTACATAACATAACTTATGTCGCTCATATATTTTTATATATCCAATAATTGTTCAATCTGATTACAAGTAATGATTTGGTACATATGGATTTGTTCACAAATCAACATGTGCAGCTTATTTTATCCTATAAGCTTAGAAAGTATGAGGTATAGAAAACACGTGTCTGGTTTACGGGACTGAATAAAGCGTTTGAAGATGGGACATCAAATAGACCAGCTCCTCATGAATGTGATTCATGACCCTTGAAACTGGGGAACATCTGCTGACTCATTTCAATATGGAAAGAGACATTGGGTCAAAGTTAAAGAGTAACCATCACTTTAGTTTATTTTTGATATTGTCTGGGGGGTGGAGGGGTGTTGTGAACATTTTCCTAATATACTTATTTAAGAAATGTTGCTTAGTTTGTAAAGAGACAGGTTGGAGTGCGCCCCTTAGTTACAACATTGCTTCTTTGTTGCTATGGCAAATCTGTCTACAGCAGGGGTCCCCAAACTACGGCCCGCAGGCCACATGCCGCCCGTGGACTGGTTCCTTGCGCGCCAGCACTGGGCCCCTGCGGCCTTCGACAGTCGGGCAGGGGCCTCCGTCCGGACAGGAAGCTCCTGCCCGTCACTGTATAGTACTCAATGCGGCGAGAAATGTCTGCTTGAGCACTATTACTGGAGCAATGTGGCCGGAAGACAACCCGGGCGCACATCGCTCCATGAAAAAGGCCGCGCAGCCGTGTAACGATGTCATCACACAGCCGTGCACCCCTTCATGCTTGGCCGCGGCAAGAAGATAGAAGACGCAAGGCAGGAGACTGAGGTGAGTACAATTTTTTTTTAAATGGCAGTAGAAAGATTGTGCCGGCCAGGGGCCCAATATATGAAATAATTAATGGTGGGGGGCAACATAGGAAATAATTAATGGTGGGGGGCAGCATAGGAAATAATTAATGGTGAGGGGCAGCATAGGAAATAATTAATGGTGGGGGGCAGCATAGGAAATAATTAATTATGCGGGGCAGCACGGGAAATAATTAATGGTGGGGCAACATAGGAAATAATTAATGGTGGGTGGCAGCATAGGAAATAATTAATGGTGGGGCAGCATAGGAAATAATTAATGGTGGGTGGCAGCATAGGAAATAATTAATTATGAGGGGCAGCATTGGAAATAATTAGAGATGAGCGAACATACTCGTCCGAGCTTGATGCTCGTTCGAGCATTAGCGTACTCGAAACTGCTCGTTGCTCGGACGAATACTTCGCCCGCTCTAGAAAATGGCAGCTCCCGCCGTTTTGCTTTTTGGCGGCCAGAAACAGAGCCAATCACAAGCCAGGAGACTCTGCACTCCACCCAGCATGACGTGGTACCCTTACACGTCGATAGCAGTGGTTGGCTGGCCAGATCAGGTGACCCTGGGATAGACTAGCCGCTGCCCGCGCTGCTCGGATCATTCTGTGTCTGGATGCCGCTAGGGAGAGAGCTGCTGCTGGTCAGGGAAAGCGTTAGGGTGTTCTATTAGAATAGTGTTAGGCAGGAGTGATTCAACAAGAACCCAACAGCCCTTCTTAGGGCTACAATAACGTTATACTTTTTTTTTTTTGTTTGCTTGTGGCTGGGCTTGCTGGCACTAGTAGTACAGCTAGTACCATATTGTAAGGAATTTGCAGGGGGACTTGCTACCGTTGTGTTTAGCTCTTAGTGACACACATATCCACCTCAAACATCAAAGTGGGAAAATTTTTTAGGGGTTTGATTTCAATTAGGCACAGTCTGCCATTTACTTTTTATTTTACGTTTATTTTTTCATAACTCAGCGTCATCTCATCAGTGTGCTTTCATACTTGGCTAGAAAATAGCCAAAGGAGAATCCAAACGGCTTACTTACGCCTACAATAGCGTTATATATATTTTATTTCTGGTTGATCTGCTGGTGGCTGTCCTTGCTGCAGTGCATATACTAGCCAATTGTCAGGAATTTGGAGTGAGACTTGCGACCGCTGTGTTTAGCGCCTAGTGACGCACATATCCATCGCAAAGACCGAAGTGGGAAAATTTATTAGGGGTTGGATTTAAATTAGGCACAGTCTGCCATTTCCTTTTTATTTTACGTTTATTTTTTCATAACTCAGCGTCATCTCATCAGTGTGCTTTCATACTTGGCTAGAAAATAGCCAAAGGAGAATCCAAACGGCTTACTTACGCCTACAATAGCGTTATATATATTTTATTTCTGGTTGATCTGCTGGTGGCTGTCCTTGCTGCAGTGCATATACTAGCCAATTGTCAGGAATTTGGAGTGAGACTTGCGACCGCTGTGTTTAGCGCTTAGTGACGCACATATCCATCGCAAAGACCGAAGTGGGAAAATTTATTAGGGGTTGGATTTCAATTAGGCACAGTCTGGCAGTTTCTTTTTATTTTACGTTTAATTTTTTCATAACTCAGCGTCATCTCATCAGTGTGCTTTCATACTTGGCTAGAAAATAGCCAAAGGAGAATCCAAACGGCTTACTTACGCCTACAATAGCGTTATATATATTTTATTTCTGGTTGATCTGCTGGTGGCTGTCCTTGCTGCAGTGCATATACTAGCCAATTGTCAGGAATTTGGAGTGAGACTTGCGACCGCTGTGTTTAGCGCTTAGTGACGCACATATCCATCGCAAAGACCGAAGTGGGAAAATTTATTAGGGGTTGGATTTCAATTAGGCACAGTCTGCCATTTCCTTTTTATTTAACGTTTATTTTTTCATAACTCAGCGTCATCTCATCAGTGTGCTTTCATACTTGGCTAGAAAATAGCCAAAGGAGAATCCAAACGGCTTACTTACGCCTACAATAGCGTTATATATATTTTATTTCTGGTTGATCTGCTGGTGGCTGTCCTTGCTGCAGTGCATCTACTAGCCAATTGTCAGGAATTTGGAGTGAGACTTGCGACCGCTGTGTTTAGCGCTTAGTGACGCACATATCCATCGCAAAGACCGAAGTGGGAAAATTTATTAGGGGTTGGATTTCAATTAGGCACAGTCTGCCATTTCCTTTTTATTTTACGTTTATTTTTTCATAACTCAGCGTCATCTCATCTGGCATAGCAGTGTGCTTTCATACTTGGCTAGAAAATAGCCATAGCAATAGGATAGCATTGTTTGGTTTTAAAAACTAAAAAACACAAAAAAAAACTAAAGAAACACAAAAAAACACAAAAAAAAGTAAAAAAAAAATTAAATTTAAAACTTTCATTTTCAAAATGTTTAACCCGAGGGCTAGGGGTAGAGGACGAGGGCGGGGACGTGGGCGTCCAACTACTGCAGGGGTCAGAGGCCGTGGTCCTGGGCGGGGTGAGACACCACCTGCTGATGAGGGAGCAGGGGAACGCCGCAGAGCTACACTCCCTAGGTTCATGTCTGAAGTTACTGGGACTCGTGGTAGAGCACTGTTGAGGCCAGAACAGTGCGAACAGGTGATGTCGTGGATTGCCGACAATGCAATTTGTCCACCAGTCAGTCTTCCACGCAGTCCACCCATGTCACCGAAATCGGCACTCCTCCAGCTCCTGCAGCTCAGCCTCCTCCCCCCCAGTCTGCCCCCTCCCAGGAAAATTTGGCATTTGAACTGGCATACTCTGAGGAACTGTTTTCTGGACCCTTCCCACAGTCACAAACCACTTGTCCGGTTGCTGCTGAGCAATTTTCCGATGCCCAGGTTTTCCACCAGTCGCAGTCTGTGGGTGATGATGACCTTCTTGACGTAGTGGAAGAAGTGTGTAAAGAGGTGTCGGACGATGAGGAGACACGGTTGTCAGACAGTGGGGAAGTTGTTGTCAGGGCAGGAAGTCCGAGGGGGGAGCAGACTGAGGGATCGGAGGATGATGAGGTGACAGACCCAAGCTGGGTTGAGAGGCCGGGTGAACACAGTGCTTCTGAGACGGAGGAGAGTCCTCGACCAGAACAGGTTGGAAGAGGCAGTGGTGGGGCCAGACGGAGAGGCAGGGCCAGAGCAGGTGCATCAGCGCCAAATGTGTCACGTAGTGAAGCTCCCGTGGCGAGGGCTCCCGCGGCGAGGGCTAGATTTTCAGAAGTCTGGAGGTTCTTTAAGGAAACACCGGATGACAGACGGACTGTGGTGTGCAACCTTTGCCAAACCAGGATCAGCAGGGGTTCCACCACTACTAGCTTAACTACCACCAGTATGCGCAGGCATATGAATGCTAAACACCCCACTCAGTGGCACCAAGCCCGTTCACCTCCGGCCGTGCACACCACTGCTCCTTCCCCTGTTTCAGCTGATAGTCAGCCCCCTGCCCAGGACCCTGGCACAAAAACCCCATCGTCGCCTCCACGATCCTCCACAGCATCCACCAGCGTTCAGCTCTCCATACCCCAGACCCTGGAGCGGAAACGGAAATATAGTGCAACCCACCCGCACGCCCAAGCCCTTAATGTCCACATCTCCAGATTGCTTAGCCTGGAGATGCTGCCCTATAGGCTAGTAGAGACCGAGGCCTTTCGCAACCTCATGGCGGCGGCCGCCCCTCGGTATTCGGTCCCCAGCCGCCACTACTTTTCCCGATGTGCCGTCCCAGCCCTGCACCAGCACGTGTCAGACAACATCATCCGTGCCCTGACCAACGCCGTTTCTGACAAGGTCCACCTGACCACGGACACGTGGACGAGTGCTGCCGGGCAGGGCCACTATATATCGCTGACGGCACATTGGGTTAACTTGGTGGAGGCTGGGACCGAGTCTGACCCTGCGGCTGGTCATATACTGCCGACGCCGAGGATTGCGGGGCCTACCTCGGTCCTGGTCTTTGAGGCCTACTATGCCTCCTCCTCCTCCCACCCCTCCTCCACCTCCTCCTCCGAACTACCATCCGTGGGCATGGCGCCATCAGTCGCTAGCTCTAGGCACAGCAGCAGTGCCGTCGCTAAGCGACAGCAGGCGGTGCTCAAACTGCTGAGCCTAGGCGATAAAAGGCACACCGCCCAAGAGCTATTACAGGGCATCACGGCGCAGACTGATCTGTGGCTGGCACCGCTGAACCTGAAGCCAGGCATGGTTGTGTGTGACAACGGCCGTAACCTGGTGGCGGCTCTGCAACTCGGCAGACTGACACATGTGCCATGCCTGGCCCATGTGTTAAATCTGATAGTTCAGCGTTTCCTCAAGACATACCCCAATCTGTCTGATTTGCTCACAAAGGTGCGCCGCATCTGTGCGCATTTCAGGAAGTCCAGCACAGATGCTGCCACTCTCAGGGCAGCGCAGCGCCGCCTCCAACTGCCCGCTCACCGACTGTTGTGCGACGTGCCCACGAGGTGGAATTCAACATTAACCATGTTATCCAGAGTTTACCAGCAGCGCAGAGCGATTGTAGACTGCCAGATGTCAACTTCCACCAGAACTGGTAGTCAGGTCAGTCAGCTTCCTCAAGTCTACAATGAGGAGTGGACGTGGATGTCTGATATCTGTCAGGTGCTGAGTAACTTCGAGGAGTCAACACAGATGGTCAGTGGCGATGCCGCCATCATCAGCCTCACCATCCCGCTGCTTGGCCTGTAGAAAAACTCTCTGATCAGCATGAAGTCGGAAGCTTTGCGCTCGTCACAAGAGACGGGGGAAGAAGATTCCCTTGTTGATAGCCAAAGCACCCTTAGGTCTGTTTCTCAGCGCATATCGGAGGAGGTGGAGGTGGAGGAGGATGAGGAGGAAGAGGAGGAGAATGTTGGCGAGACACAAGAGGGGACCATTGTTGAGTCCTTCACTGTTCAGCGTGTATGGGCAGAAGAAGAAGAGTTGGAGGAGTTGGAGGAGGCTGAAATGGACAGTCAGGCCAGTGAGGGGAGTGAATTCTTACGCGTTGGTACTCTGGCGCATATGGCAGATTTCATGCTAGGCTGCCTATCCCGTGACCCTCGCGTTCAAAGAATTTATTCCAGCACCGATTACTGGGTATTCACTCTCCTGGACCCACGGTACAAGCAAAATCTTTCCACTCTCATCCCTGGAGAGGAAAGGAGTGTGAGAATGCATGAATACCAGCAGGCCCTGGTGCACAAGCTGAAACACTATTTCCCTTCTGACAGCGCTAGTGGCAGAGTGCGTAGTTCTGCGGGACAAGTAGCGAGGGAGAGTAGGCGAGCAGGCAGCTTGTCCAGCACTGGCAAGGGTACGCTTTACAAGGCTTTTGCCAGCTTTATGTCACCCCAGCAAGACACTGTCACCTGTCCCCAGTCTCGGCAGAGTAGGGCTGATCTTTACAGAAAGATGGTGAGGGAGTACGTAGCTGACCATACCATCGTCCTAAATGATCACACAGCTCCCTACAACTACTGGGTTTCAAAGCTGGACATGTGGCACGAACTGGCGCTGTACGCCTTGGAGGTTCTTGCCTGCCCTGCCGCTAGCGTCTTGTCCGAGCGGGTTTTCAGTGCAGCTGGTGGCATCATCACCGACTGACTGACAGCGCTGACAGGCTGACGCTTATTAAGATGAATAAAGCCTGGATTTCTCATAATTTCCAATCTCCACCAGGTGAAGGAAGCTCAACCTGAATAATTTATGCACTCCTCCTCCTCCTCATTTTCCTCCTTCTCCTCCTCTTTGTACACTAAAGCAGAGGAAACTGGCTATTTTTTGACAGGGCCCACTGGCTCTAGCTATAGTACTTTATGCATTTAATTTTTCTGGAGGGACACCTACCCGGTCCTCTGTTTTAAACAATTTTTGGGAGTGCCACATACAGGCACTCAATCTATTTCATTTTTCTGGAGGGCCACCTACCTGCTCCTCTGGTTTGAAAACTTTTTTGGACTGCCACATACAGGCACTCAATCTATTTCATTTTTCTGGAGGGCCACCTACCTGCTCCTCTGGTTTGAAAACTTTTTTGGACTGCCACATACAGGCACTCAATCTATTTCATTTTTCTGGAGGGCCACCTACCTGCTCCTCTGGTTTGAAAACTTTTTTGGACTGCCACATACAGGCACTCAATCTATTTCATTTTTCTGGAGGGCCACCTACCTGCTCCTCTGGTTTGAAAACTTTTTTGGACTGCCACATACAGGCACTCAATCTATTTCATTTTTCTGGAGGGCCACCTACCTGCTCCTCTGGTTTGAAAACTTTTTTGGACTGCCACATACAGGCACTCAATCTATTTCATTTTTCTGGAGGGCCACCTACCTGCTCCTCTGGTTTGAAAACTTTTTTGGACTGCCACATACAGGCACTATCCAAATTGAATTGTCTCCATAGCAGCCTCCACACGTTGTCTCCATTGCTACCTCCAAAAGTCGTCCATATAGCTGCCTCCATACATCGTCCTCTTATCAAACGAGGTGTGTCAGGCAGAAATTTGGGTTGTTTTCATGGATTCCACATCAAAGTTGTTAACTTTGTCGCCACCCTGCTGTGTTATCCACAAAATATACTGGCAAACTTTTATCATTTACCAATATTATTTCAGCGCTTCTTGCGCATCTGTTTACATTCCCCTCACCCACCATATCCTAAACTTATAAGAACGCTACTACACTTGATCTTATACAAAAGGTTCTTAGAAGTGCTGTTTGGGGAGTAGCCTAGAGACAGGGGCTTGGATTGGCGAAAGCTCGCCTGGCAGCGGAGCGCCAGCTCCATGCGCATCATGCGCTTCTTGCGCATCTGTTTACATTCCCCTCACCCGCCATATCCCAAACTTATAAGAACGCTACTACACTTAACTTGGTGCAGGCTGGGACCGAGTCTGACCCTGGGGCTGGTCATATACTGCCGACGCAGAGGATTGCGGGGCCTACCTCGGTCCAGGTCTCAAAGGCCTAGTATACCTCCTCCTCCTCCCACCCCTCCTCCACCTCCTCCTCCTCCGAATTACCATCCGTGGCCATGGCGCCATCAGTCGGTAGCTCTAGGCACAGCAGCAGTGCCGTCGCTAAGCGACAGCAGGCGGTGCTCAAACTGCTGAGCCTAGGCGATAAAAGGCACACCGCCCAAGAGCTATTACAGGGCATTCCACATCAAACTTGTTAACTTTGTTGCCACCCTGCTGTTTAATCCACAAAATATACTGGCAAACTTTTATCATTTACCGATATTATTTCAGCGCTTCTTGCGCATCTGTTTACATTCCCCTCACCCGCCATTTCCCAAACTTATAAGAACGCTACTACACTTGATCTTATACAAAAGGTTCTTAGAAGTGCTGTTTGGGGAGTAGCCTAGAGACAGGGGCTTGGATTGGCGAAAGCTCGCCTGGAAGCGGAGCGCCAGCTCCATCCCAAGATCCAACTAACATAGTTTTAACTGCAGCACCTTTAATCTACTACTAGTTCACTGCCTCCATAATAATAATAATAATAATAATAATAATCTTTATTTATATAGCGCCATCATATTCCGTAGCGCTTTACAAATCATAGGAAACAAATACAAATGTAATGTAACGGAGCACAACATTTGTATGGAACAACAGGAGTGAGGTCCCTGCTCGCCAGAGCTTACGGTTTATGAAGATGATGGGGTAACCCGAGGTAAAAGAATATTTAATGGTCAAGCCATTCTTCTTAGGGAATAGAACAAAATATAATAAATGGAATTGCTGTCGCTTGAACCACTCAGCCGTCATCTTATATACCAGGTCCAGGGTGAATGGGACTGCAGAGAAGTCTGGTGCCTGTTGGTTGCTGGATAACAGATGGGAGGACGACACAGGACGGGTTAGTAGAAGAGTTAAAACTTCATGCAGTTAATGAGTGTTATAGGCTTGCCTAAAGAAATGGGTTTTAAGAGCACGTTTGAAACTTTGGAGGTTAGGTATTAGTCTGATAGTTCGGGGCAGAGCATTCCATAGAATTGGTGCAGCTCTAGAGAAGTCTTGGAGACGCGAGTGGGAGGTCCGCACTAGAGTAGAGGTTAATCTAAGATCACTGGCGGATCTAAGAGCACGGGTTGGGCGATAGACTGAGATAAGAGAGGAGAGGTAGGGGGGTGCAGCATTATACAGAGCTTTATGGATGAGGGTTATTATTTTAAACTTTATTCGAAAGGAGACTGGCAGCCAGTGCAGCGACTGGCATGAACTGTAGGCATACATGGTCCCCTTATCAAACGAGCTGTGTCAGGCAGAATTTTGGGTTGTTTTCATGGCTTCCACAACAAACTTGTTAACTTTGTCGCCACCCTGCTGTGTAATCCACAAAATATACTGGCAAACTTTTATCATTTACCAATATTATTTCAGCGCTTCTTGCGCATCTGTTTACATTCCCCTCACCCGCCATATCCTAAACTTATAAGAACGCTACTACACTTGATCTTATACAAAAGGTTCTTAGAAGTGCTGTTTGGGGAGTAGCCTAGAGACAGGGGCTTGGATTGGCGAAAGCTCGCCTGGCAGCGGAGCGCCAGCTCCATGCCAAGATCCAACTAACATAGTTTTAACTGCAGCACCTTTAATCTACTACTAGTTCACTGCCTCCATACATGGTCCCCTTATCAAACGAGCTGTGTCAGACAGAATTTTGGGTTGTTTTCATGGCTTCCATGTTAACTTTGTCGCCACCCTGCTGTGTAATCCACAAAATATACTGGCAAACTTTTATCATGTACCGATATTATTTGAGTGCTTCTTGCTCACCTCCTTTGGTTCCTCTCTGCCACCCATTGGTTTGAAGCCTGAGTCCATTTAGGGCAGTGATGGCGAACCTATGGCACGCGTGCCACAGAGGGCACGCAGAGCTCTCTCTGTCGGCACGCGCATCGGCCCCGAGGCACAGGTTCAGTTCATAAGCAGAGCTCCGGCCAGGCAGGAGATGCTACAGCACGGGCGGAGCTGCAGAGAATCCCCGGGGGCCTCTCTGTGCTGTTAACTGTACTGGTGTCCCGTGACACCAATGAACTTAAAACAAGTGGCAGCACATAGTTATACACACTCTCTGCTGCTGCTACTACACACAACAGCATATGATACAAGTAGAGAGAGGGGAGAGGACTTACAGCAGCTCTTCATGATATCCTCCGGGACCTTCCTTCCCTGCTCAGCATGCCTTCCCATCAAAGCATTGCTACAGGTGTCAGTGCTTCTCCTGTGATATTGAATATCTGCTCCCAGAGCAGCACTGACAGTGATTTCCTCCAGCAGCAGTGGGGTAAGTGCACGCTCTGCCTCAGTGCTGCGCCCTGCCCCCTCATCCTGCTAGCAGCAGCCTCCGGGGCTGGAGCTGTACAGCTATACACACAGCAGTTCCCTGGCATCCACCCTCCTCCATAGACTACAGAGAGTGGCAGGGGATTATAAAGGTGAGGAATAAGGAGATACACTCCATTTCTGGTTACTATTCCTCTTTTCCTCTGTGTATCTACAACTCCCAACACTCCCTTAGGGACCTATGGATCTGCTGGGAATTGTAGTTTCCTTTTCTGCAGACCACCATGTGAGTGCAGCATTTATGCCCACAACAACACTGGCTGCTGGAAGCTTATTCATACTTGTATTAGAATTTCATATAAAATAATTAAAAAACCTATAGTCACTCCAACACTTTCCTAGTCAATCCAGCAGAGATCAACACTTTCCTAGTCAATCCAGCAGAGATCACCGATTTAGACAGTGGCCATTTTATACTTGGCAGTGATTGCGGCTAAAAGTAAACAATGACAGTAAGCGTGGTTCTGATACGTGATTTTGCCACTATTTCCCAGAGCTGTTTTTATTATATGTATATATATGGCCGTAACATATATCCCTGTATATATGACAGCAATATTTATCCCTGTATGTATGATTATAATATTTATCCCTGTGTATGTATAGCGGTAATATGTATCCCTGTATATACAACAGTAATATTTATTCCCGTATATATGGCAGTAATATTTATCCCTGTGTGTGTATAGCTGTAATTTTAATCCCTAAATGTATGGCTGTAATATTCATCAGTGGTATTATTTATCTCTGTATGGTTGTAATATTTATCACTGTATTCTGGTATTATTTATTCTTGTATAGTGGTAAAATGAATCACTGTTTTCTCTAGGTTAGTTATATTATTTTATTATATTATTTGTATAGTAATCTTTATTATCAGTATTGTGGTATTTATATTGTTGTAATGGTGATGGTCATCATGTACCAGTATTATTTGGCCTTTGTATAGTGATATTGATGGCAATATTGGGCTAAATTCCCGTGTTGGCACTTTGTGATAGATATGTTGACTTTGGTTTGCAATTTGGGCACTCGGTCTCTAAAAGGTTCGCCACCACTGATTTAGGGTATGTCGCCATGCCACTCTCTAGCCTGCCGCTGCTGCCGCTGCCTCTGCATGCCGTCCCCTATAGTGTCAGGGTCAATTATTGGATGTTTTAGATGCTATCTAGCTTCATTCTGTCACTCTGTCATGGCCATGCTGTTGCCCATAATTTTGGCATAATGGTGCGATTAAGCAGCCTCAGAGGCATCCATGCATGCTGCCCCTGCTGTTTCCTGTCCATTTCCGTGGTGTTTCCATCCTTTTCTGAGGTTCCCAGGTGTTTGGCCAAGCTTCCCTGTGCAGAGCCTTGGTCCCCTTGAAAAATGCTCGAGTCTCCCATTGACTTCAATGGGGCTCGTTATTCGAGACGAGCACTCGAGCATCGGGAAAAGTTCGTCTCGAATAACGAGTACCCGAGCATTTTAGTGCTCGCTCATCTCTAGAAATAATTCATTATGAGGGGCAGTCTAGTAATTAATGGGGGGGGGGGGGGCAGCATATTCAATAATTAATGGAGAGGGGTTCCAGTTTATTTAATAATTAATTGACCCAATTAATTAATTTGACCAAAATATAAAATAGTTCACATGGGGATGCAGTATATTCAATAATTAATTGAGGGGGACCCAGTGTATTACGGATGCGGTCACTTGTACCGCTATTTATTTTTAAACTGGCCCTCCAACAGTCTTAAAAGGAAAAGTGAACCGCCCCCTATGTAAAAAGTTTCAGGACCCCTGGTCTACAGGATTGAAAATGGGTAGCTCCCCTCTTTATAGACTGATGAATATTTGATGAGATTTTTTAGATGTGACTGTAAAAAGGGATCTTAGACTTCAGCAATATTACTGAAACATGATTATATCCCTGGCTGACTAAATTTACCATAGTTGGTTTTTATTGACTGTACCTTTTGGTGTTCCATAACCTGAAATTCCTACCTAGGGGTTTCATTGAAGGGTTATTGATGAGTTAAGGTCAATGGCCCTATATAACTGCAGCTGACAATAGGTGTAAGGACACTTTATGGGGACTGTTATTATTACTCTCCAATAAAGTCACTAGCCCTAATTACAAGCCTGTCATTGGTGTTAGTACATAGCAATGGAACAATGAATGTCTGGCTCTGGACAAAGGATTTATGGAGGTCTTCAACTTCATTTTATGCTTTTGTAAACTAGGACTTACTAAAACCCCTTAGTCCAGGGGTCTCAAACTCAATTTACCTGGGGGCCGCTGGAGGTAGATTCTGGGTAAGGCTGGGCCGCATCAAGTTTTCCACACAAAATGCGCTTACAAAATATCATTATTCAGATTCAAATGTCATGGCGTCTCCCAGCGCAAGGAAAGCCCCGAGCTGGGAGACGTGTTTTCTCTATGAACGCGTCCTGTGCACCGAGGGATCCCAAGCTCCTACCGCACTGAGCCCAGTCAGGGGCTCAGTGCGAAATTTGATAATATGTTCAATGATATCATTTTTAGGACTGTACGACCTTTTGATCACTTTTTATAGATTTTTTTATATTTTTCAAAATGGCAAAAAAGTGCCATTTTCGACTTTGGGCGCTATTTTCCGTAACGGGGTAAAACGCATTGTAAAAAACGTTATTATATTTTGATAGATCGGGCATTTTCGGACGCGTCGATACCTAATGTGTTTATGATTTTTACTGTTTATTTATATTTATGTCAGTTCTAGGGAAAGGGGGGTGATTTGAAATTTAATTTTTTTTTATTCTAATTTTTTTTTTAAAAACTTTTTTTTATTTTTATTTATACTATTTTTCAGACTCCCTAGGGTTCTTTAACCCTAGGTTGTCTGATCGATCCTACCATATACTGCCATACTACAGTATGGCAGTATAAGGGGATTTTCCTCCTCATTCATTACAATGTGCTATCAGCACATTATAATGAAGGGGTTAAAACGAAATAGCCTCAGGTCTTCGGAAGACCCGAGGCTACCATGGAGATGGATCGCCGCCCCCCGATGACGTCACGGGGAGCGGCGATCCCAGGTAAGATGGCGGCGCCCATGCGCCGCTATCTGTTTGAGGCTGTCGGCAGCTTTGCCGGCAGCCCACGCTGTAAAAACACCCGCGATCGGTGCTAGCACCGATCGCGGGTGTTACCAGTAAGCCTTTGCTGCAATATGCAGCAAAGACTTACCGGCTATGGAGAGGGCTCAGCCCGTGAGCCCTCTCCATGCAGCGCGACCCGACCGCCGCCGTGAATACACGGCGGGCGGTGCTTTTCCAGGTGGGGGCCGCAAAATGTTGTCCCGCGGGCCGCAGTTGGCCCGCGGGCCGCGAGTTTGAGACCCCTGCCTTAGTCTGTTAAATATTGTTTTCAGACTATAAAAATAACCAAAAATATTAACTAATTGTTGAATATGATAAGATTTATCTTTTTAATGTAAACTTTTTTGATGTGCCTTTACAATACTGCAATGTGCAGATTCTACTACTCACTAGGGGCATAACTACAGGGGTAACAGCTGCTATGGGGCCCACAGTGTCAGGAGGGTCCCAGCAGCCAAGAACGGAGGATGTGCACCAGTATATACATGTAATGCTGCCCATTGTACAGCATAATATATATGTAACAGTGCACATCTTCCACGGTATACACCTGATTATGAAGCTCAGATAAGAAATGTTGGGGCAGGGGGAACAGACAGCAGAAATACAGGACTGAAATGTATCTCCTCTACTTCTGCCATCTACATCTCCCATGTGGTCAGCAGCTACTGGTACAGATCTGTGGCCTATGACACCGCCCTGGTATAAGAAAACTGCCTAAGGCTACATTCACACTACAGTATGGGGGACGTATATACGGCCGACGTATATACGGCCGATATACGTCCCCCATACACTTCTATGGGCTCACGGCCCTGTACAGGAGCGGTACGGTGCAGCACACGTGTGGCACCGTACCGCTCCGTAGCCCGGGGAAAGATAGGACATGTCCTATCTTTCCCCGTATTACGGCGCTGTGCGCCATTAATTCCTATGGAGAGAGGCGGGGGGGAGCTGCGCTCACCTCCTCCTCCTCTCCCCGCACTGCCATGTACCCGCCGTGCTACGGTGCGGCGGGCTTACGGCAGTGTGAATTTAGCCTAAGAAAGAGCATATACTTATGTGTGTAGAAGTGTATAAATGTATGAAATATGTGATGTCTATATGCTGTTTATATGTGTATAAGCTCTATATGTAATGTGTGTATATACTGTATGTGTGTGTATATTTGCTGTAGGTCTATACATCATACTGTATCTGTGTGCACAGTATATATGATGTGTATATGCTCTATATGTGTGTATGTGATGTGTATATGCTGTATGTGTGTATATACTGTATGTCTGTATATAGTACTGTATATATGTATGTATAATATATTTCTCTGCATGAATGTGTGCGCATGAGTGTATAAATGTATGTGTGTATTAATGTATGTGATTTTATTAATGGAAATAACTGTATGTGCATGTATATGATTATACAAATGTATATATATACATATATAAAAATCTGTGTGATTGTAACTCACATGTGTGAGTATACAAATATGTATATTTTTTAAGAAGGGAGAAGCAAAAGTCTGCTATGGGGCCCTGCCTCTCCCCTCCTATTCACTTAACTGTAGATGTGATATAGTAACTTTATTTACAGGGTTGAAATAGAGAGTTTATCATTGACTGTGATGTGACTGAAGATCAGGCCTGGCGCCAGCACCGGCTAACCCACTCGGGCCCCTGGATCTCCCCGGGTCAGCAGGACATCTGCCCCACTGCCCGGGAGATTCCTTTCCTCTCTCATCGCGATCTGTATCCTCCAGACACAGATCGCGATGAGAGCATTTGCACTCACTGCTTTCCCACAGGCTGAAGGACCTTTGATGATGTCATTTGTCACATGACCTGCCGGGGAAAGCAGTGACCACACGGAGAGAGCTGCATCAGGTGAGGGGGAGACATGACAGGAGCCAGGGAAGGGGGCAGTGTGTATACAGGAGGGGGGAGCAGTGTGTATACAGAAGGGGGGTCAGTGTGTATATGGGAGGGGGAGCAGTGTGTATACAGAAGGGGGGGCAGTGTGTAAATGGGAGGGGGGGCAGTGTATATACAGGAGGGGGGGGCAGTGTGTATACTTGAGGGGGGGCAGTGTGTATACAGGAGGGGGCAATGTGTAAATGGGAGGGGGCAGTGTGTATACAGGGGGCAGTGTGTGTATAGGAGGGGGGGCAGTGTGTATACAGGGGCAGTGTGTATATAGGAGGGGGGGCAGTGTGTATACAGGGGGCAGTGTGTATACAGGAGGGGGGGCAGTGTGTATACAGGGGGCAGTGTGTATACAGGAGGGGGGAAGTGTGTATACAGGAGGGGGGCAGTATGTATACAGGGGGAGGGGGCAGTATGTATACAGGAAGGGGGGGAGTGTGTATACAGGGCTAGGGGGGCAGTGTGTATACAGGCGGAGGGGGGGTAGTGTGTATACAGGGGGAGGGGGGCAGTGTGTATACAGGGGGAGGAGGGGGGCAGTGTGTATACAGGGGGGGCAGTGTGTATACAGGGGGAGGGGGGCAGTATGTATACAGGGGGAGGGGGCAGTGTGTATACAGGGAAGGGTGGGCAGTGTGTATACAGGGGGAGGAGGGGGGCAGTGTGTATACAGGGTGGGAGGGGGGCAGTGTGTATACAGGAGAAGGGGCAGTGTGTATACAGGGGGAGGGGGGCAGTGTGTATACAGGGGGAGAGGAGGAATGTGTACACGGGGATGGGGGGGCAGTGTGAATACTGGAGGGCGACCCATAAAGGGGCCCACTAGGGCTCTGTCGCCCAGGGGCCCACTAAAACCTGGAGCCGGCCCTGCTGAAGATGATAAATTACTTATTTATCCAACTTATGTTCTTCTTGTCATAAGCACTGGAAGTATTTGATCAACTGATATTATCCTGACATGGATGCTTCAGAAATATAAATTTTAATCCTGCATTTTCGACTTGGCAGCATAAGAGAGTTTAATGGAGATTAATCGTGATGCCCTTTTGTTTTAGATGGAAGTTGGGTTAGCCAAAGTTTAAGTGAGGTCTTGGCTTTGGGGATGTGCAAGCTTCAGCTTGTCAAGTAAGATCAACGTCACAAAGTTTCTGCTTCCCAATCCCTTCTGTATCTACACAAAAATATTCATATTTCTGCACCACAGGATTATTATGTTATTACTTTTTGGAAATCTAGACTGGTACAAAAATAATACTACGGTATTATACTGCTGCATTATCAGTATACAGGCATTTACAACTGCCTATAAACCTGGGGTCCCACAGCCACATTGTCAGTGTGAGCTTGACTTCTGTACTAACCTCTCCACCTCTGTGACTTTATACAACCAATTTATATCTTATTTTTAATTTTTTTAATCCCGCCACGCAGGGTCATAAAATAAAGATGATCAAGCAGGTGTTAATCTGCTTCACAACATACAGGTAGTGGTTTATTCAGTCAATTTCTGTTGACAGATTCTCTTTAACAGCAAAATGAAGAGAAACTACAAAACTACAGTATCTCCTTGATAGTTTACGGGAGTCCTATTATCTACAATAGAGATACATACATGCATTTTATTCATATCCTGTGGACTTGACTTTGAAATGCATTTTACTAACAACTGAGTTCCCTATAACTATACCTTTCTGAACTTTCAGAAAATCATGATGGTGGCCTGCCAAAACCAATGAGCCCTTAAGAAAGTTATAGGGTGTCAAAGCTACAGCTTCTCTTCATAATTCATAATTCAGCTTGTCCTTGCTCAAAAAGGATAGTCATTTATATTATTTGTGAATGAACAGATAGGCTGTGATAGACTGTATACAGTTCCTAATAGCAACAGCCATGTTGTATTTTGATTCAAGAACTGTGTTCTGTTATATGAGACAGTACTAGGAGCCTTGTGAGAGGCACCAAAAACTGTAAACGTACTGTATATATTATGTAAATTGTCTGATGTAGCCACCAAGCTTGCTACCTAACAATAATTTCACTGCTCTGTCAACCTAAGGATCCAGACATACCCCTTTTAGGACCAAAAATCTTCTTCAAGGACATCTACCACCAGGATCAAGTATTGTAATCCAAGCAGACTGACATACTGGTGTGTGCCCCGTCTCACAGGATCTGTTTTTCTTTAAGCTTCCTATGCCCTCGTTTTAAAGTAAATTTACCATTTGAAAATGGTCATTCTGACCCAAACACACCTTTACGAAGAAGTAGGTAAGCTGATGCTGGAGGTTGTCTTTTTCAGGCACAGAAATCAGCAGTTTCGTCCAAAAATCAACGTATACAATAGGAAAACGACCCATTTGGCGCTCCTGTGACCCTGACATAACTAGCTCTCGGGTGCTCCTGTGCCCCTGACATAACCAAGCTCTCGGGAGCAATGGGGCATGCGCACTGTATCTTCATTTTGCACGTCAGCTGGGCAAAGCGGATGGCCGTGGGTGATGAAGATACAGTGTGCTTGTGCCAGTGTTCCCGAGAGCTCGGTGACGTCTCTGGCTCTCGAAATTGAGGGTGGGGGGAGAACTTTCAAGCACACAAGGCGCATGCATAGTTATGCTAGTGACAGGGGCACAGGAGCACCAAATGGTTCATTTGCGTAACTTTACAAGAAATTTTTGTAAACACTTGGGCATAAGAAGCTAAAAGAAGAGAAGATTCTATCAGAGGGGGCACACAACAATATGTTAGTGTGCTTGGTTTCCAATCCTTATCCTGGTGGTAGATGTCCTTTAAAGACTGACTACCTTGCAAACTCCTGATCCCCAATGAAGCAGGCTGCATTTATAACACTAAAGTCACAGGCAAGTTATTTGGCCACATCAGGTATAAGATCCTGGAGCGACTTTTATCTTTGCATCCTCACTATATCACTATCTGCACTGCATTCACAGAGATGCCATGTGGTTGTTTTCTGGAGCCACATTGTTAGGTTGAGGCCTAGAAAGGTCCTGAGCATAATCACAGTTTTTCAAAGAACACATTCCTTTACTTAAGCAAAATATTACAATAAAATACATACTAAAGAAATCATTGATGAGCTATATTGATAATAAACCTATGACTACAATTTACTGAAATTTCTGACTGGAGTAGTCGTGGAGGTAGGTAAAAATTAACTTTTATTCAAGAAATATTTAAAATGGCTCCAGTATGACATACAAAACATAAATGTCCAGAATGTCCGATGTATTGTGTGACATTCTGCAAAGCCAGAGGTAAGTATTGCTGCGGGCATATAGAATACCACACGCTTCTTACTACTATGGGCAACTTTGGTTTAGGTTAAGGTCGCGGCAAATTGTACTAAGCTGCCATCCGATCCCCCAGTAATAAGAGATCGTGGACCTTCTGATCCTATTGCCCAATAGTCCGGCTCTAATAGCTACAGGTCACTTAAAATCTAATAGTCCCTGCACTCAGGCTCTACGCGTTTCGCCCTGGATGCTAGGGCTCATCAGGAGACATAGAGCTGGGACATCAAGTGCTGTTATGTCTAGTCTAATATATACAGGACAAAACATAAAACATAGTAGAACGCCGGCGTCCTGATGGTGGGCGCCGGCGTGTGTTAGTCGTAGCCACTGGCGCGGCGGATCGGCCGTCCTTATATTCGGCATGACTCCGCCCCCTGGCCAATGTGGGAGCGCACACTGAATGATGCACGAGACTGTCCACCTATCCAGGGGAGTCGATTGCAGGCTGGAGCACGTCAGCCCCGCTGATAGGTTGTGGAGAGCGGGTATTGACACCAGCCCCCTATTCAGACCCCGCCCCTTCATCGGACGGCGGACAGGTAAATAATTTTTCTTTTTCATGGCAGAACGAAGCGAGATATCGGAGCACCCCGGTGTTAACAAAAGGGGTGATTGCTCCTTAATAATGCTGTAGTACAGGAGATTAAGCGGGCCCCAGTTATTCATAAGCCCGATATATTCCTGTGAAGACACTAGATAAATGTCTAACGCATTAGTCTAAATGTAAGCAATGGACTAATGCCTATGTTGCATAAAAGTAAAGTGTTGAAAGTTCAGAGTTAAATAAACGGTGCAAATGATATTGCATCATTTAAACCATCAGGTTTAATGCACTTCATCCGGAATATCCACTGAGATTCTTTTCTCAGGATGTTATTATTCCAGTCCCCCCTCCTTGAGGAGGGTCGAATCCTTTCGATGCCCTGAAACCTCAGAGCATTGAGGTCACCACCATCGTGTTGATGGACATGGTTGGCCAGGGGTCTATCCTCGCCCCTTCTGATATTCCCAATATGGTCGAGAATTTTTACTCTCAGTTCTTTGATGGTTTTCCCGACATAGTTTAAGGGGCATGGACAGGTTGCAAGATAGACCACTCCCATTGTTCTACAATTGATAAATTCTCGGTTAGAGTAGGTAATGCCTGTTTTGACACTAGAGAAAGTTTTACTCTGGTTGATGTGTCCACAGGCCTTACATTTGCCGCATCTAAAGGTCCCTTTGATGCTGCATTTTTGTAGCCAAGAATTCTCAGAGGTAGCCGGTGTGAGATGGCTATGGACCAAACGGTCACCGATATTCCTCCCTCTTCTGTATGTTATGGATGGATGCCCTTCAATCCTTTGTTTCAGATCCTGATCGTATTTCAGGATGTCCCAAAATTTTCTCAAGATATCGTTGATTTCTTGGGCTTTTTCATCGAATGTGGCGATAAGTCTGATTTTATTGTCGCCATCACTTTGTTGTTTTGGGACTAGTAGTGAGGACCGATCTTGGTCTCTAGCGAAGGACCTGGCTTCGTCTAGAATTTTTTCAGGATATCCCCTCCTCATGAAGCGTGTCTTCAATTCACTGGCTTTCATTTCAAAGTCAGAGATGTTGGAGCAATTCCTCCTCATCCGGAGGAACTGTCCCTTGGGGATTCCTTTCTTTAGGGCTGGTGGATGATGGCTTTGCCACATCAGCAAGTTGTTTGAGGCCGTTTGTTTGCGGTAGACAGAAGTGCCTAGGCTCCCATCATTCATGATGGTGATCGCGAGATCCAAAAAGGAAATCGTTTCTGATTGGATTTCTGACGTCAGTTTTATGCCTAAGTCATTGTTATTCAGGACCGTTACAAACTCAGAGAATGATTCTCTGGTGTCCGTCCATAACAATAGGACGTCATCTATGAATCTTGTCCACAGACATATCTTGGATGTCCATGCGTCCATTTCCTCGGTAAAGACGAAACGCTCCTCCCACCAGCCCAGGAATAAGTTTGCGTATGTGGGGGCAGCTGGGCTCCCCATTGCAGTTCCCCTGAGCTGGTGGAAGAAGCGTCCGTCAAACAGAAAATAATTATGTTCTAAAATGAACACCAGAAGGTCCATAATAAGTTGGTTATGGTTAGACAAGTGTGAACCTCTCATGGATAAAAAGTGTTTGACCCCCAGGCATCCTTTATCATGTGGAATAGAGCTGTATAATGCTTCCACATCTAAACTAGCCAGCAAAGTTCCCTGAGGGATAGTAATACCATCAATTTTCCTGAGGACATCCATGGTGTCACGCACATAGGATGGCAAAGCCAACACAAATGGACGTAACACCTTGTCTACGTATGTGGATATCCCCTGTGTCAGGCTGTTGATGCCCGAGACAATGGGGCGACCTTTTAGTGGGGGGTACCCCTTGTGTATTTTAGGGAGACAATAAAAGGTCGCAATGGTGGGATATTTAGGCATTAAAAAATCGAATTCTTGTTTGCTGACTAAGCCTGTTAACATGTCCCATTTACAGACATAAAGCAAAGGTGTTCAGGACTTTAAAAAAAATCACAAGATTTATGTTTTTATTAATATGTAGGTAAAATCACAGTTTTGGTAGTTTCACTAGAATATTTAAACCACTACTATCTGAATCTCCTGGGTCCAGTGCAAAATCTGTAGCAGAAACCCAAATCAAATAAAGTTGTTCTGGAAAACTTTTGGTAGAACCATTTTAGATGTTGGAAATTAAATAGTGCCTTGATTTCATAAGGGCCGCAAAACCTGTACTCCTAGTTGTAATCTGTTAGGGGAACATATAAACTTTTGTTGTAGATCCACAGTTGAGCTATAACATGCTATATTTACATGTCATGTCATACAGTACATGTATTGTTGTTGAATTTACATCCAAAGCAACTGCAGAATTCTCCTCAATAATAGCTGTGTAGAATATCACCAGGGATAAGGAGATCTGTATCTGTTTACACCAGAGCAAAGCTGCCTCTCTAACAATCTTCCTATTCACTATGATAGTAATATACCGACAACTGCTGCTGCAGCAGCTGTTACACTTCATTGGTACTAATGGGGTACCAGAAGGCACAGGAGAAATGAGATGCAAAAGTACACTCCATTTTCTCTAGTTATTGAGTTCACCCACTTATTTAGTGATTGGGACTCGTAGATAAGTCTTCCTGGCCACGGCTGTTCTTTGGTGCATCCTGTAAAATATTTAGCAAAACCTCAGATATGCTGTATATAAAGGTTCAGTTTTTATGTTTAAAGTGTGACTAAGCTTTTAACAAAATTGCATACATGAAGTGCAGATGATAATAGTAAACTTCTGAAGTGGACCTCAGTAAACTTTCAGATATACCGCTCACTACAGGAGAAAGAAGCAGACAAAATTCACAGAGAAGCTTCTTTACTTAGTGAAGTATTTTTGCAAAAGTTTGCAATTATCAATTGCTCTATTCATTTCGCAATAAAAATAATTAGCATTAAAGGTTTAGTTATTCTTCAGGTCAGCGGACCGCACAAATGTCGGATATTCCGACGATTTCGGATTTGCGGCGCATTTAAATGGGTATTGTGTTGCACACGATCGGATTTTGGCGCAATCCCGCCGGCTTTCATGCGCCGCAAATCGGGGGCGGTCCATCGGACAATCTGATGGATTCGGACAAACCGTGGAATTTCACGTAAAAATTGTCACAAGCCAAGCACTTACATGCACCTGGAGGAAGATGGTGAACTTTGGCGGACCTGATCGGGGAAGCGACACATTCAGCAAGTCGGGCGCGCGATGTAGGTGAATCGCGGCACATATCATTGTCGTCGGAGAATGAACTTTCGGCATCTCCTCAGGACCGGGTAAGTAAATGTGCCCCAATGTGTGTGTTATAAAAGGAAAGAATGTCTAAAGGTAATTTGGTACTTCTTTTTTTCTTTTACCATTCCTAGGTTTTTTTCGCTTTAAACACTACATCAACAAACCCGAACATGTGAACCCAGCTAAGGACATTGCTGTCTTCTTTCACTGACAGCAGCCCTTCATGTTGAAGCCCCAGCAGCAGGACCCACCATTATCTTAGGCCAAAAACTGAAAAGGTAAAAATAACATAGAACTGCTGTAACTGAGAGACCACTGGCATTTCTTTGCTTCTTTAGGTGAACCTGTATAAGTATTCTCTAGAGCTGGAGAAAGATGGGTGATGGCCTTTGCCTAAGATGTGCATGGCCGGGAGGAATATAGAAATGATTTGGATTAATAAAACCTCAGATTTGTTTTGGCAATAATAATCTTTATTTATATGCCACCATCAAATTTCGTAGCACTTTACAAATCATGGGGGACATATACAAATATAATATTACATTACAGAGTACAAACAGTCATATGGAATAATAGGAGTGAGGGTCCTGATCACAAGAGCTTACAGTCTATGAGGAAGAGGTTGTTGACACAAGAGGTAAAAGAGCTTGTAAAATAGTCCACCAATTCTTTATAAGGGAAAAATATAAAATAATTTAATAAATAAAAATTCTGCTGCTTGAACCAGCCATCAGCCGCTATCTTATTTACAAGGTGCAAGGTGAAAAAGACTGCAGCAAAGCCTGGAACTGGTTTATATCTGCTGTTTGCCGGATAATAGACTGGAGAATGGACATTGGATGGATTAGTGTCACAATCAGAGGTACCACTGCAAGCGATGACATAAGCCAACACCTGGGACTGGAGTCCAAGTGGTACCCGGTTTTCACCAGAGCCTGCCGCAAAGCAGGTTAGACTTGTTGCGGCAGGATACCACCAGGTCGTTCCACAGGCGAGACTTTGCCTGCAGTGGTGGCCAAGGTGTAGTGCAGAATCGTGAGGCAAACTCGTGGTCAGGGACAGGCAGGAGGTCAAGACAGGCAGCACAGGTTCGGAGTCAGGAACGTAGCAAAAGGTCAGGACAGGCAGCACAGGAACGGAATCAGGAACGCAATCGGGGTCACAACGGGAAATCTGAATAAACGCAGAGGGCTTGGAATACAGCTTTCTCTCAGGCATGGAAGCACAAAGATCTGTCAGGGAACATAGAAAGGAGCTGTAATGTATTAGGGCAGGCAGCTGGCCAGAGGCAATTAGCGGTGCGCTGGCCCGCTGTAAAATTTAAAGGGAGCGTGGTCATTACGTCATCACGGGTATCACCACTGGAGCCGGGACAGGTAAATTCACAAGCTTGGGCACACAGAGGTACACGGGTGCACCTGGGACCCGGGATATGGGTCGCAGGGGCACCGTGACAATTAGTAAAGGGACAGTTGATGTTTCATGCAGTTAGTGTGTGTGATAGGCTTGCCTAAAGAGATGGGTTTTAAGAGCATGTTTGAAACTTTGGAGGGTAGGTATTAGTCTTAGAGTCCGGGAAGAGCATTCCGGAGAATTGGAAAAACTCGGGAGAAGTCGTTGTGCATGAGAGGTTCAAATTAAGGTAGAAATAAATCTAATATCACTGGCAGATCGAAGAGCACGGGAAGGACGATAGACTGAGATGAGAGAAGAGAGATAAGGAGGTGCAGCATTATTCAGAGCTTTGTGGATGAGGGTTAGTATTTTAAAGTGAATACGGAAGTAGATGGGCAGCCAGTGCAGTGATTGACTCAAACTGGAGGCATCCGTGTAGCGTTTGGTCTGAAAGACAAGCCTGGCTGCTGCATTAAGAATAGATTGTAGAGGAGTGAGTTTAGTGAGTGGAAGACCGATTAGTAGGGAGTTACAGTAGTCTAGTCGAGAGTGAATAAGTGCAACAATTAGCATTTTAGAAGTTTCAAGAGAGCAAGAGATTGAATATATGTTGAAAAGGAGAGGTCAGAGTCCAGCACAATCCCAAGATAGCGGACCTGCTGCCTCGGTGCTATAGTGATCCCACAGACCAAGATGGAGAGGTCAGGGTTGGGTCGGTCAGTAGATGGTGGAAAGACAAGAAGTTCAGTCTTAGAAAGATTAAGTTTCAAGAAGAGAGAGGACATGAAGTTAAAGATGGAAGAGAGACAGTCACTAGTGTTCTGGATTAAGGCAGGTGTGATATTACGTGCAGAAATATATAGCTGGGTGTCATCAGCATAGAGATGATACTTGAAACCAAATCTGCTGATGGTTTGTCCAATGGGGGCAGTATAGAAGGAGAAGAGGACCTAGGACTGAGCCCTGAGGAAGCCTGATACTGAGAGGAAGATGAGAAGAGAGAGATCCAGAAAAGGAGACACTGAAAGTGCGGTCAGAGAGATAGGAAGAAAACCATGAGAGTGCGGTGTCCTTTAGGCCAATGGAGAGAAGCATCCTGAGGAGGAGCTGGTGGTCCACAGTATCGAACGCTGCTGATAGATCTAGAAGAAAGAGGAGAGATTAGTCACCTTTGGATTTAGCAGTGAGGAGATCATTGGAGACTTTAGAAAGAGCAGTTTCAGTGCAGTGCATATAGTGGTAACCAGATTGTAGAGGATTGAGGAGGGAGTTAGCTGAGAGATAGCGGGTTAGTCGAGAATAGACCAGGCGTTACAGGAGTTTGGAGATGAAAGGGAGGTTAGAAACTGGTCTCTAGTTTGTAGCATTGGATGGGTCCAGTGAAGGTTTCTTTAGTAAAGGGGTAACAACAGCATGCTTGAAAGAAGAGGGGACAACACCAGAAGAGAGAGAGAGAGAGAGGTTGAAGATTTTAGTGAGGTGAGAAGTGACTGCTGGAGAGAGAGACAGTATGAGATGTGAGGGGATGGGGCCACTGATGCAGGAAGTGGGGAGAGCAGAGGAAAGGAGCCTGGATACTTCCTCCTCTGTGACTTAAAGGAAACCTACCACCACAAATCTACCTATAAAGGTAGATCGGGTGGTAGGTGAATCAATGGGACGTGAGGATAGCCCTTTTAAGGGCTAATCCTCACGTCCCCGCACTGTTTTATAAACTTTTATTACCCTAATATGTTAATTTACTTATGCGGCTACTGGGGCGTGGAGTAGCCGCATCTGAGGTTACACGAGGCGGCTACTCCACGCCCCGGTAGCCACATTACCCCTCCTACTCACCATGTTCGGCGCGCAGCTGCTCGTAGCTGCGCGCCCTCGTCCGCCGATCCTGACGTCTGCGCATGCGCAGAACAGCAGGCCCGCGCCTGCGCATCCCCGGCTTCAGAGCAGTGACCGCGCAGGCGCGGGCCTGCTGTTCTGCGCATGCGCAGACGTCAGGATCGGCGGACGAGGGCGTGCAGCTACGAGCAGCTGCGCGCCGAACATGGTGAGTAGGAGGGGTAATGTGGCTACCGGGGCGTGGAGTAGCCGCCTCGTGTAACCTCAGATGCGGCTACTCCACGCCCCAGTAGCCGCATAAGTAAATTAACATATTAGGGTAATAAAAGTTTATAAAACAGTGCGGGGACGTGAGGATTAGCCCTTAAAAGGGCTATCCTCACGTCCCATTGATTCACCTACCACCCGATCTACCTTTATAGGTAGATTTGTGGTGGTAGGTGCCCTTTAAAGGAAGAGAGTGAACAAGATAAGGTACTGGAGGGAAGGGGATTAGTGGTGTGACTGGATTGAGCAATTATTTCCTGCCGAATGCAATAAATTTTATCCTTAAAGTAGGTGGCCAGATCTTCAGCCCCAAGGTCTGGGACAGGAGGCTGCACATTTGGTAACACTGGTTGTAAATATGGCAACCCCCAGACAGACATTTTACTTTCAGATTAAACAAGTATCTGTCACTTGACAAGTATACTATCAGGGTGTATTCTAAAACATGGAGGCGAATGCCTCTCCTAATGGAGATAACGTTTACTGGACTCATTTCAGGCCTATAAGTCTATACGACCATGCATGTTCTGCTGAGAATTCTGGGTAAGGAATGTGCACATACATTTTCCAGAATAAGTCAGCTCCCTTAACATCAAAGACTGACTTTCAAGAAGCCTTGGATAATAGCCAAACCAGTAGGAAAAGACATCTAACTCTGGACAGTTATTGCCCCTTGTTAACAAGACATAGCGAACTGTAGTGAATGCAAAAGGCAGTAGGGAATGTTTCTCCCAAAGTAAAGCTACAACTTTAACTTTTAGTAACCATTGATGCTGCTTATAGAATTAACTTTATTTAAGTGAAGCTTTAAGGGGTGTCACAAGAGCCCCTCTGGGCTGCGGGCACTGGCTCTTACACTCCCCCAAAGTAGTTTCAAGCACCTCCCTCGCACTAACTACTGCAAGAAGATTTGGGCAGACACTGGAAGGGTTGTAAGTGCCAAAGGGATGTGCCGTAAGTGTCAGAAGGCGTGTAAGAGTCAGAGACCAGGAGCCCCGAGAAGCTCTGGCGATGCCCCCTACAGCACTTGTGCTTCATTTACATAAAGTTAAAAGTTAATTTTATAAGTAATCTATCTTTTAACATTTATAATAAACATAAGCCCTACTCATGCTGCCAGGAGCTATCTAATAAAGTTATAACCCTGCAGTAGATTTCGTTTATTTGCAGATGGATTCTTAAAGGTCATGTATGCTTCCTTGAAAATACTGAGTAAGGGATATGCAAAGACATAATGAAGTTCATGGGTGGGCAATTCATTTTCCTATGAGGCCACATGAGAAGGTGGAATGGTTTTGGAGGACCAAAACGATATAGTTTGTTCTATCCAATACCTAATGTCCCTCTCATTATGGCTCCTTTTCTTAATGCCTTCTCCATTATAGTATTCCCCCATATCTAGTGCCCACTTTTATAATGCCCCCTTTTCTTATGCCCCCATAGTGTCCCCTCTTCTAATGCCCCCATATATAGTGCCCCTCTCATTATTCCCCCATAGTGCCCACTCTTCTAATGCCCCCATGTATAGTGCCCCTTTCCTTATGCCACCATAAATAGTGACCCCTCTCCTTATACCCCCAAATATAATGCCCCCTCTCCTAATGTCCCTTTCATTATGCCTCCATATATAGTGCCCCCTTTTAAAATGCTTTTATAGTGCCCTCTCCTTTTTGACCCATTTAGCATTCAAGAACAAAAATAACAAAAAAGTACTCTTTTCTGGTCTCTCCCACACGGGCTGTCCTCAGCTCTGCAGTAAAGCGCCCAGTGCCTTAATTACGTTGCCGCTCCTGGGAGGCGTGCTGTCCAAAGTGACATGTACACCTTGCTCTGCCACTGCACAAACTTCAGTAGACTTTTTTTGCAGGCCACCTCTGCAGATGTACAATTTTTACATATGCATTTTTCACTTAGAAACTTAGAATTAGGAATATGCAATTTGTTTTCCTGGAGGGGAAGGGAAAACCTTACCTCTAGAGGCACCTTCATAGGGTTTTATCTGCCATGTAGCCAGGGTCCAAGCACTGGCATCCCCACAATCACAAGAGTGGGGTCCAGTCCTCACTAAATGATGGAGTGGCAGGTCACGCATAGGTCCTATTGCTGTATCCAATACCATAGAAGTGTCGTAAATTGACATGTAAATTCTCTGATAATCTTGGATCTAACATAACTCCCTCGTGTGAAGTCATGGACCTTCAGAAAGTCAGCAGCTGACTTTATTCTATTCACCAAGTCCCCATGATACCCATGTTCCTAGGGATAGTTTTTTTTATTACCACCTACCCTTAAGATCAGCCAGTGTCCCCAGCACCCAAATAAATCATAAATTAGAGGAGATAGAAGCAGACCGATCCATTTTGTGGCCTACCAAGCATATTAGTTTACCATATGTAGTGGCTGGTAATGCAACATAGCCAAACTTGGGTTGGTGGGACAGGTGTTAGATGACCTAAGGATAACCCTTTAACTTCTAATTCTTATGGTCCACCAAGCTCAATAGTGTTGGCAAATCTCATTAAGGAGAGTGGATCTCCAGAAAACTTCTTCAATTTATAATGTACCTTTTATTCCTTCATAGCTTACCTCCTCCTTATGTGTCCACCATTCATACACTGTACTAAAAGGCAAAAAAAGGTGCATGCTTCTATATGTTTTTTTGCTCATAAGGACCTTGAGGAAGACAACCAACAGCTGGGTGAGATCTTGGCCAAGGGGTGTCTGATGGTCTCTATCAGCTATACCTAGCCCCCTATAGCGGCAGCTGCTGCCTGTACAGGGCACTTTCTGTGGTGGGAGGCATGTTCCAACAGTTTATGTTTTATCTCACAAATGTAAATAGCTGTTCTCTTTCCACTTTGGGAAGAACTGATTAGAAACTGTCTGCTGCCAACATCAGGTTTAATATGTTCTTTATGTAGCTGAGAAAAGCCCAGGCTTTGAGGTTATGTCATAGGGGTGACAGCTGCTCCTATCCTGCAGGAATTTATACGAGGCCGCCAACATTCCTGCTTCCCCCTCCCTATTTTACATACAAATCTATTGGAAGTGTTACAAAATAAAATTACAGCAACATTCTACATTGTAGCTAGAACAGGCAACTATTGTTACCAGAGAGGAACCCAAACAGCTCCTTTCTGATTGGGGCCCCCTGTAAGAGCTATGCAGAAAAGCAACCTCGGTAATTATAGAGTTATTATCGAAATACAATAGCTAGCAAATGTTTCCTGTTATGAGAGTAGCTTGAAGGTAACCATAAGATCACAGAATACTAAAGAATGAATACAATTTTACAATACACACATCCAATTTATTTGTAACACAGGATACTTATCTTGATACTTCAGAGCTGAACTCACTTTTCTACTATTGAAGTTTATAGGATCCTGATTAACATCCTGTTTTATACTCCAGAGCTGCACTCTCTGTTCCCTTATCTGCTTAAAGGAAACCTACCATGAGGAATCTATCAGAAGTAGATCTGATGGTAGATCCTCCTGCCCTAATCTGTAATTTAATATAATCTTGGAACCTCACCTAACGTGTTAAAAACTTTATTTTAGTAATATGTAAATTAACTGTAGAGGCTCCTGGGGTGTGTACTAACCTGGCTGCGCACTTGGAGCCCCAGTAGCCTCTGCAGTTAATTACATATTACTAAAATAATGTTTTCAACATGTTAGGTGAGATTCCAGGATTCCATTAAATTACAGATAAGGGCAGAGGCAGGGGGAATCTACCATCAGATCATGGAAGGTTTCCTTTAATGTCCATAGACCTTTCTCTTGTAACAGAAGATGTATTTATGCCACTAATAAAAGGTGAATTCCATTGCAGTGATAACAGCAGAATTTTTAATACAATGTCGTAATTCTTGATCAGAGCAAGTAAATTAAAACTTTCAACATACTGTTTATAGTTATGATCATTACAGGAGATCCCCTTTATGTTATCAGCTCAAGTAGTGGAATAACTGCGGAATATGCTCTGCACAAATTAGTAATATCAAAAACATGAAACAGTCTCTCTGCTCAAAAACTCCAGTAAGTCCCAAATACGGAAACGGTGAAGAATTTAGCTGCAATCACAAACTAATGTCCATAATTCAAAGTAAAAACAAAACAGACCCTTTCAAATTGAATAGACACAGACAGGTTATACTTCCTCTGGACTTCAGGCAACAGCTGTATCTCCAGTGTATCCTGTGTGCACCCACCATATGGTGCCTCCAGAAACAGAACCTATCCAAAAAGAGGACTGATGTTCCACTATGTAATCTGTGGTTAGATAGGAAAGCATCACAAATGGCACAATACCGTTAGCAATTCAGTGAGTTTCATAAAACATTTATTTTACTCACAAACCAAAGGTAAAAATAGGCGTCAATAAAACCAATATTAAGAAGTCCACCGCTGGTGTGGAAAGGAGCAGTGATAAAAAAAATCCACGCTGATATTGCTTATCCATCCTGGCTACATATACTTTACAGTATTGTACGCTGTTTACTGTCTGTGTCCAAACTAATTAGAATATACGCTGCACCTGTGATAATTCTGCATCTATCCTGCCAGCCAAAAGAGATGCATCTGATGCGTATATATGCTGCATTGCAAAGATTGAATTCCGCACCCAAATCGGCAGTAAAATACATTCATGAAAATGGAGCATATTTGAAGTCAGTGGGGGAGATTCATTATGCCTTTTCCGCAAGTTTTCTGGCAGAGAAGACCCTTGAATGCCCCCCTCCACCCCACAGACCATTTTGGGTGTCTCTGGGAGTGAGGTGGGTGGAGAACAGGTAGATTTACTGTACTCTAGTTTTCCGGCAGAAACTTCTGCCAGTTCAGACCTGGTCTAAAGTCCAAACTGGCGGAGGAGTTTGCGCCATTATTTACTAAGAGATCACAGCCTTTTAGTAAATATGGGCCCTGGATTTCCAGTGTGGGGAATTTTAAGACTGCCGTTATAAATGTGCAACATCCCCCATGGGGGCCTAGCCTTTTCTGGCTTGGGGGCAGCTGGATCCCTTAGGTACCTGAGTGGCTGGCAGAGCGTGGCCTAGTGCTCGTCTGTGGTCACAATGCTGGGTACCAAGGGAATAGACCTCATCCACAGCCTGGCCGTTCTCCGACAGGTGGAGGTGCAAGAAAGAAGGAAGAGACTGAAGGTGTAGATGTGGAGATCCCTTGGTGATGGTAAATGGGGCGCCACTGATTTTATCAACCTGACGCAGGGATCACTCAGAGATAAGAGATGTCAACCATCAAACTTACAGTTTGTCTAGTCAGGAACACGGCAACAGCCAGAACATTTAACTAGTAGAGATGAGCAAGCACTAAAATGCTTGAGTGCTCGTTACTGTAGTCGAACTTTTTCCGATGCTCGAGTGCTCATTTCGAATAACGAACCCCATTGAAGTCAATGGGAGACTCAAGCATTTTTCAAGGGGAGCAAAGGTCTGCACAGGGAAGCTTGGCCAAACACCTGGAAACCTCAGAAAATGATAGAAACACCACGGAAATGGACAGGAAACAGCAGGGGCAGCATGCATGGATGCCTCTGAGGCTGCTTAATTGCACCATTATGCCAAAAATATGGGCAAATACTTGGCGATGACAGAGTGACCGAATGAGGCTAGATAGCATCTAAAACATCCAATAATTGACCCTGACACTATAGCGGACGGCATGCAGAGGCAGCGGCAGCAGGCTAGAAAGTGGCATGGCGACATACCCTAAATGGACTCAGGTTTCAAACCAATTTAAAAAATTCCTTTTGGCGAGGATAATGTGTACCACTGTATGTATCAGTATTTTGCCTGGTTAAGGAGGCAGAGAGGAACCAAAGGAGGTGAGCAAGAAGCGCTGAAATGATTTACTATGTGAACAAAAGGTTGACGGTATATATAGTCGATAACACAGCATGGTGGCGACATAGTGACCAAGTTCCATAACGTATCTAGTGAAACACCCGAAAAATGAGCCTGACACAGCTCGTTTGCTAAGGGGACGACATGTGGAGGCAGCCATGGAGACGACTTCCATGATTAAGAGCGACAGTATGGGGCATCCATATTGCGCTGCTATGATTGAAACTTCAGGTCTCCAGCATGGCGGCAACAGATGGGCCAAGTTCCATTATGTATCTGGTGAAATACCCGAAAAATTAGCCTGACACAGCTCGTTTGCTAAGGGGACGATGTATGCAGGCATTAAGGTAGTATTAGATTAAAGGTGCTGCAGTTAAAACCATGGTAATTGGATCTTGGGATGGAGCTGGAGGTCCACTGCTAGGCGAGCTTTCGCCTGTCCAAGCCCCTGCCTCTCGGCTCCTCCCCACCCAAAATGGGCCTGGGGGCCAGAAGCGTTTACTTTGAAAAAATTATAATTTTCAAAGCAGGCGGGTCGTTTGAATATTTAATCTAGGAATAATGGAATAGCATAGCGGTTCTATTTTTTAGTTTTTTCGGAAATGGTTCCATGATTAAGAGCGACAGTATGGGGCATCCATGTTGCGCTGCTATGATTGCAACTTCAGGTCTCCAGCATGGCGGCGACAGATGGGCCGAGTTCCATTATGTATCTGGTAAAACACCCGAAAATTCTGCCTGACACAGCTCGTTTGATAAGGGGACGATGTATGGAGGCAGTAAGGTAGTAGTAGATTAAAGGTGCTGCAGTTAAAACTATGTTAGTTGGATCTTGGGATGGAGCTGGCGGTCCGCTGCCAGGCGAGCTTTCGGCTCCTCCTCACCCAAAATGGGCCTGGGGGCCAGAAGCGTTTACTTTGAAAAAATTATAATATTCAAAGCAGGCGGGGGCTACAAACAGCACTTCTAAGAACCTTTTGTATAAGATCAAGTATAGTACTGTTCTTATAAGTAATTGGCCTGGTTATGGAGGGGAACGTAAACAGATGCACAAGTAGCGCTGCAGGGTGGCGACAAAGTTAACAAGTTTGATGTGGAAGCCGTGAAAACAACCCAAAATTCTGCCTGACACAGCTCGTTTTCTAAGGGGACGATGTATGAAGGCAGCTATGTGGACGACTTTTGGAGGCAGCTATGGAGATGAGGTGTGGAGGTAGCAATGGAGACAACGTGTGGAGGCAGCTATAAAGACGACGTGTGGAGGCTGCTATGGAGACAATTAAATTTGGATAGTGCCTGTGTGTGGCAGTCCAAAAAAGTTTTCAAACCAGAGGAGCAGGTAGGTGGCCCTCCAGAAAAATTACATACATAGAGTACCTGTATGTGGCACTCCCAAAAATTGTTTAAAACAGAGGACTGGGTAGGTGGCCCTCCAGAAAAATTAAATACATAGAGTACTATAGCTAGAGCCAGTTGGCCCTGGCAAAAAAATATCAAGTTTCCTCTACTTTAGTCTAGAAAGAGGAGGAGAAGGAGGACAATGAGGAGGAGGAGTGCATACATTATTCAGGTTGAGCTTCTTTCACCTGGTGGAGAATGGAAATCCTGAGAAATCCAGGCTTTATTCATCTTGATAAGCGTCAGCCTGTCAGTGCTGTCAGTCGACAGGCTTGTACGCTTATCAGTGATGATGCCACCAGCTGCACTGAAAACCGCTCTGACAACACGCTAGCGGCAGGGCAGGCAAGAACCTCCAAGGCGTACAGCGCCAGTTCGTGCCACATGTCCAGCTTGGAAACCCAGTAGTTGTAGGGAGCTGTGTGATCATTTAGGACGATGGTATGGTCAGCTACGTACTCCCTCACCATCTTTCTGTAAAGATCAGCCCTACTCTGCCGAGACTGGGGACAGGTGACAGTGTCTTGCTGGGGTGACATAAAACTGGCAAAGGCCTTGTAAAGCGTACCCCTGCCAGTGCTGGACAAGCTGCCTGCTCGCCTACTCTCCCTCGCTACTTGTCCCGCACAAGTACGCCCTCTGCCGCTAGCGCTGTCAGAAGGGAAATACTGTTTCAGCTTGTGCACCAGGGCCTGCTGGTATTTATACATTCTCACACTCCTTTCCTCTCCAGGGATGAGAGTGGAAAGATTTTGCTTGTACCGTGGGTACAGGAGAGTGAATACCCAGTAATCGGTCCTGGAATAAATTCTTTGAATGCGAGGGTCACGGGATAGGCAGCCTAGCATGAAATCTTCCATATGCGCCAGAGTCCCAATGCGCAAGAATTCACTCCCCTCATTGGCCTGACTGTCCATTTCCTCCTCCTCCAACTCCTCCAACTCCTCTTCTTCTGCCCATACACGCTGAACAGTGAAGGTCTGAGCAATGCTCCCCTCTTCTGTCTCGCCAACATTCTCCTCCTCTTCCTCCTCATCCTCCTCCACCTCCTCCGATACGCGCTGAGAAACAGACCTGAGGGTGATTTGGCTATCAACAAGGGAATCTTCTTCCCCCATCTCTTGTGACGAGCACAAAGCTTCCGACTTCATGCTGACCAGAGAGTTTTTCAACAGGCCAAGCAGCGGGATGTTGAAGCCGATGATGGCGGCATTGCCACTGACCATCTGTGTTGACTCCTCAAAGTTAGTCAATAGAAAATGGAACCTTGCACAGAAGAATACTGCACCAAGTAGAGGTAATAGTCGACACACTCAAAACGAGCAAATCAAGAATCAGAGAAAAAAGTAGTGTGTCACTGACATGATTTGATTCAAAAAACATAACAAATTTTATTAATATTCAACACTGAACACAAACATGCATATAAAATCAATTAAAACTGTACCAAAGTACATACAATTGTCTACCATGTTATGCACTATGGTCGGTGCAAAAACAAGACACCTCCTGAATGGGTGGTATCCACCCAAAACCACCCCTAAACAATGAAAAGACACATATAAAGTGCAAGTGCATCTGTCAAGCTGCCATGGAAGTAAGGGTTAAGTGAATTAATGCCTACAATGTAAACATGGTAAAAAGTCGATAAAGGTAATGGAGGCAAACCCTAGTACATATAACAAGTGACCTGGCAAACAAACCAGAGAAATAGCAGCATGCAGGCGGGGTGGTGGAATGATCAGGAGGTGGAGGGCTCCCCACGCGTTACGTCTCCAACTGGAGACTTCCTCAGGGTTAAGATGCCCCCTGTGTTGCTGGGCTCCCCTTATATACCCCCCATATTGCACTCACCCTCAGCTGTAGGAACCGGACGTTTGAATAAGGCGCCATGTCAATCAGAGACCGGAAGTCTCCGGGTTAGTCACATGGCTCGCGTCACTGAAAACCGGAAGTGACCGGAGGTGTCACATGATCGCAAGTGAGTATGAAAAACGGAAGTGACAGATGTCACATGATCGCAAGTGAGTATGAAAACCGGAAGTGACGGGTGTCACATGATCGCAAGTGAGTATGGTTGCTAGGTAACCAAGAGCTACTATGCAGCGCTTGGTTAGTCACATAGAAAAGAAGTGGCGCAACATAGAAGAAGACGCTTATTACATGAAATTCAATATTGTAAATAAAACTCATCTAAGTATAGTACTATTTATAAGAATGAGATGATATATATATAATTCATTTGTTGGAAACAAAAGGTAAATTTTTTTTTTTTTTTATATACAACAAATAAATAGGTGATTATGAAGTGTTGAAGTAAGGTATAGTAATAAGAAGGATTTATACTCCAAAAGTATGTTTATATAAATGGACAACAATTGCCTTAAAGATATAGTTATGTCCTAGGGACATACATAAAAAAGGGGGGTAGAGCACCCCAAAAATGAAACAACGGCGTGATAATATAAATATTGACATATAAAAAGCAGTTAAGGGAAATAACCAGACGCTACTATGTGGCGCTAGGTTATTCACATAAGACGAATAGCGAAACATCAAAACAAAACAGGATGTGTAGTCGACCGATAACATCCACACTGGGAATAGGAATATATATAAAAGAAGATAGAACAAGGTTATATAAGATCCAATGGTATGGATACAGACTTGAGGAAACTGACTGACCTGACTACCAGTTCTGGTGGAAGTTGACATCTGGCAGTCTACAATCGCTCTGCGCTGCTGGTAAACTCTGGATAACATGGTCAATGTTGAATTCCTCCTCGTGGGCATGTCACACAACAGTCGGTGAGCGGGCAGTTGGAGGCGGTGCTGCGCTGCCCTGAGAGTGGCAGCGTCTGTGCTGGACTTTCTGAAATGCGCACAGATGTGGCGCACCTTCGTGAGCAAATCAGACAGATTGGGGTATGTCTTGAGGAACCGCTGAACTATGATTTTTAACACATGGGGCAGGCATGGCACATGTGCAGTCTGCCGAGTTGCAGAGCCGCCACCAGGTTACGGCCGTTGTCACACACAACCATGCCTGGCTTCAGGTTCAGCGGTGCCAGCCACAGATCAGTCTGCGCCGTGATGCCCTGTAATAGCTCTTGTGCCTTTTATCGCCTAGGCTCAGCAGTTTGAGCACCGCCTGCTGTCGCTTAGCGGCGGCACTGCTGCTGTGCCTAGAGCTACCGACTGATGGCGCCATGCCCACGGATGGTAATTCGGAGGAGGAGGTGGAGGAGGGGTGTGAGGATGAGGAGGCATAGTAGGCCTAAGAGACCTGGACCGAGGTAGGCCCCGCAATCCTCGGCATCGGCAGTATATGAGCAGCCCCAGGGTCAGACTCGGTCCCAGCCTCCACCAAGTTAACCCAATGTGCCGTCAGCGACATAAAGTGGCCCTGCCCGGCAGCACTCGTCCACGTGTCCGTGGTCAGGTGGACCTTGTCAGAAACGGTGTTGGTCAGGGCACGGGTGATGTTGTCTGACACGTGCTGGTGCAGGGCTGGGACGGCACATCGGGAAAAGTAGTGGCGGCTGGGGACCGAATACTGAGGGGCGGACGCCGCCATGAGGTTGCGAAAGGCCTCGGTCTCTTCCAGCCTATAGGGCAGCATCTCCAGGCTGAGTAATTTGGAGATGTGGACGTTGAGGGCTTGGGCGTGTGGGTGGGTTGCACTGTATTTCCTCTTGCGCTCCAGCGACTGGGGTATAGAGAGCTGGATGCTGCACATGGAGACATTGGTGGATGCTGTGGAGGATCGTGGAGGACAAGGTGTGGTTTTCGTCCGGGAGGTGTTTGTGCCGGGGTCCTGGGCAGGGCGCTGACTAGCAGAGGCAGCAAATGACACAGGGGAAGGAGCAGCGGTGGACTCGGTCGGAGGTGTACGGCCTTGGTTCCATTGAGTGGGGTGTTTAGCATTCATATGCCTGCACATACTGGTGGTGGTTAAGCTAGTAATGGTGGAACCCCTGCTGATCCTGGTGTGGCACAGGTTGCACACCACAGTCCGTTGGTCATCCGGTGTTTCTTTAAAGAACCTCCAGACTTCAGAAAATCTAGCCCTCGCCACGGAAGCTTCACTACGTGAAACATTTGGCGCTGATGCACCAGCTCTGGTCCTGCCTCTTCGTCTGGCCCCACCACTGCCTCTTCCAACCTGTTCTGGTATAGGGCTCGCCCTCGTCTCACAAGCACTGTGTTCACCCGGCCTATCAACCCAGCTTGGGTCTGTCACCATCCTCCGATCCCTCAGTCTGCTTCCCCCTCGGACTTCCTGCTCTGACAACTTCACCACTGTCTGAAAACCGTGTCTCCTCATCGTCCGACACCTTTTTAGACACTTCTTCCACTACGTCAAGAAGGTCATCATGACCCACAGACTGGGACCGGTGGAAAACCTGGGCATCGGGAAAGAGCTCAGCAGCAACCGGACAAGTGGTTTGTGATTCTGGGAAGGGTCCAGAAAACAGTTCCTCAGAGTATGCTGGTTCAAATGCCAAATTTTCCTGGGAGGGGGCAGACTGTGGGAAAGGAGGTTGAGGTGGAGGAGCTGGAGGAGTGCTCACTTGGGTAACATGGGTGGACTGCGTGGAAGACTGACAGGTGGACAAATGGCTAGAAGCATTGTCCACAATCCACGACATCTCCTGTTCGCACTGTTCTGGCCTCAACAGTGCTCTACCACTAGTCCCAGTAACTTGAGACATGAAGCTAGGGAGTGTAGCTCTGCGGCGTTCCCTTGCTCCCTCATCAGCAGGTGGTGTCTCACCCCGCCCAGGACCACGGCCTCTGACCCCTGCAGTAGTTGGACGCTCACGCCCTCTACCCCTAGCCCTCGGGTTCAACATTTTCATAATTAAAGTCTATTATGTAGACAAAACAGAAATATAAACTGTAAATTTTTTTGTGTTTTTGTGTTTTTTTAATTTTTTAATTTTTTTGTGTTTTTTAATTTTTTTATAGAACAAAACGTGCAGAAGAAATCACCCAGCAACCACAGAAGATGATGATTGCTATGGCTAGTTTCTAACCTACACTGACAGCACACAACAGGATTTTGTGCTGTGCCTGTGACTTTCAGTTTTGAAAAAAAATAAATAAATAATAATAATAATAATAATAATAATAATAATCGTCAGACTGTGGCTTATTCAATCAAACTCCTAATAAATTGTCCCACTTAGGTGTTTGAGATGTATATGTGTGTCACTAAGAGCTAAATAGAACGTTCGCAATTCTCCCTGCAAATTCGTCACAATATGGTACTATCTGCACTACTAGTGCCAGCAAGCCCAGCCACAAGCAAATAAAAAAAAATAAAATATAACACTATTGTAGCCCTAAGAAGGGCTGTTGGGTTCTTGTAGAATCACTCCTGCCTAACACTATTCTAATAGAACACCCTAGCGCTTTCCCTGAGCAGCAGCAGTTCTCTCCCTAATGGCATCCAGACAGAGAATGATCCAAGCAGCGAGGGCAGGGGCTAGTCTATTCCAGGGTCACCTGATCAGGCCAGCCAACCACTGCTATCGACGTGTAAGGGTACCACGTCATGCTGGGTGGAGTGCAGAGTCTCCTGGCTTGTGATTGGCTCTGTTTCTGGCCTCCAAAAATCTAAACGCCGCGAGATGACATGTTCTCGAGCTGGCGAAGTATTCGTCCGAGCACCGAGCAGTTGCGAGTACGCTAATGCTCGAACGAGCAGCAAGCTCGGACGAGTATGTTCGTTCATCTCTATTAACTAGGTATAGGTAGCTTCTGACTGGAGATGGATAGATGGCTGCTTCAGCAGCAGGATAATGCAGACTCCTGAAGGTGGAGGTCTGCAGGGGCCTGGTATCCACACAGACCCTGGGTATCTGGGCAGCGAAGATAAAGTAGCCTCTTTCACAAATTTGTATATTAGGGCAATAAAACTTTTCCAAACATAGCGGCCACTAAAGTATTAGCCTTAAAAAGGGCTACAATGACATTTATCAGCTGAACCTACCACCGGATCTACCTTAATAGGTGGATCCGAGATGGTAAGTTTCCTTTAAGTCCCTTTGGGAGGTCACAAGCATCTCATCCAACCGACACCTCTGTACAATGTAAAAATATCAGTGCATTTGATTGGTCATCATTAGTAAGATTCCTTCTCAGGCAGATATTGAGCAGCTACAGTAACAAATAGGGCCAGTAGATGGCGGCTTTGCTAAGGGTAGGACATCTCACATGAGGTATAATACTTTTCCTTAAAGGTGTCTGTCCTATGGAACCTATACAGATTGCTGGATTAGTGGGCCCTACTTCTCCTACAACCAGAAGGTATTAAATGTTCACAGTTTCGTAACATAACCTGTCCAGCGGGATGTTACAAATGCCAGTCTTAATAAATTCCCTCCAGTGTGTTATAGAGCAGGAGGAGCTAAGAAGAATGATATATAGTTTTGTAGGAAAACAATTGGCATGCATTTTATACGTTTATACCTTTTTATTTTTTTGCTTAGAAACAGGTAATTAGTGATGAGGTCTATTAGTGATCACTCATACAACCGCCCCCTATAACTCAAGGATGTTAACTAAACACAAAAAGAAGAGACATATAAAGTAATTAAATACAAGTTATAATACATATTTATCCACAAAAGTAATACATTGATCTGTTTGGCTCCGCCTCTTTAACATGATACCTACAGATTACTATGCCTTTTTATGATGACTGGTTCCCTTTAAAGGGGTTCTCCCACAAATACAAGTTAGGCCCTATATCATCAACAAATATACAAATTTTACAGACTCCTAGGAGGGGAGGGGCTGCTGCTCCCTGCTCACAGGGGAGGAGGTCATGTGACACAGCTCTCTGTGCATTACTTTGAGAGAGAACAGCATCATAGGATCTGTGGGCAAGCTAACTAACCTCAGCTTGAGGGCATAGACAGACAGACATTAGTCTTCACCCACTTCAGCTCTGGTGAGAAAGATTTTCAGAACAGAAATTCCATAACTTTTAAAAGAAAAGGGCGGGCAGCACAAAGTAGGGATCGTTCTGCTTGTTTTCAAAGGAGGAATCACGTATTATAATTTGGTAAAATCACTATAACTTTACTTTAAGCTATTTTTGTTTATTATTTTGTCCTGCAGTTTAATGTCAGAATAAACACTTAAATACAGAATATTTTTGGAACAGTTGTACTTACAGCTACACAGCTACATTCACACTAACGTGTGCCTCGCCCCTCTCCATAGACATACATGTCCTATCTTTTCTCCGGTTATGGAACGGTACAGTGTCACACGTGTCCTGCACCGTACCGCTCTGTGCACCCTTTGCCGGCCGATGGGGGACATATATATGAGGCAGCAAGCTTGTGGCCGTACATAGGGCTCCCAACGATCGTGTGAATGTAGCCTTAGATAGGACAGACTCTTCTCCAAGGACTTAACAGATGTGACACAGCTCATTAAACCTGTTATTTGTAGTGATGTTTTGGGGGGATGCTCCCCTTATGGCATGTGTCAAGAAGGAATTAAGGACTATTTATATGGATCGATAAATGTCTGTATGAATCTTCATCCAAATGTTCAGGCTAAAAATGGGCCACAGATGAACAGGTGGATCCAACATAAGGGATCTGAGCTAGGCAACCCCCAAGCCCTGCAGAAACAGTAGTTGAGTACCCTAACTGTATTTCATACAAATATATAACATGCAGCATCTTAAACTTCCTATAGATTTTTCGTATAATAATAAGGATAGGTTATGTAACAAATACTTTGGTTTATTTTTATATATTGTTGAAGCAAGGGATGTAGATTCCATGACTGACAAACCACCAGTATGCTTCTTCTCTTGGCTATACAGGCGGTCCCCTACTTAAGAACACCTGACTTACATATGACCCCTAGTTACAAACGGACCTCTGGATCTTGGTAATTTACTGTACTTTAGTTCTAGGCTACAATAAACATCTTTAACAGTTATCAATGGTGTCTGTAATTAAGCTATATTATTAACCCCTAAGCGCACCAGGACGCACTATAACGTCCTGCTTCTGGCACTGGCTCACGAACGGAGCCGTTACCAGAAGCAGCGGCTGTCAGCTGTCTAGTACAGGTGACCCCGCGCTGTAACACCCGCGATCAGAGCCGACTCCGATCGCGGGTGTTAACCCCTTACACACCACGGTCATGCTAGACCGCGGCGTGTAAGGGTCTTCCCCCTATGGATAGGATCCCCCATGCCGCTTACCGGGGGGATCCCCGTGCCGCTTCTGGGCAGCTCCGAGGACTGGCATGTGCCCCAGAGCGGCCCGCTCTCCCTGCCAGTCAGACCCCTTCCGGGTCTGACTGTAAACTGTCTGAGCATGTGCAAGCATGCTCAGACAGTTTACACTGCTCTACAATAAAATAGTATTGTAGAGCAGTGTATTGAACTTGAACCAGCGATTAGAGCATCGCTGGTTTAAGTTCAAGTAAGTATAAGTAAAAACATGCAAAAACACTGAACACTACACATTATAATAAATTAAAAATAAATACATAAAAATATAAGCCCCTAAAATGTCACTTTCCCATAAAATTACTTAATAAAGTATAAAAAAACATAAAAACACAAAAAAAACCTGCATATTTGGTATTGCCGTGTCCGTAACAATCTACATAATAAAACAGAATCGTTACTGAACCTGCACGGTAAACGCTGGAGGAAAAAAATGCATAAAAAACATTCCAAAAAAAGATCATTTTTAATAAATACCCTATAAAAAATCCTCTAAAAAATAATTTAAAAAATGTTATGCACTCTAAAATAAGCCCACTAAAAAGAACAACTGTTCTTGCAAAAAATAAGCCCCTAACCAGATTTGTCAGCCAAAAAATAAAAAAGTTATTCATATGAAAAGATGGTGATGCTAAAATGAATAAGATTTTCTCCAAATAAGTTTTTATTCAGTACAATTGAATAAAATACACAAACCCCCCACATATTTGGTATTCCTGCGTCCGTAACAATCTGCATAATAAAACAGAATCATTATTAGATCCGCAAAGTGAACCACGTAAAAAACAACCTCAAAAAACTCTCTGAAAAAAAGATGATTTTTTATTAATGCCCTTTAAAAAATGCTCTAAAAAGTTATTTTAAAAAGTTACGCAATCTAAAATAAGACCACTAAAAAGAACAATCATTCTCACCAAAAAATAAGCCCTTAAACAGATTTGTGAGGTGAAAAATAAAAAAGTTATGCATATGAAAGACGGTGATGCTAAAATTAACAACAATTTTGCCAAATTACTTTTTATTCAGTAAAAATGGGAAAAAATTTTAAAAAATATATATAAATGAAAAATTTTCGTAACCGTGGTGACCCATAGAATAAAAATAATATACCATTTTTATGGTATGGTTAACGGCCAAAAAAAAACACATAAAAATTTTCCTAAAAATTGATGATTTTCATTTCCTGCACCAACAAAGAGTTAATTAAATCTCACCAATTAGCTATAGATGCCCCAAAATTACGTACCAGAAAAGTGCATCTCCTGTGGCAAAAGAAATAAGCCCCTATAGGTCCACAATAAAAAAAAGAAAAAAATTATAGCCTGTACAATGTGACATAGCAAATCTGATCTGGATGGCGCCTCCTTCCCTTCTATGCCCGGCCGTGCGCCCATACAGCAGGTTACCACCACATGTAGAGTATCCGTGTACTCGGGAGAGATTGGGTAACAAACTCTGTGGAGCCTTTTTTCATTTAATCCATTGTAAATGTTTAATTTTCCACCCAAAATGAGTGTATTGTGAAAAAATATTACAATTTGCAGACTGCACCTCCATTTTGTTTTAACCCATATAAAACACCTAAAGGGTTAACAAACTTCATAAAAGTGGTTTTTCATACGTTGAGGGGTGTAGTTTCCACAATGGGGTAATTTATGAGTCTAGCTATTATTTAGGCCTCTCAGTGTCAATTAGAAGTTGAGCAGGTCCATCTAAATACGGGTTTTGGTGATTTTACAAAAAATTTGAAAAATGATACCTAAATTCTGAGCCTCATAACATTCTAGTAAAATATGTGGAATCTTAAAAAACCATCCAACATAAAGCAGACATTTGGGAAATGTAAGTTATGAATTTATTTGGGTGCTTTGACTATCTGCATCAAAAGTAGAGAATTTAAAACGTTGAAAATAAAGAATTTTTCCAAATTTTGCCAAATTTAGTTTTTTTTCATAACTAAACGCAAAAGATTTCATCCAAATTTTTAAACTAATTTGAAGTACAATGTGTCACGAGAAAAAAATCTCAAAATCCCCTGGATATCTTATATCGTTCCAAAGCTATAACCACTTATAGTGACACAGGGCAGATTTGAAAAATGGGGCCGCGTCCTTTAGGCCAAAAGAGGCTGAGTCCCATAGGGGTTTATCCTGTGGTTCTTATGACAATCCAACATTTTTAAAGGGAACCTACCACCACGAATCTACCTATAAAGGTAGATCGGGTGGTAGGTGGATCAATAGGACTTGAGGATAGCCTTTTTAAGAGCTAATCCTCATGTCCCCGCACTGTTTCGATAACTTTTATTAGATTTATATACAAATTTTCTTATGCGGCTACTGGGGCGTGGAGAAGCCGCATCTGAGGTTACACGAGGCGGCTAATCCACGCCCCGGTAGCCTCTTTTCTCCTCCTACTCAAATCTTCAGCGCGCAGTTCCTCGTAGCTGCGCGCCCTCGTCCGACGAACCTGCTGTCTGCGCATGCGCAGAACAGCAGGCCCACGCCTGTGCAGCTCGGGCTTCGGAGCAGTGATTGCGCAGGCGCGGGCCTGCTGTTCTGCGCGTGCGCAGATGGCAGGTTCGCCGGACAAGGGCGTGCATCTACGAGGAGCTGCGCGCCAAAGATTGTGAGTAGGAGGAGAAAAGAGGCTACCGGGGCGCCGAGTAGCCGCCCTGTGTAACCTCAGATGCGGCTACTCCACTCCCCAGTAGCCTCATAAGAAAATTTGTATATAAATCTAATAAAAGTTATCGAAACAGTGTGGGGACGTGAGGATTAGCCCTTAAAAGGACTATCCTCAAGTCCTATTGATCCACCTACCACCCGATCTACCTTTCGTGGTAGGTTCCCTTTAAAATCCAATTGCCACAGAGACCAAAAAATTTTGACTGGGGTTACAATAATAAAGTGTACGGTTCTGACTTACATACAAACTCAACTTAAGAACAAACCTACAGAACATCTCTTGTATGTAACCCGGGGACTGCCTGTACCTTCTGAACTATGCTGTGGGCCCCATTAACCTAATATCATGCTGTCTCCTGAGATCTGCTGTTATGTGGGTATGTATTCCTGACTCAAAGAGATAAGAGGATACAAGATGAAGGCAGGAACCTGACAGCAGGTTCCTGACAGGGCTTCTAGGACCAATATAAGGCATATTTGCATGTAGCATTTAATGGTGCCACCCAAGTATGGAGTTTACTGGTGGGACCTAAGCATCCCAGTCTGACACTATAAATGTTGGTTCCAATTTATCCCCCATGTAATGTGCCCAGTGATGATACCCTTTATGCGGATAGGGTGATCATTTGTCAGAAGGACATGCCACTTAACAGGGAAAAGTTGTCAGGTTTTCGGTGACCTTGAGTGTGCTGTAAGTTTCCGGCATATGCATACACCTTGCTCACTGCACATTTTTTGCAAATTGGGACATGTGCAGTAAGTTCTGCTTTGGACTCAAGTCACTGGAAACCAGGCAACTTTCCCATGGCACTGCTACAGATTTGGGTGGGGGAAAGCTATACTGGATTGGAACCCTAAACCCCAGCCCTAGCTCTTTAACAGTCTACACTAGGTACCTTTTGTGGAAATCAATCTCTAGCTGCTATAGGAGTATTCGGACTCTGCACACTTTTAGCCTCTAGTGGTGTAAATGTTCCTTTAACTTAAAGCAAGCAGAGATCCTAAAAATAGCAGGGATTAGACACAAACATAATTTATGACTGTTGGAAGACCATTTCAGGCGACTACCTCTTGAAGCTTATCAAGAGAATGTCAAGAGTATGAAAAGCAGTAATCAAAGCAAAAAGAGGCTACTTTGAAGAATCTAGATAGAATATAAGACATATTTTCAATTGTTTCACACTTTTTGTTAAGTATATAATTCCACATTAGGAATTATCAGAAAACAAATCAGGAATTGCATGTCAGAAATTGTTCTGTGTCAGGCAATGCATGTGTGGAGTGGTCAGAAAAGAAGCCATCGCTGTTGCAGGATGAAGAGTTCCTTATCTTTGGTATTTGGGTTTGTGTCTGTTGTGTTTGTACAGAGACAATGTGCAGATCTGCAGTTAACATGCCCCTATAATTCATTGGGGCCTTTCCGCTGGATAAAATAAAGGATCATGTTTCTGTCTCCATGATATGCTGGTTATCTTGTTTTGTCTGTACTTCATAGACCCAGTAGATTATCTGTGATGTATTCCTCAAAGTCTCAATAGATTTTTTCACACTTATGAAAGAGCGTCAGGCAGCTGTAATTCAGCCATACATTATTTTCCATCTAACAGACCTGGCCCTGAAGCTGGCTGTATTAATGAGAGTCTCATGCGTGGTGCCATCAAAATTAACATTTTAGAAGTTTTTTCATCAAATACATGTATCTAGAGGAGAGTGGATAAGTACCTGATGTGAGAAAGTGAGAGGTGTAATTTGGGAAAACCGCTATCTGTCATACAGGCAGATGAAGGGTGTGTGGTAAAAGCCCTGGATTTGTCTGCAGTAACCCCAGGGGTTAATGCAGACATATAGTAAGCAGGAATAGTGTGTTTGGTCCATGTTGGCCTAGCTAGCATAGACACCTTTGTAATGTCCGTACTGGGCCTGCTTATTATGGAGTAGGGGTAGGCTGGTAGTGGGACTCCTACTCCACCCAGGCTTTGGTTATGGGCTTTTGCATAGCCCAGAGGTGCGGGTCACAGGCATCGTTAGAGCCTGATTTAGTCTGCAGGCCAGAAGCAGTAGGTAAGGCACTACCTGGAGAGCTGAAGGCTGGACCGTGTTCACACAGCAAAGGTAACTGAGTGCCTCCTGATATTCTGCTGGCCAAGAGCGTGTGCCAGGCAGCCTGGTACATGTATAGTTGGGTGCTGTTATTGTATTAGGCAGTGCCCAGCAGGGTTTAGTTTTGGTATTTTGTATATGCCTAAGCCAAGGCTGAATTTGTGTTTTGTCAAGGAAGTGTGAATAAACACTTGATTTTTGGACTTTAACCCTGTGTGTGTCCCTGACTACTTGGATATCAACGACCAGATGTGAATGGATTTGTGGTACATCTGCATGACCAACAATCCATTCACTTTTTTGGGACTGCCCATAGGGGTAGATAAAGGATATGTGCCACATTGTGCTGAAGTTGCCACATTCGGGATGCAGAATTGACTACTACTGATTCTCATAAGTGGCGATTTGTCTTTAGATTTTCATTCCTCATCTACTATTTTATCTACTATCCACACTATACTGCTATACTGTACATAGTAAATCCACATTCACAAGAGATCTCCGCTGCATACTAAAATATGGGCACCAAGTAACAAGATGGATTATTTAGATGAGGTAACTGCCCTGACCTTCAGTTTTTCAATTCTCCAGTGCTGTGTTTACAGTTCTGCTGGTTGTCACCGTAAAGAGTCAAAAAAGCTTAGCTTAACCCCTTATCTCCACATCTGTTTTCCATTTTAATGACCATGCAATTTTTCTGTTTTTTTTCAGCAATACCTTATACAAGCTATGACTTTTTTATTTTTCTGTCACTATTGTTGTATACGATTTAGCTTTCTTTTTGGGACGAAATGTAGTTCTTAAAGGAAACCTACCAGTTAGAATGGCAGGGGTAAGCTGTAAGTACCAAGCACCAGCTCAGGGTGAGCTGGTGCCGGTGCTTAGTTTCGTTAGTGTTAATAACCGCTGTATCGCGGTTTTAACACTGTTTAAACTTTAGAGCAGAACAGGCTTCGGCGCTGCGTGCGCACGATCGTGCGCACGCCTATATAGGAAATGCTGGAGACGTTGCGCGCACACGGTCGCGCGCGGTGCCGAAGCCTCTTCTGCTCTAAAGCTCGGTACTTACTGCTTACCCCGGCCATTCTAACTGGTAGGTTTCCTTTAACAGCACAATTTTGGGTTTCATATATCCTATTCGTAAACTTTTATCAATCCTTCCTGTGCAGAATATTTAAATAAAAAAGCAAATCTAATGTTTTTTTCTAATATAAAGATTTGCCTTTATCGACAATACACAGTGAGGTCAAATTTATCTATACATATTTTAAATGACCTTCCTTTGCATAATGAAATACTTTTCATTGTCTCACAAGGGGACACTCACATGATATTGTTTGATCTTTTATATAATGCACTGCACTACAGGCGGTCCCCTACTTAAGGACACCTGACTTACAGACGACCCTTAGTTACAGACAGACCCCTCAGCTCACTGTGACATCTGGTGAAGCTCTCTGGATGCTTTACTTTAGTCCCAGACTGCAATAATCAGCTGTGAGGTGTCTGTAATGAAGCTTTATTTATAATCTTTGGACCCATTGTAGCTAAAATTTTGAAAATGTAATTGTCACTGGGGAAAAAAAAAATTGTCTGGAGCTACAATTATAAAATATTCAGTTTCGACTTCAATACAAATTCAACTTAAGAACCAACCGATGGACCCTATCTTGTACGTAACCCTGGGACAGCCTGTACTTATGTACAACCGCCAGGCCGGCCTTCAGTGGACCAATCACTGCTGCTTGCTCCCTCTTCAGCTCCTTAGACACAGTGGTCCATGTTAGACAGTGGTGTCTAAGGGGTTGAACACCCAGGATTAGTGCTTTTTACCATCCTGGATGTTAGTGCCAGGGCTGCACTTAGTCCAGGGCTGTGCTGGGTCCTCCAATCTTCTTTCTACGGAGCTGCATCAGTAGTAACTTCAATGACCAGAGGGGCATGGCTGCTGAATACTATGTTGAGGGGGTTGCTGCTGGACATTATCTTAGTATAGGGGTCTGGCTGCTGGAGAGTATTTTAATAAGGGGATATTGCTGTATAGAAGGGGTGCTGTCTATAAATAAGGACATTGGGGGGCATTTATCATTTCTTCTATGCCAGTTTTCTGGTGTAGAAGCTCTGAAATAAACACAAATTCTTTCTACTATACCCCCTCCACGCTATGTGGGGTTTAGTGGGCATGGTGGGGCATTCCTGTCTCATGCCTGTGCACTTTGTAAAACGTATGTACGCAAAACTAGGCCAGGTCTGTCCTGGAGTAGTTTTGACCGGTGGGGCAGCCACCCGATGGATACATCAAGAGGCTTAGACCTGTTGGGACGGGCATGGCCTTTATTATACGCCACCACATGAGTGCTGGAATCTGATAAATTCCCCCCACTGTTTTTATCCAGGTGTTTGGTATTTTTAGGCGCATCATGTGGAGATGTGCTGCCCATGAAGTGAGTTCTACAGTGATTAGTCATGGCTGGGAGAAGTTATCATGAAGTTCTGCACCAGATTAAGAAGAATTGTGACCTGTAAGGATCCATCAGGATGAGGACACAAATTATGTCTATATCCGCCTGATAGTAGGACCTGGTGTTCAGTAAATTTTTTACCATTCTATAGTAATGTGAAGTCCTTTCCCTGCTGGTATATATTTATGCGTGTATTTTATTCATTGCAGTATTTTACAGATTTATGGGTATTATTGGGTGACACCAGACATCAAAAGAACTGGTAAGTGATTATCCTGGATATATAAGAGTCAAATATAGCAAAGAGGGCATTCTGCGACAAGAAGAACTTGACTTCAGTGCCATCAAAGAAATATACAGGTTGTCAATTTCTGCTGACAGGTTCCCTTTAATGCAGGGGACAGTCCAGGATGACTTGTATAGTGCCTTATTTAAAGCTGACAGTTCACTGAATGCAAGTCTGCAGCTGGTGCTGTTCAGAATGTGTAGAAGAGATATTTCTCTGTAACAAGTAATTAGTACAGACTTTCCAGGATTTTGTGTGTTGTACATTCATTATTGTGCAGAGTTTATTTGATTGTTTTGACGTAGATGTAAGAGTCACATTAAAACATTGTAAATAAAACTTGGAGTAAAATAAATAATCACTATACATGAACACACATGGCGGGAATACGCATCTGGATACTTTCCAATACGCCATAAGCTGTGACGGTCAAAGTCAGCATCAGTCCAGACCGCCTCACCGCACAAAGATACACATATCCTTGGAATTGTGCCCAGATTGCAGAGGAAATACCCTTTTATGTCTTAAACAATGGAGATTTACAGAAGTTTTAGTGTCCTCCACCTTATGGGAATGCACTGAATTACAGGGGAGGGGGGGGGGGGGTGTCACTATGTAATATTGCTCCAGCAATTATTTGGAAGGAACTGAACCACTAGCAATCCTCTATTATTTGTTAGGGGAGCAGGGGAACATTTTCCTTGTGATTTTCATCCTTTATACTTTCACCAAAAACTTTCTGTATGAGTTGCAGTACTGAGCACAGATACAATGATATCTTTACACTAGAAGGTTCTGTTCCCTTTTACTTTATTAAATAACATTAATAATGTTTTAATAATGGAAGCATAATGTAAGGTAAGCTTAACTACACTGAAGTCAATGGGAGAATGGAGGGTGAGTGGAAAAACTTCTGCTTTTCTGTAATTCTGATTGTGTAAGGGGGAAACCTTGACCCTTAGAGAAGTGTGTGTTACTGTCCACCAATCTGGGGAAGGTCATATGCCATTTCACAACAATTTCATGTCCATATTTCTACTGATACCATGAGTTCAAGAAGTTGTACTACTTATGACTGTAGATACAGTAGATACATGTAGATAAAGTGTTAGCTAAGTTGTACTTTGGGGAGCCTAGCATTTACACTGATGAAGCTGGCAGCTCTGCTATGAGGTTCTGCATCAGCAGGAGCTGGGAAATTCTAGCATTTAACTACAAGATGCTTGTCATGAAGTTCTGCATCAGCTGCATTTGGAAGTTTCCTTGTACTTACATTCATGATGGTTTTAGTTGTGCATTCGTTCCCAAACTTTCCACTCTGTACATCAATGATTGACTTTAATAACCCATCCTTCTGGGAAGCATCCCAACCCCCTCCCCTAGTGCTGCCATGCAGAGGGTGGGCAGGGGCTGACCAGCCAGCTGTTCTCTGGACCCTCACCAGCTCCCCCCGTCCCTCTCCCCGCCCTGCACCCCTCCCACCCTGAGAACTGCTTGGGGTCGGATGTGGAAGGTCCCGGGTCAGAATTCCTGCAGTGAGAAGAGTGAGTGGGGCGCGGTGCTGTATACTGTCCTCGGCTGCCACCACCATCATGCGGGCCAGACTGCTCCCTCTGCTGCTGCCCTGGCACTGCCTGCTGCTGGCCTGCACCGCTGCTATCTCCCGCCAGGAGCTCTTCCCCTATGGGCAGCACAGGGGGGACCTGCTGCTGCCGGACGGGGACGACGAGACATCCGAGGTGCTACAGCTCCAACAGCCCATTCTCTTCTATGAGGCGGAGTTCAAAGAGCTCTATGTAAGTACAAGCCGGTATAGAGGGCTGTATGAGGGTAACAATCCATGTGTTACTGTGTATCAGGGTAACAACCCATGTGTTACTGTGTATCAGGGTAACAACCCATGTGTTACTGTATATGAGGATAATAATCCATGTATTACTGTATATGAGGGTAATAATCCACATATTACTGTTTATGAGAGTAACAATCCATGTGTTACTGTATATCAGGGTAACAATCCATGTATTACTGTTTATGAGGGTAACAATCCATGTGTTACTGTGTATGAAAGTAACAATCCATGTGTTACTGTGTATGAGGGTAACAATCCATGTGTTACTGTGTATGAGGGTAACAATCCATGTGTTACTGTGTATGAGGGTAACAACCCATGTGTTACTATGTATGAGGGTAACAACCCATGTGTTACTGTATATGAGGATAATAATCCATGTATTACTGTATATGAGGGTAATAATCCACGTATTACTGTTTATTAGAGTAACAATCCATGTGTTACTGTATATCAGGGTAACAATCCATGTATTACTGTTTATGAGGGTAACAATCCATGTGTTACTGTGTATGAAAGTAACAATCCATGTGTTACTGTGTATGAGGGTAACAACCCATGTGTTACTGTATGGAGGACTGTATGAGGGTAACAATCCATGTATTACTGTATGGAGGACTGTATGAGGGTAACAATCCATGTATTACTGTATGGAGGACTGTATGAGGGTAACAATCCATGTATTACTGTATGGAGGACTGTATGAGGCTAACAATCCATGTATTACTGTACAGAGGACTGTATGAGGGTAACAATCCATGTATTACTGTATGGAGGACTGTATGAGGGTAACAATCCATGTATTACTGTATGGAGGACTGTATGAGGGTAACAATCCATGTATTACTGTATGGAGGACTCTATGGGGGTAACAATCCATGTATTACTGTATGGAGGACTGTATGAGGGTAACAATCCATGTATTACTGTATGGAGGACTGTATGAGGGTAACAATCCATGTATTACTGTATGGAGGACTGTATGAGGGTAACAATCCATCTATTAATGTATAGAGGAGTGTATGAGGGTAACAATCCATGTATTACTGTATGGAGGACTCTATGAGGGTAACAATCCATGTATTACTGTATAGAGGACTGTATGAGGGTAACAATCCATATATTCCATGCATTATAGACTAGACTATGACTTAGAATCTCTTTTGATTCGAAATGCGTCAGCCCATGATTTTTTTATACCACCATGGCACCGTGATGTTTTTAAGATTTTGAAATAAAATAGTGTTTTTTATTCACTTTATGGAACCGTACATTGCTGGATACCTTCTCACTCTTTGATTCATGTATTACTGTATGGAGGACTGTAGGAGGGTATATATCTATTACTTTACAGAGAACTGTATGAGGATATAGATCCATGTATTACTGTATGAGGGTATAAATTTGTATGATATCACTGTATGGTGGACTGTATATGAGAAATGTATACATCTTTTGAACATTTGTATAGCTGAATGTATGATTGTATGAATTGGGAAATAGCTATACAGAGAACTGTATCAGGGTGTAGATCCATTTATTACTGTATTGAGCACTGTATGAAGGTAACAAACCATGTATTATTGTAAAGAGAATTTTATGTAGGTATAGATCCATTTATTGCTGCATAGAGATCTGCATGAGGATCCAGATGTAGTATTGTATAAAGGACTGTATGAGGGTATAGATCCTTGTAAATCTCTGCAGGGTACTATGTAATGGTAGGAATCCATGTTTTACTGTACAGAGGAATGTGTTAGGCTGTTCATTCATCTGTTACTTTAGATAGTTTGAATGTTACTGTACATAACACTAAATGTATGTATGGAATCCATATACCTTTTGACCTATCAAATGCAACAGGAATCCCCAGTATTTAGTTTTATGTAAAGTTACAGATGTGGATGTATAGGTAGCTATGACTGTGCAGAATCCAGTACATGCCACAATGAATCATTGTAAAAAATTGCGCCTTGTAGTAGAATGTGTGCAGTCCCAATGGACGCACAGGATGCATCTCTCCCTATAATGGTAATTCTTTTACTACACAGAATCTTACTACAAGATCCCTATGTGATGTACAGATACTGACACAATATAGAATCTGGATTATATTATCTGAGACTGATTTGAAGTTGCACAATTGAGGGAATGTATTACCGGCTTTCCTCCAATTTTTTGGCTGTTTTTTTGTTACTGCACCATATTTATGGTTTGTCGAAACCACAATTGAGCTTCTTTTCTGCCACTAACGCCTTTTTCTTTGGGCGCAGCTTTTGAATCCCAACGCTTTTCCTGTACTTCTAGTTTTCGGAAGCTTTTTTGACGCATAATCAGACCATTAAAATACAGGTCTACCAAGTTCTTTTTCACTTTCATGAATGTGGAGTCTTTTTAGACAACACAATTTCTGCACCAAATAAAAAAGGACCATGAGAAACAAACAATGAATGCCCCCAAATGTATTATACACAAGGTCCATAAGTCATCTCAACATATATGATTATTATACATCATTCATCTCTGTATGGAAGTCAACTTTTAATACGAGCCTGGTGCCCCACAGCACTCATAGCAGCACCTTTGCCCTTAACAAATTAAAGGGTTGTCCCTTTGTGTCCTTGAAACAGTAATTGCAGTGACATGACCCCCATGACTTTGCCCCTTTGTGCCCCAATTAAAATAATAATAGGATTTTTACCCATATTAATAACATTTCTCTACAAATATGGATGATGAACTCCAAACATTGATAATGACAATAATGCTCCCATAAAAGTGATGGAGGTTTTGGTGTCTCTGTAAATATTTTCGGAAAGATGGGATATAATACATCTTAATTTGGAGAGGCTTTTAGTATAGAACCTCTGTAACACCTATATGGACATACCTAAGTCTTCTTCAATGTGTCTTCCAGTATCTTAGGTTTATCATGTCATTGCAGTATCATAGGCATCTTTAGTCTTCTATTCTTTGTGATCATAATAAGGAAGGCTCATGGGCTCCACCACTGGCACTCATCCATGTTTTGTGCCTTGGGCTTTTTACAGCATCTTTCTCCCACTCGTATTGTTACACTACAGACACTATTTAGCCTGTGAGATGTTCTCCTTGTAGTGGTATTTCTTGGATGCAGTAAGTAAAGGGGAGGGATGGTGCCATTTGGCCTTCTTCTGTTGTGAAGTTATGCTTCATATAGTCTCTTAGATGTTTTTACATCTAAGTCATGGACTAAGGGAGTGGCTTAATAATGGCTTCTTACTCATTCCGATAATGTCATCGCCCATAGGCACTTCTATTGAATTTCAGGCCAGAGTTTTGCTGAGACTACCATATTAATGGTGCACTGGTTCTTGGTGTTTCATTCCAATTGCACACTGCTATTTTGTCTTCCAGTCAGGAACACACTTATTTACTAAAAACAGTCAAGATTCTTCATGAATCTGGCGCCCCCTGCACTGCCATGACACAGTGCACCAACTTTTTGGTGCACCTTTAACATGGGGAGTGTGCATGGTCTGACTGAGCACCGGAATGCCCTTTTCAGTGCAGAAATTTGTGTTGCATGAAGAATGGTGCAGCCACACCACAAAATGATTGCGTGCAACACAAATGTTACGCGGACACTTCTTAAATAGCTGTCCAAGCAGCTTGCACTGAAAATAATGTGCAAAGTCCCCCAGAAAACTGGTGCACGGCCCTTAGTAAATGTGGGGCAGTCATTTTTGGTTTCCATGCTAACACTTGGTGGCTCAGCCTTACAGTCTGCACTGATACTATACTGAAACTTGGTGCCCCCAGACAGATTGGAGCTTCAGTTGCAAGCTTACATCTAGAGTCTAAGATCATTGGCCCAATGGCTTCTTTATTCATTTTTAAAATACTGTCTATTCCTGCACAGTGGACTTCTGTTTTTCTAGATCAGAACCATACTGTCGCTTGAGTTCCCAGTCTAATTGGACCTTCTGCCTCTTGAGGTCCCTGTCAAGTCAGTAATAGTCACAGTCCAATGGTCTGACCTGTTATTTGGGTCATTGTCCATAGAAGCTTGACTCGTCTAGGACAATAATATTGTTACACTTGTGGCTCCAGTCCAATAGAGCATTGACATTTGGGGTCTCAGATTATTGACACATAGAGTTCCAGAACACTGCGGACATGGACTTGATAAGTGTAAACATGCTGCCTGTTCCTGTAGCTGGCCAATATTTCAGACAGGATAATGATGACATGAGCTGGGTGTGGGGACAGTCTTAGCTTCTGCATACAATGAGAGTCTATGTAGTTATTGAATCACTTGCTGATCTTGCTCCAGTTTGGACGTTTCTACATTACAATCTTGAAATGGAATTTTTTATCCCGGAAGGAGGGCACATTTCTCCATGAATGATGTTGCCGCTTATGTGTCTGTGTCATTACATCACAACGCCTCTCTGTCTTGTTTGTTGCCATGAAGTTTTGTTTCTAAGAATTCCAAAATCCCACTCACTGAGAAACATAACTGGTTGGATAACCAGTCAACCTTATCCAATGTGCACGTCTTCATGTCCTGTTAGAATTAAAGACAATGGCCACTTCATAGTGGGGCTACTAAATAGTTTAACTTGACTCTTGAGGCCAAGGGCCCACTTGCATTGTAGGCTCTAGTTTGGAAGAAAACTACTATGATAGAAGGACACCCATTGAGAAAGCCATTGATCAGAATGAGGAGAAGATATCTGTCATTCTTTTTTGTATTGTTCCGAAACAGAAAGCACTGATGTCTTTAACAAATTCATATTAGCAACCTAAAATTAAATTTGCGTTTTGGTTGTCCACTTATAGAACTAATTCAGTAAGTGTAGACAAGTTTATGAATCTATAGCTCTGTGAGGGTCAGCCACTGCTCTCTGGTTTTTTAATGCAATCTCTAAGCGTCAACGAAAAAAATGCTAAAATTTTAGTTTTAGAACCTTCTCGAGGAGGAGTTATTAATAGCTGGGACTGTTACTGTGAACACTGTTGCTTTGTAGAAGACTTAACCAGAAACAGGACCATATCTGTCCGTAGGTTGTATCTGGTGTTGCAGTTCAGGTCTGTTAAAGTCAATGGGGTTGAACTGTAATACTTGGTGTTCAGGTGTGACACTGTTTTTTGGATATTTTAATAGTGTACAACACCTTTAAGCCTTCTAGGGTCTCTCTCCAGCTGACTTGCAGCCGTCTACTTTTGGCAAGAAACTGTAGTACAATCTGTCCTTCCAAGGGCACAATGCTCCAGAGCAGCCCCTCACTAACATCTGGAACAATGTGTTTAACATGTGGAATATTACAGTTTTCTTGTCTGAGTTTCAACTTTATTTGTAAACACTACAAGGGAGGAAACAAGTAAAGTATGAGAAAAATTCCACTTGGTCTTCATGCAACTAAGATTAGTTTCAGATAAAAAAGCAATAAACCACAGTTCTAATGATCTGTGTAGAAGATAACCTTAAAGGGAATCTACCAAGTAGTTTTGATTATACAAAGCTGCAGAATGTGTTACCAAATGTAGAACCAAACCGTCCTGTATGTAGTCAGTAACAACAGGACTGTGATAAAGGTATCTATATTCCAGGATTGTAGCTGTAGCACTGTGGTGAACAGGCTATCATTACAAGCTTCGACTAGCTCCAGCATTATGGTTTTCATCTTAGAACTCTTACTTTATAGACGAGGGACTTTGATAACTCATATTAATATACAAATAGTTGTAGTTTTATATTCAAGTATTGTTCATTCACACCATAGACCAAAGTAGTGTAAAATGAAAACTTACTTAGGGGAAATATGCTTTAAGACAATTTCTTTTGTATCTATTTCAGGTGGGGACCAATGGAATCATCTCCCCTCAAGACTTCCCCAGAGAGACGCAGTATGTGGATGATGGCTTTCCCACTGATTTCCCTGCAATTGCCCCATTCCTATCTGATATTGACACTAGTAATGGCAGAGGGAAGGTTTACTACCGACAAGACAATTCACCGGAGATCCTAAGTACTGCAGCCAGACAGATTGAGAGAGGGTTCCCTGAGGCAGCCTTCTCTCCCATCAATGTTGTTCTGGTGACATGGGAGAACGTGGGGCCTTACGAGGAGGTTAATAGACACTCCGAGCCTTCCAATAAGGTAAGTGGTTGAATATTCAAGAATCTGGAATTACATCCTTGGTTGATGCACTGAATAACCACCATAGTCTTTTCATAGGCCCCTCCCATAGCCATGGTCCTTGGCAGATAAGACGCAGCATCCTCCTCTCAGGGTTGCCATACAATACTACAAAATCCACCTATCAAGAGTTTTCCTTTTTCAAAATCAACAATTTATCAATCATATCAGGAGCTGGACTTTCCGTTCTTATAGTTAAAAAGTTTTCAATGATAAGATAATCACTTTACTATGTGGTAGAGTTTTGTTTTATAGCCAATGGTTCATTTTTGTTGGGAATGAAGCCATAACACCATGGGTTTTTTGAATGAGATAGCAATTTTTGTCACCTGAAGTGCAACACATGAATATCCCTTTATGAAAGACCTGGAAGACCTCACTCTTATATTTCAAATTGCGGTTTTCTCTGCTGGCATCCGAGTTTCCCTATTTCCCTTGGGAATTTGAGCTCTCATTGTATTTGACCCCTTACAGACCGCTATAAGCTCTTGTTGACTCAGCTGTAAGTGATTTCATTGATGCTTTAGATCTGGTTTCCTATCTTAAGTGTCCTTATTCTCAAATCTCATGGACAAACACAAAGTGCTAGACTACTGTTTAACCCGTAGGTACCACTGCATGCACATTTCCATTTTTGACAGATTCCATCTTGTTTCCATTTGCATGGCTTAGAGTTGTGGCCCCCCTGAGATAGCCTGCAGTGACTATTTATACTGTCATTTCTACAATGAGCACATACTCAGCTGCGTGTGTTACTCAAAGAGTCATTGCAGTGTGCCCCCTACCAGGATCAAGTGCAGTGCCTTCAGTGGGGGGAAATTTCAAGATTAGATCTAGTTTATTTGTATAAGGATTTTTCCTAAACTAATTAAAAAGGGTCTTTGTAGCTGGAAGAAAGTTCTGTGTGTTTTTAAAGAAAATAACAATGTGAGGACAGTTGTTTAAGCTGGGAAAAAGAAAACCTTGTAAACCAGGTTTTATGGTACGAACATGTTTAGCTTGAAATTCTGTTAATGTGAGATCGTGACACAGCTGCACACATGATGTAGGAATGGGATCATCCATGTGTCTCCTCCAACATATGGAAGACATTCTCTTCTGTAACCATGTGAGCGTAGCTAATGGTGGCACTTCCAAATTATATCCACAGATCTCTGTTACTGGAATGCTGATGGGTGGGGGGACATGGATGGATAGATGTTGGTGCTCAGTTTAAATGTAATTTGTCAACTATCAGGGCAATTTATGCAAGTAAAATACCCAGGACACTCATCAGTATTCCCACTCATATTAGTCAAAGCTTTTAAGAACCCATGAAGACTTAAGTGTCCATTGGTTTAAATGGTAACTGTATTACTAAATATCACCAATGGTGGCACTGGATAAAAATGGAATTCTTGCTTTGTGCTGTCATGGGTGCCCCTGCGACCCATATCCAGGGTCACAGGCGCACCTGTGTGCTGCCAGGTGCCCCCAGAAGCAGTCTGCACGTAAACATACCTTTCCGGGCTCCAGCGGCAGTCTCCGCTGTCCCCACGCCACAGCGTGCATCACCGTTTCCTAGGTCTCGTGCGCGTCGGCTCTGTAAATTTTAAAGGGCCATCGCTCTTCCTGTCCTGAGTCCAGCCCCTTCCTGTGTCCCCTGCCAGATCTTTGTGCTCTATGCCTGAGAAAAAGCTGTATTCTTTGCCTTGTGTGTTTAGACTGTTTTCCAGTTGTGACCTTTATTCTGTTCTTGACTTTGCTTCTGTGCTGCCTGTCCCACTATGTCCCCGACTCCGATCCTTTGCTACCTGTCTTGACCTCCGGCCTGTCCCCCACCACGAGTTCACCTTACGATTCTGTACTCCGCCTTGGCTGACACCGTGGACAAAGTCGAGCCTGTGGAACGACCTGGTGGTACCATGCTGTAACAAGTCCAACCTGCTTTGCGGCGGGCTCTGGTGAAAACCGGGTATCACTTAGACTCTGATCCCATGTGTCGACTTACGTCATCGTACGCGGTGGTCCAGTGGGTCCACTACCCCTGGTATCTGACATCTGCTTTTCTCAGAAGATAAAAGCAGGTGACTTGGGGATCCTTGCACTTGGGGTAACATTCTTACATAAAATAATCCTAAAAGTGGGAGACCCCCAAGTTGGATTTGAATAAAGTGCACACATTTTAAGGCATTAACCTGAAGTTATGGAAGAAAACTTTTCGTTGGTAAGGATTGAGAAACTATACCAGATGGATACTGGGGAGCATGGATGGGTTGTGGAGATTGCAAGTTGGAGCTATCCATAATGCTGTCAATTTTGTGTTTTCAGTGTAAGGCAAAGTTCTTAGCTAAGATGAGAAAAGTAGGTAGGCACAATCCTGGCCCCATGCTTCAGTTTTTTCCTTAGGTTGGCATGTCAGGGATGTACGTTAGTCTAGTTGTAGTGAGGGTAAAAGGGAATAGAAGGTGGAAGCAGTTTTTGCTTCGTTAAAAGAAGATGAAGATATGTTGGAGAGATATGGATGTCTACCTGTTTAAGGTTCCTACTTATGTCTGCTAACTTGTGGGCCGGCGGGCTAGTTGAAGATAGAAGGGTATAGAAGAAGATATCCACTCGGTGGAATATTGGGGCAGATTTATCATGCTGTCTAAGAGTAAGAATGTGCTTAGTTGCCCAATTACAGCTCCCCTTTAAAATATTGATGAGCACTGGTAAAATGAAAGCAGAGCTGTAATTGTTTGCCATTGGCAGATAAGCACATTCTCACTCTTAGGCAGCTTGATAAATCTGCCCCATTGTGACAGTTTTGAGCGCCAGAAAGGACATAGTAGGACTGGAATGGGCACAGAAGAGAGCAACCAAGATTTTTAAGTGGGGGCTAGATTACAAGGACAGGTTACAAAATTTGGGATTATTCAGTTTAGAAAAAATATAGCTGAGGGGAGACCTCATTACAATATACAAATACCTGGACAGGCAGTAAAAGGATCTCTCCAAAGATCTTTTTATTCCTAGGCCTGTAACGAGGACAAGTGGGCGTCATCTATGCCTAGAGGAGAGGCGGTGCTACCATCGCCACAGACAAAGGTTTTTTTAATGTAAGAGCAGTGAGACTAGGGATCTCTCTGCTGCAGGAGGTTGTTATGGCGGCTATTTTGTACATGCTCGAAAGGCCTGAATGACTTTTTAGAGAGTAAAGATATCACAGTTTATGAGGAAAAAACATTTGTATAATTCTTAAAAGTAGGACTTGATGGTCTTTTTCCAACCTTATATACTATGATATTAAGCATAAGTTTTTTTTTCTTCTCCTTCTTAGCTCAGGGACAATAGAATTCTGTATCTGTATTCAGATGTACGTTTTTTAGCAGTAGACTGCTGATCTTTGGAAAAGAATGAAGAGGAGCTATTTATGTTAGTGTTTAGACAAAACATTTTCACTAAAGTCAATGGGATCATAAAAATCAGATGCCATTGCTGTGAAGTCTATTATTCACAAATTGCCAGTTGAAGGCGCCCTGTGCAGTCATTTGACCATTCTTTGTGGCTTAGGTCAAAATGGACCTCCTTCTGTTTTTACATTTTTACGAATGAAAATCACTACAAACAGGTGAATGATTAATTGATTTTTTGGTGTGACTTACGCCTTATTGGGCCAGATTTATCAAAAGCATAGTTTGCCTTGCAATTGTGCTGGGTGCACCAAGTTATTAAATATTGGCCCAATAACAATCTGGCGCACCCTGTACTGCTCGGAAAGTGTGCGCCCTCTTTTTTTAGGTGCATCTTTAACAAACAGTGTGTGACACAATTCTATGCACCCTATGCACAGGTGATGAGACCCCCCACAGGTCACGAGAATGGGAGTCCGATGTACCCCTGTCAGACCCTTCTTTTCTCCCCGAGATGAGCTAGGAAGTCGGTTGTGCATGACCAGGCTGCCCCATTCATCTCTATCGCGCGACGAGGGATCCAACGAGTGTACGTCAGACTCCCATTCTCATTACCTGTGGGGGACTCATCACCTGTGGAAAGGGACAAACTTGTTTCATTTGAAAACCCCTTTAAGGGGGTTTTCTACTTTCAACAAATAATATAGTTTGTGTAATTAAAAGTTATAGGATTTTCCAATTTACTTTCTGTACCAGTTCCTCCCTGTGGATAGAAATTGTCTATGATGACTGATTACTGTACTTTTTTAAAATCTCACCACTTGTTTGTAAGATATTGGGGCATTATTTTGCTATTTTTGAAGGCTGTGAAAATCCAAACATGAGCTCAATTATTCTGTTCAGATTAATTTAGCATAGGACACTAAAGCAGGAAAGATGTTATTTGTAGCCTGTGTGAAAATCCAATTTTTTTGGCACTTTATTTCCTTGTAGCTCCTGGTGTTTAGGGCCGGTGTCCGCACTAATTGAACTGTCCCTGCAAAGACTCTTTGATCCTTTGTTTGAAGGACTGTGCAAGTCGTAGCCAATCAGCAGTTTCAAATAGTGCAACAAAAAACTAATGAGTTGTATGGCTGCCTACTCTGTTCTCCATCATTAAAATGAACATTTCCAAGATGGATTTTGGCAGCAGTTTTATTCTGGCCCAGGATAGTAGTCCTGAGGTCTGCCAGTTAAAGCAATGGGCAGATAGATTCTTGTTCTGAACTTAAAGTGATACACCAGGACTGGTAGCTGGAGATGAGGGACATGGTATGTGTGTTTAAGGCCTGGTTCATTTTAGAACTTGTTAGATCCTTCCTTATCATGCTTTAAGTATTAGTCCAAAACCACAATAATTTGGACACTGGGGATACAGAACAGCATTGGAGGAACTTTATTAAATTTAGTGTTTTTAATGCTTTATACGGTGCTTTAATGATTGGTTCACCTAGAGCTGGAATCTGTGCCTTATGCTGGTGATGAAGCCATGGATTAACCTGAGGTTTGTGACTACAATTATCAATATGAACTGGATAGCAGTAACACTTTGGCATTAGTACTTTGGCCTAATGTTGGCCCTTGTAGTACAACTGCAAATAGGAAAGATGTAGGGGTAGAAATACTACAATATTACACTGGATCTCATCTAGGCGTAAAGGACATCTACCGTCGGTTTTACTGATGAAAGTGTAGACCTACAAACCCGTAGGTCTGAGGAACTGTTCTCCTCACCGCTTCTTTTATTATTATTAACTGTATACACCACAATTTTGGCAATATAGAGCTATACAAATTATGCTAATCAGTCTGGGGCACTCAGGCTACATCACCAGCGCACCTCAGAGCACCTTGTCTTATAATTGTTTACTTTTCCGATACGCTACTAGTCCTGCTTGGTCCTGCCTGTCCACAGTGCATAGAGCAGGTGACGTCAGGGACCAGGCGAGACTGAGGAGTGACAAAATTATAAGACTAGGCACTCTGAGGCACTCCTGTGACATAGCCAGAGAGCCCCAGACAGATTAGCATAATTTTTATAACTCCATATTGCTTCTCTACCATCATATATGAAAGCTTTAATGTCCATCATGATAATCACATCTATAATAGCAGAGTCGGTATCATAAACTTGAGTAGTGATTGATCTTTTTTACCCATAGTCCAATTGTTGATATTGTATACACCAAGATTGTCCATTACCTTTATATTGAATGAATTTTTCTAATGAAAACCTATTTGGTTTCTGCAGCTTAACACGTTCCAGGCTGTTTTGGCGTATGATGAGTCTGACACCTATGCTATTTTCCTGTACCCTGAACATGGTCTCCAGTTTTTTGGGACCAGGCCTAAGGAGTCATACAATGTCCACCTTGAGCTCCCAGCCAGAGTGGGATTTAGCAGAGGAGAATCTGAAATCTTGAAGAGAGAAGTTCCTTTTTATAGTGTCACCAACAGTGAACAATCTGTGAAGAATTTATATCAGTAAGTGTGACCTACTGGAAAATATAGTCTACAAGAAACAGTGACGTGAAATATATCACATGAACATTGATTTTTAATTTGTAAATTTTTTAATTTTCTGTTTGTAAAAATCATATTTTGCTTCTCTTAGAACAAGTAATGTTGGTGTCCCGGGAGTTTGGGTCTTTCACATTGGTAGCATTTCAGAACTAGACAACGTGATACCAGCTAAAGTGATGAATGTTCATGCTCAAGAAAGGTTCATACCACTGATAAACTCCCACAATGACTTCCCTGAAAATGAAGAACAAGAAAACCAGTTCAATGGGGAAAACAATTATGATGAGAATTATGATGATGCAGACTACCCTCCCGGCCCAACTACAGAGCAGCCTGTAACCGATAACGCAAATGTGAATGGTGGTTTCTTGGACATAGATGATCCTTCCACAATAGTTACTGGAGAAGAGGTGGAACAAGAGTCAGTACCCTATGATCCATCCAACAACCCTTTACCTCCCTCTCAGGGAGAGCCAAGTTGGACTCCGTATGGTAGAAGTGAGCCCGTGTTGGAACCCCAGATCCAACCTTCAGTGTATAGAAATCTTGGCAATGAATCACCATATGAGACCAGAGAAGATCCAATAACAGAAGACAATGCTTATGTTACACCTAACCCACCAGTCGATCCACAGAATTCTGATGATTTCTACAGGAGAGGTCGTATTTACGGTCAAGAAGAGGAGGGTGGATTTGACGCTGATGGTAAGACTTACCTTAAGGCACAGATATGTGATTTTCTGCTTCCTATTTTGGATTATCTCCTACAATAATTTATAGTGGTGCATAATCTTCTAGCTTGTACGTGTGTCTTTTCTCTTTGTCTTGCGTCTTCACCAGAAAACACATGTTACTAGAAGAATCTATATAGCTTTTTCAAATATTGCAAACCTTGAAGTGATTATGATTTTTGTAGTAGATTTACTTTAGCTTGTGAATATCTAAAGACGTGGGCAACATAACTGTAAGCCCTATGGAAGTGCCCACAGGGTGTAGGATTGGCCTTTTCATTTAGTTTCTTTATTGATTTCTTCTAAATGTTGGATGATGACAGTACATTTGGTAATTTCAGTTAGGGGGGTGCCAATAACAAAATGCAGCTGTTTAATGAACATTTGGATGGGACCTTTCAATTGTTTCCTTATTTAAATATATTTTTTTTTCTGCAGTGCTTACCTTTAACCCTGTGAGTAGAGAGACCTGTGAAAGAAGACCTGGTTACTGCTCACAAAATGCCTTCTGCACGGACTATAACACAGGATTCTGCTGTCACTGCCAAGATAATTATTATGGCAATGGAGTCTACTGCTTACCTAAAGGTAATTGCCTTGGTTTGAGGGTTTTATGGCCCTTCAAGGAAATTTGGTAGAAAAAGTTATCCAATTATGGCACAACTCGTATGTTGTCAAGCAGCTTAACATTTTCCATATCATGTGGCATCATCCAGAAAATCTGCTTTGAAGTGAGATACAAATCGGTTGGAGGCATGGAGCCCAGTGCTGAAGTCTAGCTCTCCACAAATCAGAATGCCACTTTTTTACAAGCAATATATATAACAGTTCATTTTCTGAATGGTGATACCATGTGGGTCCATAAAAGAAATGTGATTTTGAAGGTGTTACTCTGCTTTACAAACTATGCTTTACAACAAATTTCTACTGACAGGTGCCCTTTAAATTAGCAAGAACAACTGTCCCCTGGCTTATGGGCCCATTGTCAACTGTGAACTCTGTAGATGACTGTCACAGAGATACTATATATTAAATGTATTTTCAATATGTGTTCTAAACTGTTATTAAGTAGTAGAAATTAGAAATAATAATTGTGTTTTGTTCGTCTTTTTAGGTGCACCACACAGAGTCAATGGTAAAGTAAGCGGCAACCTTCTTGTAGGCCAAACACCTGTCAGCTTTGATGGTATTGACCTACACGCTTACATAGTGGTGAATGACGGAAGAGCTTACACTGCCATTAGTCAAGTCCCAGAGCCTGCATCCTGGTCACTGACTCCATTAACTGCCATTGGAGGACTTTTTGGTTGGCTTTTTGCACTGGAAAAACCTGGATTTCAGAATGGTTTTAGTATAACTGGTAAGTTATATATTTTAATGTGCAAAGTTCCCTTAAGAAATCAATGTAATCATATAAATCAATGCAATCACTGGGGTATTTTGAGACACCATTGTTATCTATTATGATACTCATCGGATGTTTCAGTTTATTTGAATGGTTCTGCTTCAATTTTCAAAGCTAGTTTGAAGCTAGTCTTACTTTTGCTAATGTCAGGATTTGTGATGCGTGGATCCACTCGACCACCGCGGGAGATGGTACTAGCCGACACCTGGGACCGGAGTCTAAGTGGCACCTGGTCTTCACCAGAGTCCGCCGCAAAGTGGGATGGACTTGCTGCAGCAGGGTACTATCAGGTCGTTCCACAGGTGGCAGCCGAGGTGGAGGTACCTAAGCAGGAGACAGTCTCGGGGTCAGGTCCAAGCACAGGGACAGAAAGTCCAGGCAGATGGGAATGGGAACACAGGCACACAGGAACGCAGGACACGGGAACTCAGGAGCAGGAACATACGGAAGCAGGAACGCAGGATACACCGCAACACACAGAAATGCTGGAGACACAGGAACGCAGGAATATCGCTAGGGAGCTTTTTCTAAGGCTGTGAGTCACAATGATCCGGCAGGGGACACAGGAAGGGGCTGGAATTTAAGTACAATTGCTGGCCGGCCAGCGCCAATTATCCGAGCGCTGGCTCTTTAAATTTCTTGAAGCTGCTGCGCGCACACCCTAACAAGCTGGGACGCGCGGCCGCGCTGCCAGAGTCATTGCTGGATCGTGGCGAGGTGAGTGAATTGCCGGGGGTCCGGAGCAGTGGAGAGGGGCACGGGTGCGCTTGTAGCACAATTCATTTTTGTCCCTTTTTTATCAAAAAAACAAATAAATAAATCTGCCATTACATGCATACAACACTTGATGAGATTGAAAAAGCATCTAGTGGCATGTTTGATGTCAGACCTCCGAATTATGTGATATATATCTCCTGGTGCCTGATTTCTTTGGGACACCTAATGACAATCAGCAGTGCAGAGGTTTTTACAATGGCTGCTGTCAAAGTTTAGGGACATGGAGCTCATGAGGTGCTCAGACCTTAGATGAGGTGTTGTCAGCATTCAGATGAGTGGGATCTGCTCCCTGACCCCTTCTATGCACCATGTATATGTTTCCATGAATAGAGTATGCCTCAGATAGGATACCATGACTTTCCTTTTTTTTTTTAAAGGAGCAAAGTTTGTCCACAACATTGAAGCTGTATTTTCCCCTGGAGAAGAAGTCGTCCACATTACACAAGTTGCAGATGGCTTTGATTCAGATAACTACATCCATTTACGAACCACCATTAAAGGAAGAATACCATTCATCCCTGAGAGCTCAACTGTCCAGATTAGTCCCTACTATGAAATCTATCAGTACTCTGGATCAGGTAAAAAAAAATCTAGGTCTGTTGTAATTCGCGCACCTTATCCATAAAGAAGCAGCTTTCAGTGTAGAAATACATGAACCAATATTGCTTTTGGGTAAAACAAGGAGGACAAAGGATGAAGGCAAAAAATAGACCTTTGTTTATACCATTTATCTAGAACATAAAAAATTAAAACCATTTACTTCAGGGCCCCACTCACAGTTCTGTTAGTTATTCTCCCTTTCTATTACTTCACTGTGTTATGTAAAGTAAAGATTAGTAATGTCATGTATGTAGTATGTATCACTGGTTGGTTTAGTGCTTTTACAGTGAATGAAAGGTTCATACTTTCCACCAGTGGTGCTCTGTTTGTTGGGAAGCTTTCCACATTTGTAATGTTGGGTGGTGTAGTTTTGCAGTAGATTAGCCAAAGGTTTGTAAATACAGCTCCGCTGTTGTGGTGTAAACCCACACTTGCGGTAAACCCTGTCTTGGTATTGTATTTAGTTTGCTACATTTTGCCTCCTTTTCAGTTGTGACATCTACAACTTATCGAGAATACACGGTAACATCAGCCGATAATGAAGTCCAGAGACTGTCTTACCGACTTAAGCAAAATATTACCTATCAGGACTGCAGCCACTCCCAGAGATTCCCACCTACTGCCCAGAAACTTGCTGTGGATCGTATGTTTGCCCTATACAACAAGGAAGAGAAAGTTTTAAGATTTGCCATCACCAGTCACATCGGCTCAGTTCATGGTAAATTCCAATTGAATTATATACAAAGGGGTGCCAGATTGTATTTATGGAATATATATATCTAAGGGGAGTTGTAACACTTTTTACCATCCAGTGCATAAACATTATATAGACTATTTGGAGAACCTGAAGTGTCACCCTTGTCTTAGGTTTGACCTTTTGAAGTTCTTCAGTGGGTTTTCCTATGGTTTACATTGTGTTGCATCTTGTCGTCTTTGTTATATTTTCTGCCTCAGCTGAATGTCTATCACTAGGACTCATTCTATGTGCTTAAGGTGGGCAGGGAAGGGTCTCCTTGGCTGCTTTTTCATGCAACAAAGCCCCTTTTCTGTTCTTTAACTGCCTGAGTAATTTGGCGGCAGCTTTCGGGTCAGGAAGTCAAGCAACCTAATGTGCTCCATAAAGTCTACTGAAGAGGGGAGGCTACTATTCATTAGCCAAACACAAAGAGGAGCAAGATAAAGATCCCTTTGAGAATGTCACAAGAACAAAGCTCATAGGAAGTTTCGGGGCAAATTACTTACTTGTGAAAATCAATCTGCTGCCTTCATTTAGGGGCTTCTAGGATAAAGCTGCAGTAAATTAATGTGGCATTTCAGAAGAGCGGCTTTAAGATCATCTGTAAAATAGCATTAGGGGCCACTGAGTAGTGTCAAAGGGCTTAATGAGGCACCCTGTGCTGCACCACTGCCCTGTTAGTGGGATAGAGATCACCTGCTGGAGATGTGGAGGGAGAGAAGAGTACAGAACACAAATCAGTGTACAATGGAAAGTTCTGCAACTTTCTAATATGTTTTGTGCCTCTATTCATTGCTGTCTCAAGATCTTTGACTGCTGTTAGTGAATGGAAAACATGTTATTTAAATGTATGTCCATGTGCTTACATTTTTCCCAGAATTTTAGTCGCAGATATTGTTCTATAGAGCCCTGGTATTCTGAAAATCAGTAGTGGTTCAAGATAGCAGATGTTTTTTCTGTAACTACTAGAAGATTATTTTAACTTCAATTACCCTTTAATCTTATATGGCTTTTTGAGTTTACTGATACTGAGGATTTATCCATAAAAAAGGTCATCAATTTCACACCAGTGAGGGTCCAACATTCAGGACCCCCCCCCCCCCAGTTAATTCTTACTAGTTGTTACTTATCACTCATTGCTGCTTGTGACAAGCATTCCTAGAGTGTGTCCGTCCCTCCAAGAAGTAAAGCATGCTGGGTACATTGGAAGTTTTACATGTGAATGAAACTGTCTACCATTTTACTGACAGATTCTTCTCAGGACCAAACACATCCCTGCTTTGATGGAACACATGTTTGCGACACACGAGCCCAATGTCAACCTACATCCGGACTGAATTACACCTGTGACTGTGCCTCCGGATACCAGGGTGACGGCAGAGACTGTACGGGTAAGTTTGTCTGCAGACTGCTGACCTGCTTTTATCACTGAAAAGGGATTTTTCTTGTGTCACACCAAATTGAGTAATGAAATTTGTAGAAAGAAATGTAATTAAGTATATTTATAGTTGATAAGCACCAACTACAGTTAAAGGGGTTGACCCAAGTGTTAGAATTTCCTATTCACAATAAAAAGAAAATGAAATCAAGCTCCATGTTTTTTTTTTTTTTTATCAAGGAGCTCCCTAGACAGGATATATATGGAACAAAATAATCTTTATGAAATACACACAATTAAAAACATTAAAAACCCAGGACTTGAGTACAATACAAATCCATCTAACCAACGGCTGAACCTACCGTAAATAAAGTTAATGATGCAGGTAAAGAAAAGTGCTCACTAGAATACTAGGGTGACATAAGATAGATAAATAAATTTCAATATCTGAAAATATAGACTTAACCCTATAAATAAGAAAATAACCCACAAATAATGAGATCACAATATCGCTGAAAAAAGAAACTGCATATTACCGTGAAATAGCAGAATATGGTCCAGGAGTGGTTACTTATTGCACAACAAATTCAGTTTACAATACTAACCATGACTTCCAAAGAGTCCAGAAGTGATCCGCTACATATATATATATATATATATATATATATATATATATATATATATATAGTGCTTCTATGTGTGAAGGCTTTCACTAAAACAGCTTACTGTACATGCTAAATTATGGAGCCAATACAAAGGCCAGTGATGGCGAACCTTTTAGAGCCTCAGTGCCCAAACTTCAACCAAAAGCCACATATTTATTGCAAAGTGCCAGCACATCAATTTAAGCAGTCATTTACTTCTCCTTGTTCATTGACAACTTTCAATCCTTCAGCCTCCAAAGGACACCAACACAATTGAAAGGAGGAGGGCAAATTCATCTATCATTGTAGGAAGATTCTTCAGTTAGATTCTTTGAGTCCACAGAAAGGGCTCAGAGTGCCACCTCTGGCACCAGTGCCATAGGTTCGCCACCACTGACATAGGCCATGTAAATGTCAGCAGGATTTCACATATCAGGTTACTGGCTTGCTGTTACAGACATGTAATTGACTAAGATATTTAGTGTAATGAGGGAACTAGGAACAGAAGAACCGACACAGACAGTGAGCACTAATTCTGAACCTTCCAAACTTACTACCTACTCACTCAAAGCACCCTAGGCGGTGGCCAGTAAGTGGGCAGCAATCCCTCCCTGCCCCAAAGTACAAACACGGAGACAAAGTACAAGCATATAAGTAGTACCAAGAGCAAGTGACAAAAATAGAACAAAGGGCAGGCACCACAGAGGATGCAAACACATTCATCACATAAAAGGTTGGTATATAAAATGAGACTGCTGGGAATAGGGGAAAATCTGTGTATTTGGGTAAGTAATTGGCTTAGTGATAGAAAACAGAGGGTCGTCATTAATGGCACATTCTCAGATTAGGTTGACGTTACCAGTGGAGTGCCACAGGGGTCAGTATTGGGGCCACTTCTTTTTAATATTTTTATTAATGACCTTGTATTGGGTTTACACAGTCAAGTTTCAATATTTGCAGATGATACTAAGCTGTGTAAAGTAATAAATACTGAGGCCGATAGTTTAGCATTACAGAGGGATTTGTGGAAGCTTTAGGAGTGGGCAGAGAAATGGTTGATGAGGTTTAATGTAGATAAATGTAAAGTTATGCACTTGGGCCATGGAAACAAAAAGTATAATTATGTTCTAAACAGTCAATTACTTGGTTAAACTGGAAATGAAAAGGACTTGGGGGTATTGGTGGATGGTAAACTTAATTTTAGTCACCAGAGCCAGGCGGCTGCTGCTAAAGCAAATAAAATTATGGGATTTATCAAGAGAGGAATAGATTCTCATGATAAAGACATAGTTTTGCCCTTATACAAATCGCTGGTCAGACCACACATGGAATATTGTGTACAGTTTTGTGCACCAGTGTATAAAAAGGACATAGTAGAGCTGGAACGGGTGCAGAGCAGAACAACCAAGATTATTAGGGGAATGGGGGGATTAGAATACAATGACAGATTACTACATTTGGGATTATTCAGTTTAGACTGAGGGGAGACCTCATTACAATGTACAAATACCTGAACAGACAGTACAAGGATCTCTCCAAAGATCTTTTTATACCTAGGCCTGTGACCAGGACAAGGGGGCATCCTCTGCGCCTAGAGGAGAGGCGATTTTACCATCAACATAGACAAAGGTTCTTTACTGTAAGAGCAGTGAGACTGTGGAACTCTCTGCCGCAGGAGGTTGTTGTCGCGGACTCTATGTACATGTTCAAGAGAGGCCTGGATGCCTTTCTGGAGAGAAAAAATATCACGGGTTATGGGGATAAAACATTTATTTAATTCTTAAAGGTTGGACTTGATGGACTTGCATCTTTTTCCAGCCTTACATACTATGATACTAGCAAAAACCAGGCTGCTAGTCGGCAGCAATAGGAGTTGAGGTGTTCTGGAAGTGCTAAAGCCAAGATGCAGTACAGTCTTTGAGAATTTGTATAGAAAAGAAGAGCCACATGACAACAAAGAGGGGAAACGCAGTACAAAATCAAAAGAATAGTCTGAACACAAGCCAAAAGTCAGGATACCAGGAAAACAATGTGAATGTGACAATATGAAATTCAAAGTGACAAGAGTAGTATGGCGCTAACTAAGAAGAACCTATGGCCAGTACCCTGGGAAGAGTGGGAATTACTCTTGAGATCACTTTGTAATATAAGAGCCCCGGCCTCAATAGTGATTGGGCCAGAACCCAGAGATCTGGACAACACACAGAGCAAGTGAGTAGTGTGAGGAGCTTAGCCAGAGGTAAGCTGCAGGAAAGGACTAGCGTATGATTAAAGCATTGCCCCTCTGCCACGACAACTACATCAAGAGGCACCAGGATGTGCAGCAGTATGCTATTAACCTCATGTGTGAAATCCTGCTGACAAGTTCCCTTTAACCCCTTAACGACTTGGCCTTTTTTAGTTTTTTCACTTCCATTTTTCACTCCCCACCTTCAAAAATCTATAACTTTTTTATTTTTCCACATAAAGAGCTCTGTTATGGCTTATTTTCTGCGTAACAAATTGCACTTCGTAGTGATGGTATTTAATGTTCCATGGTGCGTACTGGGAAGCGGGAAAAAAAATTCCAAATGCAGTGAAAATGGTGAAAAAACACATTTGCGACGTTTTCTTGTGGGCTTGGATTTTACAGCTTTCACTGTGCGCCCCAAATGACATGTCTATTTTATTCTTTGGGTTGCTACGATTATGTGGATACCAAATTTGTGTAGGTTTTATAATGTTTTCATACATTTAAAAAAATTAAAACCTCCTGTACAAATTTTTTTTTTTTATTTTGTCATCTTCTGGCGGCAATAGCTTTTTCATACTTTGGTTTACAGAGCTGTGGGTGGTGTCATTTTTTGCGACTTTTGATGGCGTTTTCATTGATATCATTTTTAGGACTGTGCGACCCTTTGATCATTTTTATTAATTTTTTTATATTTTCCAAAATGGCAAAAAAATTTAATTTTTTACTTTGGACGCTATTTTCCGTTACGGGGTTAAACGCAGTGAAAAACCGTTATTATATTTTGATAGATCGGACATTTCCGGACGCGGCGATACCTAATGTGTTTATGATTTTTACTGTTTATTAATATTAATATCAGTTCTAGGTTTTTTTATTATAATTTTTTTTTTTTAACTTTTTTTTACTTTTACTTTTACTATTTTTCAGACTCCCTAGGGTACTTTAACCCTAGGTTGTCTGATCGATCCTACCATATACTGCCATACTGCAATATGGCAGTATATGGGGATTTTACTCCTCATTCATTACAATGTGCTGATAGCACATTGTAATGAATGTGTTAAAACAAGACATCTTCGGGCCTCCGTGAGACCCGAAGCTGTCATGGCAACGGATCACCGCTCCCCGTGACGTCATCGGGGAGCGATGATCCGCGGCAAGATGGCGGCGCCCATGCGACGCCATCTTTCTGAAGCCTCCGGCAGCATTGCCGGCGGCGATCACAGTGAAAGCACCCGCGATCGGTGCTAGCACCGATCGCGGGTGTTACCGGTAAGCCTTTGCTGCAATATGCAGCAAAGACTTACCGGCTATGGAGAGGGCTCGGCCCGCGAGCCCTCTCCATGCACCCGGACCCGGACTAGTACGGTATGCGCCGTACCAGTGCCAACCAGATAAATGGCAACAACTTTACCGATAACTCTAGAACTATACCTATAGCTCTTATACCTCTTGTGTGTCACCTCCTCATCCTCATAGACTGTAAGGTCTTGCAGGCAGGGCCATCATTCCTATTGTTAAATATGGCTGTTATTACTCTGCAATGTCTTATTTTTTGTGTACGTCCCTTATGGTTTGTAAAGCAGATTATAATGGCGCTATATGAATAAAGATTATTATTATTATCAATACATGTAGTCTAGGCCACAAATTTGAAGTTGCATATATGTTCCCATAGATGCTTATGGCGCCCAGCCACGGGATAGAGTGCACACCCATATGCAACCGTAACGTGCATGCTCTATGTTTTCTGGGTTTACGGCTGGGCGCATGCCTCGTTATGGAGAGGGGATGGGTCAGGAACCCTTACCCCTCCTCCTCTCCAGCATATGTATACGGCCAAAGTTTTCCTGAATTATTAGCATTTTCTTGCACTATTATTCTCTTCTAAAGCTGAATGTATATAAGAAAGGTTACATACATAACAAATGTATCTGTTCCCCTTTAAGTACTTCTCTCAGTGGTACAGATTACAATACGTCCCTTGCAGGCATATGTGAATGATTGTCCGCTTATTACACAGTTATGCACTTGTCTTTAGGAATCTCCCGGCTGTTTTCTATTTTACTTTACCAGATGGATTTCTTATTATACTGAACAGGAAACCTGGCGTACAGACCGCCGGCTGTCTTACATATCTGCCGGTTCCCATAACTCCCACACCACGTACAATGTCTCCAGAGAGTCACTGAGTCTCATCATACAAAGTCGACCTGGCTCCAACCCATAAGACACTATGGGAGAGAGTATAAGATACTGTAAAGACAAACAGTATTCATACACAATGCCTTTCACTGTGGCAGTAATGTGTGCTGTGCCATTATGGTTACAACTAAGGTCTCCTCATAAATGTCTCCTTAATATTTACTCTTTATTCACTGGTCCGTCCTGATCTGTGATTAGCAACTTTCATCTTATTTCCATCAGCACTTTTGGTGTCAGTTAAGTGAATAAAGGGGCTAGGAATTATTGCTATGGGACCCTTATGTCATTGTTCTAGGACCCTCAATGATAGGTGCATGCGTTTGGACTCAATGAATGGATTATGTGATTCCCTGCAGATTGTGCAATGTGTGGCATCTGCAGAAAAACCGCCAGAGACTAAACATTACAAATGATTTGTTCTGTGGGAGGAAAATCGAGCAATTCCTAAACCGCTCTCATGTAAAGAACCTGTCAGCACTGGAGTTAGTGGAAGATTCATTATGGTAAAGGCAGATTACACGAAGACACGGAGGATTATTATTTCCTAAAACTACTGAATCTGGCCAAAAGTTTAGCATGATTGTTCTTAGAAGCCATCGTATTAAAATCCACAAGAATCAGTTATGTTGTACTTTTACCGTTAATAATCATTAATTTTCTTCATTCATTGGGGGGATTTAACAATGTGTCTCAGGTTCTGCCAGTTTCTAGCTAGAAAACACTTGTCTTTTGCAGCGCCAAATTTATCATTGTGATAATGAATTCTGGTGCAGTGTAAGACTGTCGGATCCTATTTCAGATCTACTTTTACTTGGTTTAAACTGTGCACCAAATTTTTTTGCCGCCTGGACGATTTCCCTCAAGTCACTTTCTCACAAGGACATGCCCACCTCCTAGAAGGGCATGCCCACTTAATCGGACAAGTCGGGAAAGTGCCAAAAAATGGTCTAAAAGCCTTGATAACTGTGGAGCCAGGCATTTTAGACAGTGCTTTTGGCACAAAAACCACCAGAATTGTGGCACAAGGGCGTTTATAAATCACCCCCATTGTCTTCATTCCTGTAGCACTCTAATATCCATGTTGTTCTAGGAACCTCAGAGTAACAGTGTCACTGTTCATGACACATCAATTGCCAGCATGTCAGTGTTCTAGAACCCTAAATTTCCTGCATGTCATTTTACTAGAATCCATTAAGCAGCAGTATGTCATTGTTGTAGTACCCAAAAGTGCCATATGTCATTGTTCTAGAATCCTTTGAGCAGCCAGTATGCCATTGTTCTAGAACCCTAAAGTGCCTTATGTCATTGTTCTAGAATCCCTTAAGCGGCAACCATGGTATTGTTCTAGAATTACCCAAAATCCTTATAAGCCAGGCTATCAGTTTTCTAGAACTCTAAAGTACAGGTGTGTCATTGTTCCAGACTATCTTAATTAGCTAATATTCCATTGTTCTAGAATGTTCTAGAATACTTATCAGCCAGTAGGACAGTGTTCTAAAATCCTAAATTCCTGATAACAGGTTCCCTGTAAGCAGTCAACATGCCAATGGTTTCAAACATTTAGGTGCCCTCAAGTCATTGTAATGGAACCTCATATGAAGACAACATGTGATCTGAAGACATGAAGACATGGTGATCTAGAATCCTTAGCAGACAGCCTGTCTTTGTTCTAGATCCTAGACAAATACAGTTGTCAGCATGCCATTGCTTCTGGAATCTTGAAGTACAAGAATACAATTGTTGTAGAATACCCAGAGGTCTCTATGTCATTGTTGAAAATTCAAGTATTGCTTTTTTTATTGTCCTAGAACCAGCAAGCGAACCTATTTTCTACGGTTCTAGAATCCTCAAACATCAGTGAATAATAGTGCACACCTTCACTGTATTTCCTTCTGACATAAAATGTCAATGTAGAAGGATCACAAATCTCAGTTTATCATTATTGTAACCTTTTGTGGATTGTCACAGTCTTGCAATCCACTATAAATTAGAACTATACTTTTAGAACAATTCATAAGGGCTCACTTGCCCACGTCATGTGCAGACATAGATGATGGCTTAGTGTAAATGTAACTAATAAACGCCTGTCTGTTAATTTGTTTTCTTCCCAGATGTTGATGAATGTGAGGCTGGACTCGCCAACTGTGGTCTAAACTCTCAATGTCTGAACCTTCCTGGAAGCTACAGATGTGAATGTCAGCCGGGTTATGTGTTATCAGCTGGTGGACCGAACTGCATGTGTAAGTACCAAAACCACAATACAAAAACTTATAGTTATGGATCATTCATTGTTATATTATATTATATTATTTTTATTATTAACAATATTATACCCCATGAGGTATTGAAAAGAAATATCATATACAAGTTACCATTTGCTTCCAATTAGTATATGAACACATTGCAGAGCACAAATATTTCAGCTGCAAATATTTCCTGCAATTCGGATTGCGGGAAGACAAATCAACAACCCAAAGAATAATCTAAGTAGTCCAATCCGTAGTCATAATTAAGATGCAACATACCATAAACGCAGAAATACAGGGGGTAGTCAGGAGACAGAGCAGATGTTAGGTAAGTTTAGTAAGCAAATCCACAAATAGGTAGGTTAACAAATACCTGGCAGTGAACACCAGTCTCGGGAGGCTGTATACTTGGCTGCTGAGCTGAATGAGAGGCAGCTGAGCAAAAAGCTTTCAAGGTTTTAACTCTCACCAACTCGTAGTCCTGCACTGCCAAGAGAAGAAATGACAGCATGATGTAATTTAGGATCAGTACCAGTAATGTAGTATTGATAATACTTACATGTTAATATTTACATGTTTAAGTTACAGTGTGGCTGGGTGACACTCCACTACCGCACTGAGAATTGTGGTCTGGGCATGACTTCCTATATTAAAATGTACAATAACAACCTGACACTTCCTTTCTTGATTTTTAGTAGGGGGTTCATTTGGGAACCCTTGTGAGGATGGCACACACACCTGCAATACGGCCACATCTCAGTGTGTTCCACGTGGTGATGGAGTCTTTACATGTGAATGTTTCCCTGGTTATGTGAGAAGCGGGCAGACTTGTATCGGTAAGAACTTGCAATGTTTAACCTAATAAAAGGAAGTTTTCTTTCACATAATGCCATTATGCTAATCCTCACAGTGGTGCAGGTTGAATCAGCATTGTCATACTATTACACCTGCCTCCTTGTATTGTCCTGTGTGAACTGTGTGTATTTGTGGTCTGTGGTTTAACAATATCTACCATCAAAATCTAGCATGAAAAACCAGGGGTACTTACTCATAAATTGTGGTCCTCTGTGTCACACTTCAACCCTTGCACTCCCCATATCTTTAACCTCAGACACAAGTGGAAAGACCCTTGAAAAACTTCTGTGTTCACAAATACTGATACCAATCAGTAATTGATTATGGGACTCTTAGGAGTCCTGTCAGAATTTCAAGCGAACCTGTCATCAGAAATAAAAAAAAAATAATAAAAAAAAAAAAAAAATAATAATAATAAAAAAATTGATCTAATAAACCACTGGTTGTACAAAGTCAAGGAGGTGGAGAGTTTAACACTGAAGTCAAGCTCTTTCTTCCTCAGAGAGCTCCCTTCACTGTAATTGATGGTCCTGCATCCAGAGACATCACTAACCGGATCTCCTGAAGTCTGATGCATTATGTCAATCACAGAGGAGGAGATGTTCAGAGTTCCCCACCTTGAATTTAGTGTTAAACTCTCTCCCTCCTTGACTTTATACAATCAATTTACATCTCACTTAAAAGTTGATTTTCTAAATGATGCCATCACACTGGACAATGAAAGTGTCAGGCTCCAGGGGTAGTGGACCAACTGGACCACCGCAAACGATGACATAAGTCGACACCTGGGATCGGAATCTAAGTGGCACCCGGTTTTTACCAGAGCCTGCTGCAAAGCGGGTTGGACTTGCTGCGGCGTGGTACCACCAGGTCGTCCCACAGGTGTGACTTTGTCCGCATTGGCAGCCAAGGCAAAGTACACAGACGTTAGGCACAATCGTAGTGGGGAACAGGCAGGAGGTGAGGACGGGCAGCACGGGATCGGATTCAGGGACGTAGCAGTAGGTCACAGGATGATACTCAATAGGAGAAACAAGGTCACAACGGGAATACAGAACAATAGCACGAAGCATACGACAAGCTTTTTCTAAGGCTGTGAGGCACAAAGATCCGGCAAGGTGTGTAGGGAGAGGCTAGTTTATAAGGGATTCTGGGAAATTAATCTGCCAATTAACGGCGCACTGGCCCTTTAAATTTTCTGAAGCCGACGCGGGTTGGGAGACAGGGACGTGTGCACGGCCAATGGACCAGAGTCAAGAGTGGGGACGGGTAAGTTACAGCTCGGGGCGCCGGTGCACACAGAGGGGTACATGTGAGCCAAGACATAGGTCGCATGAGCACCCGTGACCCCGTGACAGAAAGAAAAAAAAACTAGAAGTTGTTATGCTGTTTGACAACATACTGGAAGGGGTTAATTAAGCCAATTGCTGATGACTGGTTCCCTTTAATCTCAAGCATTTATCACGAATTATTGTTGATTTTCTGAATCTGGTAACACCTCCAGGAGCCCTTCATGCTCATTAGCATAAGTCTAAAAAATAATTTTAGAAGGAAGGAGGCCATGGGTAATACATATAAGATGATTACTAGAGTCATTGTGCCCGAATCTATGAGAAAGTGTCCCTTGTTTATCATGCTTGATTTTGATGGTATATATACTGAGGGACATATATATAGGGTATATATACTATGGCGTTTCCAGCTGTTTTGTGGCGCTCTCACCACATGTTCTGCTCTCCGACCTATTTATTCGCTGGCGGCGCTAGAAAAAATGACTTTTTCCGCCTGCTCCGACTCTTCTCCGAAAAGGGGCGTGGCTTTGGCGGAGTGGAAACTCAGACACAATTGTGTGGGTTCTTTTACTATATAAGCCCATTGTCTTAGTAATTGAGCGAATGAAGGTGGTTTATTATATCCCTAAAATAAATAGGTTGACCTTGGGCTCTACCTTTGGTCAAAATGGTGAGGATACTTATTATAATTGTAGATTCCTGTCAATAATTCCTTGTCTAGACATGGGGAGTCTTCACATATATGCTACATGTCACACTGCCACTTACCCTCTACCCCCTACAACCAATAAATAGGATTAAGACAACAAAGAATTCTTCCTTTCTGACTCAGTAGGTATAATGTGAATGGACTTCTGTTCATTTTTGCAGTGATTATATTGTATACATTATTGTAAATGATAAAAAAAGACACCCCCACCCAGAAAACTAACATTTTTTTGTAATTAGATCTCATTATTTCCAAAACTGACAACATTCTGGTATCAGCCACTGTTCTCTTGTTTATTGGACAATTCCATGTAGACAGTGATTCATCCTCTCTACCGTGTAATTCTGTAATAATTAATCTACTGGTGACTTGTTGTCCTGCTGACATCATTCTGTAAACTTTACAGTTCAACAGGTTGAGGTAGAACACTACAAATTTTGAGAACATAGGGAGATTTTAGATGTTTCATATAAAGAACACTACATCTTTGCCCTCAAATACCTTCCATGCCACTGCGAACAGTCACCTGAGCATCCACAGTGCCAGGCAGAGGCAAGGAAAGATGTTGTTCCAAAACATTACTAAAAATGTGAATTCCACAGGAAATAAGGCTGATTAATGTGCAACCCTTGACAATCATCTTACTTTTTCGTTATAACTTGTGCTGTGTATATAGTATCGTGTCCAAGAAGAGAGCATACACAAGAATGGTCTCTTTTAAGGAAACTTAAACTGGAGATATCTTAAAGGCAATTAGTTCTTGCAGCATAAAGGTGTTGATTTCAAACAAACCCACAACACATGACCATTGTCCTCCAGTTCCTGTGCCATAATAAGGGCGTCCTCATTAAAAGGTTCTTTCAACTTAAATTGGTTGCCCCTGGGCTTGAAAAGGAAAAAAAGGCTGACTATGATGAGACCTGCATGGGGCTGAGTCACATTCATGGTCCCAACTGGGGAGACAGCAGAACAGAAGTGTAGCTTATTCTTTTTTGTAGCATTGTCTATAAAGGGCATGGAATTCAGTCATTTAGCTATCTTATAATGCCTGATAACACAGAGCAGTAGCTGTTACTCCTGGCTACATTACTTAAATGAAATTTATTATTTATAAGCTGGAAGGATTTTGTAGTAAATGACAAAACCCAATGGGGGGACATGTATTATCGTATCTGCGCCTAAAAATGCTGGGAACTTTTGTTTTTTTGGGCGCAGAATTGTAGCGGATCATTTACAACGAGTTTGTGCTAGAAGAACAGATGTTTCCGACTATCCCGACTCCTCTGTCTTTTTTTGGCGCAAGTGGGCATGGCCTAACTTTTCCACATTATCCTTCACATTTCTAAGTATTTTGTCGGCATTTTTGGGCACTATTTTTGGCGCACAATAGACCAGGAAAACAATGGTCAGAGAGCAAAATTAGGTGCAGTCCATGTAAGATTTTGTCGCACATCTCATTGATGTCTGCATTTTTATGGCCACTTTAAAACATCGGGCTGTGCTTTCTGGAGACTGATCTCCGATGCCGACAGTCGTGCTTGCGCCAGAATTAGCAAATCTCTCCCAATGTCTCAGTGGCCAATAATGTATCTGACTACCAATGGCTTTAGATGTACGGGTATAGAAAGTGAATTTCCATATGTCAGATAAGCAGTTTAGTATTAACAGGTTTCTGTTTATTTTTTCCTGTGCCCTATTTACATTAAATTTGGCTGCCCTTTCCAATGTTGCTTTTGCAAAACCACTATAGAACAGTATAATGCTGATGGCTGCTACTCTAACTTCTGATACATGGTCAATTTTACTTATAAAGTGGAAAATCCCTTTAATTCCAGCCTTGTGGGCAAGTGGCCATGGGCAGCCACTACACCTATGCAGTATACTAGAAATTATCCTTTGGATAATTCACATCACTTGTCCCCCCCTCCCCCCAACCATATTCCAGTAATGAGTCCATGTAACCAGAATAATTCTTGTCAGACAGTGATGTACATTTCTGGAACAAAGCTAACCCTGTGCCTGGCGCTTTCCTTTAATCTCTGCCTCTGACTTACTAATTGTACCTTGTAAAACTCTTCAAAGAAACTATGCAAATGTGTGAGTCTTTACAGAGGCAACATATTAATTTTGGGGCAATTTTCATGGCCTTTGTTCTTCATTGGAAGATCTCTCCTTGATGATAGAGGTAATTGTAGGTCTGTAGTATAAAGAGACTGGTTGTGGTTTATTAAGAATCAATAGTAGAGATACGTGGAGATCAGGATTTTAAAGGGGCTGTTAGATGATAAATATCACTTAACTATGATAAACTCAGAGTCTCATACAATTTAAGGATGATGTCACACACAGAGATGCTTTGGTATACTGTGTTGTAGCTACACTTGTCCTATCATCCTATGGCAGTGTAGTTATCTTGCATTTTTGTGGTTTTAATGAGACATTGAGTTAAAACAATTTGTTGCAAATTCTGTGTCACAAAGTTTGATGGGGAAACCACTGCAAATAAACTGAATTTATGAAGTGACACAAAGCTGAGCTGATAGTCTCAGGATTGATGGTGATGGTCACCTGCCAAAACTTGAAAAGATGGGAAGAGCTTTATAATATTCGGTAGCTCCTGATTTATAGAGGGTATAATAGACTTCCTTACATATACCCCTGAATAACCCTATAATAATCCTTTATCTGTCTTATGTTGGGTTTTGTCTGATGTGTCCTGAAGTCTGGATAGAATCAATATCATCCGTGTACATTTCCCATGACCTGCCCCATCGGTTTTCTTTCATGCTGTGGGGTCATATCATGGCCACATCTGTCTGCTATTTAATATGTGAATCCTGTTTTATATCGTCCATTTGCAGATGTTGATGAGTGTACAGAACGCAGGTGTCACCCAGATGCCACATGCACCAATATCCCCGGTTCATTTTCCTGTCAGTGTAACCATGGTTACACAGGCGATGGCTTCCAGTGCACACAGGCCCCAGGTACGGAAATAATATCTTGTCCTCCATGTGTGTACAATTATCAGGAAATGTTATAAGATGGGTAACATGTGTGAGGGTCTGATTTCATCTTATTTTATCCATTTGAAGTCATTCATGGCTTTTGATCAGTTTTAGGGTCGCTGTGTTTTCCCTGCAGGCAGCCAGCAGCATTGCAGGAAACTCCCATAATCTGTCTAATATTTGTATTCCAGGGTGTATTATATCAGGATTGGGGGCTGGCAGGCTGTAATGCACAGCTCTGCTCCACATGCCACAGTATAGGAGGGCTGCCATATATTTTATTAGTATTGGCGTCTTTTGGATGGCATGATAAAGCAGGGGTGCACAACCTGCTTCCAGCAGCCTGCTAGCATAAATAACCATGTAGCACTTCTATCAGGAGCTTTGGACCAGTGAGTACTGTGTCCAGGTCCTGTGCTGCTCTGGGTGCTGTAGTATGCAAGAAGGATGTGGGTCAGCACCCCAATAGCTGATCTGGGGAATTGGCTGTTTCCATATTCTCTGAGGCGCCAAGCAATTGTATGGGCTGCATCATGGGTAAATCCACCCCGTGTATATAACATGAATATATAACATGGGAAAAAAGGAGCAAATGCTCGGAGGTTTTCATGAAATGGTCTCTATTCTTACCAACCTCCAGGCTTATAATTGTTTATTTATTTATAAACTATCGCTCGTTAAGAGGGCATTCCCATATGGCCATTCTTATTTAATTTAATTGACCTGCCATATATATACAATTGCATTTTATTTAATTGCATGTCATTAAAATTTAATTTAACCGTGTGAAGATAATTTCCCATATATGTAGCCATGTTGGCAGCCTTCTCCTCCAATCTCTGTTCGCCAACTGCAGAACGATAGAGACTGGGATTATTCTCTTTATATACTTTCTACTGATATAATTTCTGCACAATGACAAAGCATTCTCCCATAGACTTACATTAGGTCATCATAATATTCCATGGCAGAAAGTTTCTAAAGTGGTAAACAGCTTTCCAGACAGCAGCTGTCAGGCTGTTTTTCTGTCCTCAAAACAATTTCTGCTGTAGCTGCGAAAAATTACTAGCTTCTCTATAGTTTCAGATATGCAGTCAGAAATATCTTTTGATGTTCAATAACCATACAGGTCTACAGACACAGTACCAATAAACAAAAAATAAAATAAAATTATATATATATATATATATATATATATATATATATATATATATATATATACATATATATTACAAAACACTGTAGATGCAAGTTAATCCATAATGTAAAATAAAGTAAGCAGTGCTGAAATATAAGGGGTATTCAAATATCCACAAATGTCCAAAGTTCAAAGACCCTCTGTTCCAGGGCAATACATGCTAGGCTTGATAAATCCCCAGACCCTATATGTTCATATTACATGAAAACTACTTCCATTGGTATTATTTTGGCAGAAGTTTTATGTCTTTTCACCATCTTGAGGTTGGCATACTCAAGATGAACTACATACTGTTATCTTAGACTATGCTTTCTTCTATGGCTTTTCCAATCAGCTAGTTCTTTTTTATTAGGCTTTTCCTACTTTATGTCAGACAAAAGCTACGATAACAAATTAACCTCTGCTATTTCTATGTACAGATTACAGACCTCCTGTTCTTTCTTGTCTGGAGAAACGTAACAGCCTCTTGGGACCTGTTCACCCCCGAGGTCCTCGTGTAGGTCTTTTTGTCCCTGAGTGTGACTCTGAAGGAAATTACCTCCCTGTGCAGTGCCATGGTAGCACTGGACATTGTTGGTGTGTAAATAAGGATGGAGAAGAGATTGAGGGTACAAGAAAAGGGCCAGGCAGAGGTGAACCTAATTGTGGAGTCCCAGGTAAGAAGTGGTATACATGTCTCACAAAATAGCAAATGTGTTATACAAGCTGAAATCCACTCTTCCCCTTCCTCAAAGCCATATAGATATGTTTTTGATTGATTTTAGTTGCTACTAGATGGATCATGCTAATATGAATGTATACTGTTCTAGGGAAACACAATATTAAATCTGTATACACTTCGCACCCTCTAGTGGCGACTAGGAGAAAATATAATTTTATGATGTAACTTTGGTGATTTAATAAGACTATAATGTTTAATGGTTACATCTGCGGTAACATGTTACTTAATGAAATCTTACCTCCTTTCATTTTGGCCCTTGACCAGAACCCACACAGAGACCCCAGACCATGTGTGAAAGATGGAAGCAGAGCCTCCTGGATCACTATGGTGGTATCCCCTCTGCTGAACATTACATCCCTCAGTGTGACCCATATGGTGACTTTACTCCTCTACAATGCCATGGAAACAGTGGATATTGCTGGTGTGTGGATAAAGAAGGCAGAGAGATTGAGGGATCAAGGACACAACCAGGAATGACTCCAGCTTGTAAGCATTTGTTAGCAGCATCGTCTATTATATTATTTTTTATTTATTATTTTTTTGTGCTTGGTTTACAATCCGTAATCCTGGTGGTAGATTTCCTTTAAGTCACATAATTTAAACCTCTTTATCACCATGCACTCTATTTAATGCAGGTTTGCCAAGTGTAGCTCCTCCCACTGTAAGGCCCACCCCTCGCCCAGATGTTACTGCTCCCACTTCGGGTACCTATCTCCTGTATGCACAGGGTCAGCAAATTGGATACTTGCCGCTGGATGGTGTGAAGTTTCGTAAAGAGAAAGCAAGAACACTGCTTTCACTACATGTAAGTAACTTCTTACAGTAGCGGCTCACAAATTGCTGTACAGCACCTTATCTTAAAGTTTGCCAATGTCTTCATTCTTCACCATTCTTAAAATCTTGTTTAGAGCTAGTACTTTACAACTGAGAGTTTGCTGCAAGTGTATCTTAGCTAGGCCTTTCTATAGAAAGATACATTTCACCAACATTGTTACCTAAGTATGTAGTTCATAATAGAGTGTAAAGACTGGGAAACTTAAAGGGATTGACCTCTTTAATTCATGTTTTTTTGTAATGTTGTGTAAGTATGGAGGGCAGGATAATAGGTTATTTACCAATATACTGTACATCTATTAAAAGTTATGCATCGCTTTATTGATATATAGGCGGGAATTTATCATTACAATATGTTCAATTCCATTTTTGTTTTATTGGCATTCATCAAGTGAGTCTATGTATGTTGTTGTATTTGTTTGCTTTTTTTGGTTTGCCTCAAAATATTTTTTCCTTTGTCGCAAAATGTTCTTTGTTTTGGTGCACATGTCCATTGATGTCCTGATATATTTGCTAGTGGTTTCTGTCCTATTTCTACACTAGGTACGCTGTAGTCACTAATAGAAAATTTTTGCCAAAACGAAAATCATGAATTTAGTTCAATTGTGAAAACTAGTCTAAGCAAATAATGAATTTGGTGTAAGTAGGGTCTATTTTAAAGTGACTTTGCACTTTCCTATATTCATTTGGCGCTATGGAAAGTTGCAAAACAGCAGTTGTACCACAACTATGCCAAAACAACGCCAATAACAGACAAATATCCCAGTGATAAATTCTCCCGAATGGTATTTTTCTACTTTTTTTCAATAAACAAGTTTTTTAAAAAAAAAAAAGAACTCTGATATGGTAGTACAAGGCATTCAGTTCAGGGGTGAAGTGTGACACAGAGGACCCCAGAGAAACCCTGTGTCATGATCTGCCCTCTTAGGCCTTCAATAAGCATAATACAATGGGGGGCATTTATTATTCGCTTTCCACTTGTTTTTTTTTTGTTGCTATATGCCTTGTGCGCCATATTTTTTATATGCCTGCACCACAATTTAGCTTCTTTTCTGACACACATAGCTTTTTTTTGTCACTCAATTTGGGTGCAGCTTTTCACTTCCGATGCATGGCACAAAATTAGACCAACAGAAAGCAAGTCTTCTAACTTCTACAGCCCTTCATGATTGTGGTTTGATATTAGTAATACTCAATTGTTCTTCTTACGTTGGGCCGAATACATTAAGGCTGTGCGCCACAATATAACGTCACAGTGCAAATCACCGCTTATTATTTTTTAGCGACAAAAATAATGAATGTCACCCCTCCCCCCCAATGTATCAGCTTTCTCTAGAGTGTTCCTTTAAGCAGATAGAAACAATAATCTGACAAGAAAAACATTCCAGCAGTTTTCTTATTAACCCTGTGTCCCCAAAGTATTCACCCCCCTAATGTGCCTCCTAGTGCCTGGAGTGTTCTTGTCATGTCACAAGTAGCAAAGCAGGGGATTAAAACAGCTGCAACCGCTAACTAAGTCCCTAAGGACTTGTCTGTGTAGAAGGGACTAATAAAACCAAGTGTCTAAGTGGTTTGGCACCTTGCGATCAGAGAATGCTGGGAGTTGTAGTTCTGAGCCCTAATTAAACAGTACAGTGGTGGAAGGTTTTTTTTTTGGAAAACCGTTTTACCCTGTCCATTAGGCAGCCGACTATAACTCCAATCATTGTCACTCAGTTAATCTATTTCGCAGCAGAGGCAGGAAATAACATAAGATCATTACAGCGAGTGTTATTACTGCACAGAATCATCCATTCCCACAAGAAACCAGATCCGGTCCGTGTGTAGGATGCAGCGAGTGCTGGCCAAGTCTGCTCGCTCAGCCCACAAGAAGGCGGAGGTCGGCAGAGTACAGCTGTCCCTCAGCTGTGCGGGAATCATTCCACATTTGTGCTCCGGAGAGAACAGCCTCAGTGTTATTATTTATTGAAACCCTGGGGATTTACCTAGGCTGTCATATGCCTCCCCCCCCTTTTCCTGGTTGCCTCCATACAACGCTCTAAGCAATGCTTTTCCTTGATGAGAATCACTTGTACAAATAAGAGAGAAATCTGTTTTCGGCAACATCAGTTATCAGATACATCAGTTAGGAAAATATGTTCCAGAAACTCATTAAGACTTTTTTTTTTCTTGGAAGGGGGATGGGGGCTCACAGAGGGTCCTTATAGATATACATTGACCATGGGGCCCCCTGTTAAAAGTATTTTCCCACATCTACTGTGGGTGCAATCTCACTGAATGTTTTGTAATAGTATACTGATATAACAGCTGGATTCTTCTATGCACTGTACTTTCAAATACTATGAGAAGGATTTAACAGGGTGGGGACTTCATCACACATGATGTATGATAACTGACAAATATGTATGATAAATGTCCCCCTTTTGTTAAAGTCAAACTCATCTGTACTGCATTTGTATGAACTTCGTAGATTTATTATGCTAGGATTACCATCCATAATAATCACTCAAAAACTGTGTCACATCATAATGAATGGAGGTTTTAATTATGAGGCCCCAATCTCGATAACAAAGGGGAACGTTGCTGTGTGAAGAAAAGCTATAGCTAATTTTAGGATTATAGGGATTTCAAAGGTTGGAACCAAACAGTAATGTGCTATCATAGTCAGCAACGGTGACCATATAAAGTTACAGACTGTATTGGGTATTGACCCTGCAGATCTTTATAACCATACCTTTGTGTGTAGTTAGTAGGACTGTGAATAATGCATTTAGATTCCAAGATTGGAATTGGAGCATCCTATGGCCATCTGATGAGTGAGATCTTTTCATTGAACATAGCCAGGACCGACGCAAGCACTGGACATACCTGGGCAATGTTGGGGCCCACATAAGACTGTACATTAGGAATCTATGGGGGTGAGGGGGTCTGTATCTAATGAATCCAATAGATAATGGGCTTATATAAAATAACCATGATGGGCAGTTTGGTATGAAAAGTTAGTGGATATTTTATGGAACAGGAGACTTTTAGTTTCAGATTTTAATGCTGCCATGTGAGTTCACTGCAAAGCGACCCACCGAGGCTCTGTCACCCAGGGGCCTACTGATACCTGGAGCCGACACTGAACATAGCACTGTGCTAGAATATCTCATACTAATAAGGAAACTTTATTTTCCTCTGTCCTTACTTCTGGTCCAGCGTATAACATTTCCTGTTGGTACACAGAGGCTCAGAAGTGACATCACACTGACAGCATGCACCACCTACTGCATCATAGCAGCTATCAATGTGACGTCCGCACTGAGCTTCTGTATACCAACAAATACAAAAGGAAACAGGGAGAAGACGACATAAGTGTAGATTCTTTTGTCTTCTTACAGTAGCTGCTGCCACTAAAATAATAATGAGTTATATTATGAAATAACCCCTTTAAGTGCTGCCTGCTTGTTCCTTGAATCCTTGTAGGAAGGAACAGTGTTCCTAACCATTTTAGTTCATCAAAACATGGTTAACCCCTCAAAGAAGTAATGATCAATAGTTACCTAACTTCTGTAACTCCCACTCAAACTGAGAAAGTTATGAGTAAGTCCTCCTTTACATGGCTGTATATATGAGAGCTATCCACACAAATTGCAGTGACTTCGAGTATGCACAGTTACCGTGCACACTGCGTCTCACAAAACTTTCCTTTGTTTCCTTATGACATGGATGTGTGCATGAGGCCTTAGGGTACAGGTTTACAAGCGCAGCGCTAGTGCAATGGAGGCCTTGGGCCGAATGATTTTGCTTTTGCTGTGAAAGTCATGTGATCGGTAAATAATCGCATTCGTTTCACTTGAAATGCTAATGAGGTCACACCGATGCACGGCTGCCTGTGCTTGGGATCGCTAATGCATCGTGTGATCGTACCCTTAAGGTAATGAAATATCCTTTCAATGGATGGGAAAACCAATTGAATTGGAGTCAGATTGGTTTGGATATGTGTAAAATCAGAGAAAACAATGAATATGATAACCTGTAACTTAGCCCTTACCTTCTCCTGCAGGGCTCAATAGTAGTGGGCATTGACTATGACTGTCAAGAGAAGAAGGTGTACTGGACAGATGTGGCTGGGCGCACAATCAGCCGGGCGAGCTTAGAACCTGGTGCGGAGCCTGAAGTCATCATTAGTACAGGTAAGATCTGCACACAATGCCACCATCTGTTAACATGCAGTTTTTAGGACTATTTCATTTGGGTTCAGAGGACAGAGAAGAAAAATTTCATTGGATTCTTATAGTGTGATCCAAAATGGTAAAGAGGCCCTGGCCCCTCTCCTGATACATCTACTTAAAGGGAAACTACCACTTCATTTTACCTTTGCAAAGCCTCACCACTGCCATACCTTTACATTGGCAATAAGTAGGCTCCTTCCATTAAAAAACTTAATTTAATCTTTATGTAAATGAGGTGAGGTGCTTTGGAAAGGGGTGGTGGTAATATCAGTGTCCCTCTAAGCTCTGGCTTCACACCCCCTGCTCCCTAACTTGTGCCTTTTTCGGCGCCCCCCTTCTTCTATTAGCTACTCACTGGGTCGGCAAAAAGCAGCAGCTGCAGTGAGAAGACAGCAGTCCAGTGGAGAGGATAAGGTGCATGCATAAGAGGTCCCGAGAGCTGGGTGACATCTATGGAAAGTGCCAGAGGAGGCAGTAGGTGGGGTAGAAGGGCGTGAATCTTAAGCCCGGGAGGGTAACGGCCCCTCAAATTACTTCTGCTTCATTTACATAAAGATAAATTATACTTGTACAATAGAGTCTGTTGATCACCAATGTGCTGCAATGTTCAGTGGGGAAGATTTGTAGAGATTAAATTAAGTGGCAGTTTTCCTTTAAGTAGTATTTTCAGTAATTTTTTAATAAAATTCCTTTTAGAAATGTATATATGAATAGGAATAACCGAGGGTCAGGTCTTTTGTAGAGTTCTAAAAGAAGATCCTCCCTGGTTATATTATGAGGAATATAAACAGAAACAGAAACACGTCAGAATAGATGACAGGACAATCTTTAGTAGTAGATTTTACCTGAAGCTACCACTGGGTCTTACTAAAAATACATCCCTTTGATGGACTTTATGAATGTACATATCATGAGCTGGCTTTACTGGTATGAACTGCCCATAGACTCCAAGTACTAATTCACACAACTATTTTTTAAAAGTGAAATAGGAAAATTCTGCATGCACTATTTCAGTCCATATAGCAGAGGATGCAAACTTGGAGACCATTTTCTCTGGGTCTGTCTCTTCCATGGACATTGAAAATATTGCCTATCTATGGTATAGGTAAAAAATATATGAGGATTAGAGGTTTGATTGCTGGGAGACACTATCTTAATGGAATCTTAATGTCCATAGTTTGAATGGATCAGTGGTCACACATGTGCACTACTGCTACATTTCATTTCAATGGGAGTGACCTAGATTTTAATGAGAAGAACTCAATGTCAGGTACCTCATAAAAACAGAATGGTGGCATTTAAAGCAAAGGATATGTGAAATCAATTACTTGTCCTCACTTCCATTGCGGAAATTAGATTTAGCTTACAGTAAAATGGCCCTATTCAACTCAAAAAAAAGATTAAAGACCATGTTTGCATATCTCAAAGTTACTGTACTTTTTCTTTTTGTTAGATTTGATGAGCCCCGAGGGCCTGGCCATAGACTACTTGCGGAGGAACATGTACTGGACGGATAGCAGCACTGATAAAATTGAAAGCTCACGGTTGGATGGTTCTGATAGGAAGACACTGTTTGACACCAACCTGGTGAATCCACGTGCTATCACCATAGACGCTGTGCGAGGGTAAGCAACTGACCTCTTCTAGGGTTTTAAGACTCTGAGATGAAACACTACAACAGAAGTAGCTTTCAGTTGTTAAATGTAAATCTGGTTCTGGGTTGTCTTCCGATTTAAAGCCAAATTACATGTCGTGTTCAATATCTCCCCATGCAGGAACCTCTACTGGACAGACTGGAATAGAGAGGCTCCCAAGATTGAGACCTCATTTATCGATGGCTCAAACAGAAGGATTCTGGTCAATGATAATATTGGATTACCCAATGGATTGACATTTGATCCCTTCTCCAAGCAGATCTGTTGGGCTGATGCAGGTATAGAAATTCCCCATACATTCTTGCATAGTAGATGGAGTATGTATGTAGGATTTTGATCCTATTGCCCCAGTTTTATTTTTTTTCTCAAAAGTTAAAAAAAAACAATTTAGGTGATTTAGAGACAGATTTCATTTTCATGTTATTTTACCTTGTACATTTTATTTTTAACAGGAACTAAAAAACTTGAGTGCATATCGCCCAATGGAAGCGGAAGACGAGTGATACAGAGTAACCTCAACTATCCCTTCAGTGTCGTGGGTTACGCAAATCATTTCTATCACACTGACTGGAGGAGGTGAGTGGAGATATAGCCACAACCATATGTTATCACCAAAGATCATCCCCTTCAAAGTGCAGTGAATGACATTTTCTGGAAGAAGCTCTGCCTGATACAGGGCCTTCCATATTATAGGACGAGAACACACATTGAAGTTAATCTGTAACTCCAGCTACTAGCAGTACCCAATTCTGATCCACATCTTTATACTGTATGAATGGGATCTACAAAGGGTCATTAGACTGACTAGTTGAAGGTCTATAGAGTTCCTACAGGTCTATATTAGACAAATAGCCATTGTATTGTGTCGCCTTACAGTAAAATAGTCTGTAATGGGCTATAATTCCTCATCACTTGCCTCGTATAAAATGGCTAGTACATTATAAGCCTCATGTTCTGGATTGATAGGGCATGTTGTATGCAGGAATTACAGTCAAACATGTAAGCTTTCTTCCCAAATTCTTACCCATTTACAGGGACGGTGTAATATCTGTAAATAAAGATAATGGTCAGATAGCAGAAGAATATCTTCCAGAACAGCGATCACATCTGTACGGAATAACGGCGGTCTACCCCTATTGCCCTTCTGGTAAGTTTCTGTATATTGATTCTGTCCAAGCATCGTATTCAAGGATATGAAAAGGAATAACTGTATAAGCGAGTAGTAGACCAAAGAAATGGTGGGGGCACCAGTCTCCCCTTAGCTGCTTGCCCTTTTAGCATTGGCATCATTGAGTGCCTATCACTAGAAATGTGCATCAAGGATCCAGTATGTTGAGCTCTTATCCATCTAACCATCCTTACTAGCAAGTCACTACTGACCCTTCCACATCTACGCACCAAGCATAAAAGCAGGGGCTTCAGGTTTTCTCTGCGTACGAATGGCGAGGGCACTTAAAGGAGGGTGAAGGACTGTACAGCTAGTGCACTTACATGCTCGCGTGTACGGGGGCCCATCACGGGCTGAGTTCTCTCTATACAAGGTGGGCGTTTGCTGCTTATTGCAGCAAACACCCATGGTGAGGGCTGGCACCGATCGCAGGCATTTAAATCCTGGCAGCACATGGGTGCCGCATTTTTGGATTAGATCGCTGCCCCCCCCCCCCCCCCAGTGATGTCATTGGGGGGCAGCGATTAGTTGGCACGACAGCCTCTTTCAAACACCCCAGGCTGTCCGAGTTTAACCTATTCATTACACGGTGCGATTTGCACAAGGTGCTCAGGTGATGTAAGCTCATTAGCATAAATAACATACCATATATACTCTAATATATCATATATACTCTAGTATAAGCTGAGTTTTTCAGCACACTCGGCTTACACTCAAGTCTATGAAAAAAAACAACCTCTGTACTCACCCTTCCCATGTCCCCTCACAGGTCCTCTCTTTTCAGCTCCGGCTTGTTTTTTTTGTTTTTTTAGGCTGAGTAGGGGGCTGCTGGCTATATACTGGGAGCAGGGGGCGAGCTGGCTATATACTGGGGAGGCTGTGATCAATTAATTTCCGACCCTAGGCTTATACTCAAGTCAATAGGTTTTCCCTAGGTTTTCTACCATCATTATACCCGATGGTAGATGACCTTTAAGAACGAAGTTATGATTTTTTTGCAGGCATCAACAAACAAGCAGAAGAGATTGAGGAACCTCTATATAACATCTCTTGATCCATTTCTTTCACAGGAAGGAAGTGATTACAACAAAACATGTTGACCAAAAAAAGGCCGCAGTTGAGCGTCTCCTGCTCCATTCCCAGGGATCAAGAAGCAAAAGGAACACGACTCGATCACATACGGCAAAAAAACAGAAACAAACAGATTTCCATACAAAACAAAACAAAAAAATCTAAAAAGTGTAAAGTTTTTTTTACCTCAATTTTTACTACTGTATTTTTTTTAAAGAAGTGTTTGTACTTGTAAAGATGAATAAGATGCGTCCAGGAACCTGTTTAGCCACAGAGAGGCATAGACACAGACACCAGTCCTCCTCTCAGGCCAAAGAGGTCAAACTGAACTGTTCTGTGTTTACTTTAACTCGAGATTTAAAGGTGCCGATTTTTTAAAAAAAGGTTTTTTTATATCTTTCCTTAATATTTAGTTTTCAAATTATATTAAAAAAAAAAAACAAAGATGTCTACTGTGAAATGGCTAACTGTATATGGCTGTGTCATACCTATACCAAACAAGCTATAGAAATAACTGTATACACTCACGTGTTCTGCAGAAGTCTATGTCTGTGCAATGAAACACTTCAGATAATTCCAATAAAACCCCTTTTCTTTACCAATTGATTGTATTTCTGGGTTCTTGTGTTGGGATATCATACTTGGATTTTACATTTGTGATGATACACAATACCTACCATTATCAGTAACTGATACAATATTATACCTAGTGCAGGGCCAGAGATAACACATGACGTTGACCATCTAGCATCACCCAATATACACACTACCCCTTTAGTGTTCCACTGCAATAGTAAGTTTCCTAAAAGTCACAGTAAAGTTAGTTTAAATAGTTCAATCCGTCAGATTTGGTTTGTAATGGCTGAATTTACAGGCCCAAACCAGACTGAACGCACATGCAACGTTCAGTTCAGCAAAGTTGGGTTCAGGCTGGAACATAAGGCCGACACACATGGCCAGTTTCACGACCCAAGCGACTTGTGCTTAAGCTCCAATTACGGGTTTAGTAACTTGAGTTGATTTCAAGATTTCCACCATGAAGATTCCAACATGAAGAACACCCCGTTAAGGGTTTGCCGAGATTTAAAAACCCAATTAATGATCATGAAAAATGAAAAGACAACATGAATTTATTTTGATGTAAGGTGGGCACGCAGACCAGAAGAAATATGGGTTCCTGGATACATAAAAAAGAAACCAGCATAAAGTGGAGCTGCTTGGATGGGTTTTTATTTTACCTCGTGATATTATACATGAGAGCGCACTGCATGCTGGGTACACAGCAGCAGGTTTGGAAGGTGTACATGGAAGTCAATGGTTTTCTCATCTCCCCACTTTTCCCAGTCTGTGGTCAGTCTTGGGATCAGCAATAATCGCCTGCACGGCGACAATTGCTTCGTTAATCTTGGTCTGAAGTTCTCGTAGTTCTTCAACATGAAGTAATCGCAGGATTCGGGCAGCATCGTTCAGCACGGCGTCTAGTAAAGATGCAAGGACATTATTATACAGGAGCCCTACCAAACATATGTTTTTACATTTTATACTGCAAAAAGGAAAAAAAAAATACATACATACATGTATATCAGCCCCTTTTCTGAATTAGACACCTGACACATACTGAAAAGGCTAAGCAACACTAATTCTTAACTACCTCAGTGCCAAAAAATGCACTACAGGGATAGAGTTCACAGTAATGGACTGTAATCTTTATTCTTGATGTCAACTTTACAGACAGAATTTGGAGAGACAGAAGTGCAGCACCCACAAGACTTACCTCCGGTGTCAAATCCAAGTGTGTGTTTATCCAGAGCTACAGGAAGACCCTTCAAATATAGAAATAAATAATATTTCATGAAATCCTAAATACATTATACTAGCAGTACAATTCATTTAATGCAGGCCTCTCATTGGACATTGTTCCTATTAGCAGCGACTTGTCAGGCGCTCCCTTCTGTTATATTACATCATCATGGACAATGGTAAACTTATTTGCTTGGAGGCACAAAAAAAAAAAAAGAAAAAAAAAAGCCTTCACCAGGAATTTACTATATTGAGCAGGTGGAAAATTATTTTACAGGGCTGTAAAAATCCAGCTGAAGATCGCCGAAAGTCAGGAAGACATAACAAAAAGTAATCCATACCATATAAATCAGGCCACATGGAAAACTGCACTATAAACTTCTCAAGAAACAGATACTTTGTTACAAATCTAGACTTTAATTTTAAAGGGGTTTACAATAAGAAACATAGGGACAGCTCTCATTACTATTCTGTGCTGTGCGCTCCCCCTGGTGGCCAACAGTAAGAAAAATCATTCTATAAAATGTTTTAAGTATATTTCCCCAACAAATAATGAAACATTATTTATTAATTTTTTGTAACTTTTATTTTGATGAATGAAAGGAAACCTACCACTTTAAAATCGTAGTTAAGCTTCAAATACCTTGCACCAGCTCAGGGTGAGCTGGTGCCGGAGCATATCTTCATTATTTCCAGAAAGCGATGTATTGCTTTTTAACACCGTTTTAATCTTTAAATTCTAAGCACTCTGCGGCGCACCATGCGTGGGACCGTGCGTGCGCCTGAATAGGAAGTTCCGGAGAGCCGGTGACGTCACCGAGCTCTCGGACACACTTGCGCCTGTGCAACTTCGCGTGCGAAGCCGGCCAGGCTAAAAATTAAGTTGCGCAGGCGAGAGTGTGCCCAAGAGCTTGGTGACGTCACCGGCTCTCCGACCCTTCCTATTCAGACGCACGCATGGTACGCCGAAGCGCGTATCAGGGTGCTCTGAAGCGTGCTTAGAATATAAAGATTAAGACTGTTAAAAAGCAATACAGCACTTTTTGGAAATAATTAAGATATGCAAGGTATTTGAGGCTTATAACTACAATTTTAAAGTGGTAGTTTTCCTTTAATACAAGGCAGGTTGACATGACCATGTAATGTGACAGAATTGTTGATTTGCATTTTGATAAGCTGCAAGTAAGGTAAAAGCTGTCACCTCTTTAGAGCTGTTGGATTTAGCTACAGCTTCCGCAGACAACCGTTCCTGGACAAGAATCCTTATGGCCTAAAAAGAGAATTCAAATCAATAACATGGACCAGTAAGATGACATAATTTCTCATACCTATAGACTAAAGGATAAGAGGCTGGGCGACCCAAGGACAGATTTCGGACCACCCGCTGATGTCTAAAGTCAGCAGGGGGTCCAAAGGGAGTTCAACTTCCAGGTCTGGAGTCTGCAGCAACGTCTTTAGACAGCAGTTTTCTACTGCTCCCCCGTTAGCCGGGGGAGCAGGGCCGGGTCTCCGGGTGTCAGAGACATCCGGAGACCCTAGGGAGGAGGTAGATGCGGTTCATTACCGATTCTCCCTTCTCCTCACAGCATCCCGCTGAAGAAGTGTAGGTCTAAAGGGGTTAAACAGAGCTTTGGGGTCTAGTTAGACCCAGTCCAGCTCTGATCAGAATCCCCAGTCACAGGTGGTAGTTCCCCCTGTAACTGAGGCTCTTATACATGCCCCAGTTACAGGGGAAAACTTGTAAAAGAAAAAAAAAAATGTAAATGTCCCCCCAGAGGTCTTTTGTGACCTCATGGGGGACGTATAAAGTAAAAAAACAAAACAAAAACAAAGTATGAATAAATATTCATGAAAATACATTCACATTTCAAAATATATATATAAAAAAATCCCCCTACACTACAAAAAACACAGCCATAGTCGCCCCATTTGCCCGATACTATACATATTATATATCAAAACAACCCCCAAAAGGGAATTCATTAATAATGCTGTTAATTTGTAAATGTAAAAAAAAATATGTAACGTATATACTCGAGTATAAGCAGAGTTTTTCGGCACAAAAAAGTAGGTACTCAGGTCCATTCAAGGTGTCGGCGCAGTTATGACATCATGCCACCCCTGACATCCCAGTGTGCACCGGCTGCGGTGTTGGAAAGGTGAGTACTTAGTTTATTTCTTTTGTGCTGGGCAGGGTGGGGGCCGGCAGGCTATACACCGGCTGGGGGCCGTGACAAATGCATTTCCCACCCTTGGCTTATAATCGAGTCAATAGGTTTTCCCAGTTTTTGGTGCCAACAATAGGGGCCTCGGCTTATGCTCTAGACTACACACTAATAGTATTTTCGCTAATTTCTCGCTCTCCATCTTCAAAAATCCATAACTTTTTCATTTTTCCGTGTATAGAGCTGTGTGAGGGCTTATTTTGTGCATAACAAATTTTACTTTCCCATGATGTTATTTATTATTCCATGCCATGTAGTGGGAAGCCACAAAAAAATTCCAAATGTGGAAAAATTGAAAAAAACTGCATGTGCGTCATGTTCTTGTGGGCTCAGTTTTTACGACTTTCACTCTGCGCACCAAATAACACGCCTACTTTATTCTTTGGTTCGGTGCGATCGCGGTGATACCAAATTTATATAGGTTTTATTGCGTTTTAATACATTTTCAAAAATTAAACGAATGTGTACAAAAAAGAAAAAAAAATTTTGCCATCTTCTGACGCGAATAACTTTTTCATACTTTGGCGCACGGAGCTGTGTGAGGTGTCATTTTTTGCGAAATGAGCCAACGTTTTCATTGCTACCATTTTGAGGTGTGTGCGACATTTTGATAATTTTTTATTACATTTTTTATGTCATCTAAAAAGGTGTAAAAGTCGCGTTTTGGACATTTGGGCACCATTTGCCGTTCCGGAGGTCACCGCCGTCAATAACCGTTTTTATATTTTGATAGATCGGGCATTTTGGGACGCGGCGATACCTAATGTGTCTGTGATTTTTACTATTTATTATATTTTATATCAGTTCTAGGGAAAGGGGGGTGATTTGAACTTTAAAAAATGTAAAAAAATAATAAAATATTAAAACTTTTTTTTTTCCCCACTATTTCTTAAACCCTCTAGGGTACATTAACCCTAGATGGTCTGATCGCTCCTGCCATATACTGCAATACTGTATCGCAGTATATGGCATTTCTGCTCACTATACATTACAATGAGCCACAGGCTCATTGTAATGCATGTGCAGAAGCCATGTATCCTCGGGTCAAACGAAGACCCGAGGCTACCATGGCAACCGTTCGCCGCCCGACGATGACGTTCGGGGGAGCGGCGATCGGAGGTAAGATGGCGGCGCCCATGCGCCGCCAAATTTAAAGTGCCGCCGGCGACAAAAAAAAAAAAGGTTATCACCCGCGATTGGTGCAAGCGCCGACCGCGGGTGATAGCGATGGGTCTTTGCTGCGATATGCAGCAAAGCCCATCTCTGTATGAAGAGGGCTCAGCCCGTGAGCCTTCTTCATACAACCTTCACAGCTCCATGGCGGATATATCCGTCACGGAGCGTGAAGGGGTTAAACTTTTATTATGTTTTAACTAGCTCTAAGTGTCCCAAAAGAAACACCACAAAAATGTTTACAGTAGCACGCAAAAATAAATAAAGTAACAGTCCTTAAACCGCCACAAATGAAAATTTACTAAAACGTCCCGGTCACTAGATCTTTTTCAGGCCGCGTCACTAAGGGGTTAAAGATCTAGAGTGTCAGAAGGGACTTCAAATTTGTCATTTATGAGGGTCACAGGGAAACAAACCCACAAACTTTTTATATATTTTTCAATGTATTGTTAATTTAATGTCAGAAAAGAAACAACGTATTAGTATGGGTTTGTTTTTTTTTTAATAGTTTTGATACCTGTACAATTAGTTGTTTGAATTGTACAGTTTTCCACTGTCTGCTAATTGACCTGCTATAGCTAAACAAGAAGAAATCCCACATGTCCCTGCTGTATCCAATCTACACTCTGTTACGCTGACAATACACAATAGGTGAATGACTGCCAAACCCAGGACCCATCTAACGTACATAGAGGCTTTCCTATTCCCCCACACACAACAGAAGGATCTACTGTCGGCTTTCAACAAACTAAGATCAATTGCACTCCAGGGAGATAAGCTATGAATACATATATGTGTCACTGCAGGAAGTTTGCTGCCATCCAAGTGTGTATGCCCAGCCTGAGAAAAGCTGACTATACACAAAAATAACACCAAGCCGCACTACAATATCAGGAGATACCAAAGGACAGGTAGCTACAATACATGTGCACTCACCTTCAGCATCACCAGGTAGTCATCATGCCTCTGGATCTGCAGGAGGTTTGCTAAAGCCATAACCCCCGCTTTGAAGTCTGGATTATTTACTATGAAAAGATAAAAAGAAAACATTGTAAGATTGAGATGTATTGATCCTTCCACTACAGCTCTCAGAAGAGATGGAGGTACTTACCATCCAGGTTTATCAGAGGTTCTGCAGTTTTCTGGCCTTCAGCACTGACTGGTTTTGCATTCTGGTATTTAGCAGCTGCATAAAGACAGAGACATATCAGTTATGATCATCATGATACATATGGATTCACTGCCTCATCCACAAACCACTCACATTATGTTAAACAGCAATGGATACATTAAAAGCAATGTTCCCTGGAGCAGCAGGAATATTACTTTTTGCATCATGAAAAGTTATACAAAGGGCCACATGTATCACTCGTTTTTTCTGTTGTTTTTGCGCCTTTTCATTCAGGCACACAGTTTTTGCGCCAATTTTGCGTTTAAACGCCAAACTATAACCAGCTTTCCCTCATCTATCTTACCAATCCAGATGTTTTGCTGCGCCTAATGATATTCATCACTTGCAACATTTTCATTTAGGCGCAAAAACGGGTGCAAAAACACACCAGCCCGAAGGTGGCGTTATCTGAGAAGAAAGCACTGAGCCCCTTTGCAGAAGAGATAATTTCTAGCAGCAAAGCTCAGCCAGACACTGGAACATATAATAGATACATTAGATACACTGCAGACAGGAGCTGCAGACTCTATTTACAGTTCATCACCTTCTATTTACAAAATATTCTGCAGAATCCTGAGCTCAGAGCAAGAGAGAAGAGAAGTTTGCACAAGTTTGCAGAATGTTGCAGAAACTACAGACAAGTGTCCCCCATGTAATTCTGCACAGTACCACCAGTGTGTCTGAGGGGGGATACTGTGCAGAATTACAGGGGTGCAGCAGGAGACCAGCACTGGGGGATCCCCTCCAGGAGAAGCCCCTGCTGAGGAGGTCACTGGGTGCAGGGTGTCACACGCCTGGGTGCTGCTGTGAGTGTTATCTTCATTCTGGGATGTGGGAGGAGCAGAGAGGAGCTTGTAGCAGGATGACATGCAAGTGCCTGAATCTAACATTGCGCCTAAACTGTGTTAAAGTAAAGTGATTAATAAGAGGCAGAATATATACTTATCACAGACGGTTCTAGCTTGTGATAATTCTGACAAAACAGTGCGCCAGAATTTAGGCGCAACTACTACACTTAGGCGCACAAAAGTGATAAATGTGGCCCAAAGTTTGCAATATACTTTCAGTATTCATGATTTAAAGTGGTTTTTCCAAGAACGAAAAGTTAGGCCCTATCCACGGGATAGGGCCCAACTTGCTGATCAGTGGGGGGGGGGGGGGTCTCAATGCTGAAGACCCCCACAAATTGCAAAATCAAGGGGTCCTCGTCGCTCCATCGAATTATGGAGCAGACGGTTGCACATGTCCGTTCTCCTCCCTTAATCTCTATGGAGCTGACAGAAATTGCAGAGCGCTGCACTCACCGATCTCCATCAGCTCACATGTATGTGTGTGCGCCCTGCCTAATGGTTACATACAAGGGAGGGCTAAAAATGGGTTGTTGTAAAGAGGGTAAAAATTATTAAAGTTCTTACATGGATGGAGCATGGGTAACTACATTTATCATGTAGTAAAATTCTTATATCCTGCCTGTTATATATATTTGAGCCGTATCTACTTGAATTTATGGTTAAAGTGGTTTGGATCCTGGTAAAGGGTAATTAATTTGGCCATATATAAAGTTGTTCTGGACTCAAAAAGTACCTGCGAGGGCAATTGGGGACACTAAACCACCAGTCCATAAGGATCTGTGTGTGGATTAGAGTCGTAAACCACATTGAAACGTTCCCTTTAATAAAGAGGTCTATGTTCCTATGTTCTTGTATATTGTCTAAGAGGTGTGAAATAGCAGTCACTTACCATTATCTCCATACTCCAGGCGTACAGCCAGGCCCAGGAGCCAGTCTATTGCTTCCTGACGTTCTTGTACTTTAAAGGGACACGTGACGTCTTTTAAATACTGCAGAGAGAATCACAGTGAGCGACAAAGCTGCGTGTGGGGATGTATTTCATAAGTCTTCTAAGCTTTAATGAGTTCATGTTTGCACCATGGACATCATAGGATTCCAAGAAGGGGCATAACTAGGAGAGGCAGGGCCCCATAGCACACTACTGAATGGGGCCCCCTACCCCCTCAGAAAATATATATATTTGTATACAAACACTATTTGTACGTGTACACACTTACACAGATCTGTCCCAGTGGCTGCTGACCACATAGTGGAAGTAGACAGCAGGAACTAGAAAGAAAAGATCCCTCATCCTGTCATTCTGCCATCCCCTCCCTCTGCCGTCATTTCTTATCCGACCTGCCGATTCATGTATACTGTGAAAGATGTGCACTGTTGTATACATATTATCCTGTACAATGTGCACCATAATATATATATAATGGGGAAAATCCTCCATTCTTCAGTGTGTCAGGTTGGATAAGTGGGCCCCCTGACAATGCAGACCCCATAGTAGCTGCTACTGCTGTAGTTACACCCCTGATTCACAGAGAAGTCGTTGCAGCTTTAACTGGGAAGAAAGACATAAAATCGTCAAGGAGCTTCAACTTAAAAACCACATTTCTTATTTCTCAGCAATGGCAATATCTGCAACAAACGCAATCTTCAGCAAATCATTTCCACGCCAGATTTGTTATGTCTGGAACAGGCTTGAGAAAATGTTGCTCAAAATAGCTGCTCTGATTTTGACATATTCAACATGGTCAAAATTGAAGGAGCTTCATGTGAAGAAGTGTTTATAGCTGATCTTGACGCTGTGCAATCCATGGCAAACATGTCATAACTACAACTGAGCTTTATGCTGAACATGGCTCTAATGAGAGGATTTTCAGATCTGCGCCAGGTAAGGACAGATAGGACTGGATTTTTATTACGGTAGTTTAGCTTTTTTTTATTTTAGCATACCTTTAGATGGTTTGTGGGTTCTGGGCAAAATACCCATGAACAAATTAACAATTTCTAGGCTTCAAAGCAGAAAAGTAACTATTTTGCATCATGAACATACAAGATTTCCTATAGTATATCGCAATAAACTTTCTTAATATTTCACTTTGGCTAAAGTGACCTACCTTTTCGTACTGTTTTGGCCATTCTGTGCTGTGTATATTTCTTAAATTTCCCCGGTCTTCAATTTTGTAGTGTCTGATTTTCTGATCTTCTAACCAAACAATGAAGTTTCTGAATTCTGTATCATCTGCATGAAAATGGATCATTGTAAATATAGTGAAGTCACCTATACATAACCAAAATCCAGAATCTAAACTCTCTACTGCCAGAGTTGAGCTATTGAATGGCACCCTCTCCACCAGATTATATGGGTTCTCCATGCAATATCTCACACCTGTGTCGATATAGGGTGTAAAGAGACACTATTTTTAAGCGTCAGGTGACTACCCCGATGCTGCCACCACACTTGCTGCAGTTTGTGTTGTCCGAAGCAATAGGCTCAACCCGCCTCATGGATGGTGCAGCCCAGGCCAGAAGGAATGTGCTTTTCACAAGAGAAGGACTGTAGAGGCAAAGTAGCCACAATAAAATAACCTAGAGTCCCACCAGCTAAGAAGTGACATTTTTTTTTTGTTACGTGTGAACAAACACCTACCAGTGTATTTGGATGAGGCTGTGGAGAAGAAAAAAAAAAAAAAATAGAAGGAACAATTGTGCAGAAATATTCTGTAACATGTACACAATGGCTTTGTATGAGGGGCCTAAGACTCCAAACAGGTCCAATACAGTTCTAAGGGAAGTTGTCACTAGACAATTATCTATTTCTTGGTGGTCATATGAAATTGCTTTCTGGAAGGAGGGTATCGGGAGATGCCAGGACGGCAATGGGGAAGAGACTTCTTCATCCACCAAGTTGTGTTTAATAGGGGATTAATCAGGCCTCTGGCTAATGAAAAAAGAAGGAGATTCATTTAAACGTTCATGTTGACTAGAACCCAAACAATGGATGCATCACAACCCACTAATGTTATTGTTTGGAAAAGAATGATACATAGGGGAACATTATCAGGGATTTTACATCAGAAAACTGATGTAGAAGTGTCCCCATACTGAACTCAACGAGTGTAGGGAAGAACAGAAAGGCCCTGGCCCAAAAGGGAAAGTCTTTTATATGAAAGACATTTAGTCGCTATTCACAGCGATCAGGTGAACAGGGAGCGGACCAGCCCTGCAGACCCTCCCCCAAGCTTCAGACTAGACAGATAATGAGCTTCTCCATTCATCCATAACATGAGACCTGTACCTGGTAACGTTGGATAATCACCATAGGAGTCCGCACAGTCTTACCACTCAGCTTTCCTAAGGTCATGAATAGGGAAACCGGGAGCATGAAAGGTGTGTGAAAATAGGTACATTTACCTATCAGGAGCCTGGGAAAGCTGGCTGATCACCCATAGGCATCCATCTTAGTAGTCACCCAGCTTTGCCAGGGCCAAATGTAAGAAGGTGAATGTGATTGTAGGGGATGCTGTATACTGTCTAGAACACACGTCACACACATATAGTGTACCCGGGCGGGAGGCGGCCGCCCCTCAGCGCTCACCTTTACAGTTGAAGCCGGCGGGGTTGTGATAGTCCAGCGCTTGTAGTTTCCTTCGAAACATGGTTTCCCGTCAGCCGGTGATCACCTGCCACACTGCAGCTGGAAGACAGCTCTCACAAGCCGCCAGTGCGCAGCCGCACGACTCGTCCAATCATACTTCCCCTGCGCGCCTCTGTCCAATCTCTGCAAACCTCCAAACCTTCCCCCGGCTCGTCACAGCGGGTTCTGCCAATCACATCTCAGCCAATCACAGCACCGAGATGCAAACACCAATCAAAGGCAAAGAAAGGAAAGCATTTCACCAATCCCAGGACAGAAAATGCTTCACAGCGTGGTGGCTTCGCTTTATGGTAACGTCGTAGAGACAAACGATGTGAATGGAAGAGGCGGAGTTTATGCTGACAGACCCGACCCTTAAGTAACCATAACCTCCATTTTGCTTGAAGGTTTTCTGCCAGGGCACAAGAAGTAATGACATTTCCCCAAGGCTGCGTTCACACGTGGCGTTGACAGTGTGTTTTGAAACGCAATAGAACAGCTGTAAAGCGGATATTTCCCTAATTGCATTGGGTTAACATTTGCATTTACAAAATGCGAGACATTAACAACATATTAACGAGTTATCATGGTGTCAAGGTTGTGGTCACATCGTGATAACTTTTTGTTATGTAAATTCAATACACGTAATGTAATTGGGCAAATCTCCTCTCCTCAGCGTTTTATTGTTTCAAAACAGTGTAAACGCCACCTGTGAACGCAGCCCAAGTTATTAGTTGCTTTACAGCTGCAAATTTTACAAAGCCAGGTGCAGCAGCAGTGGAGAAAGTGTGCTGTGATTCCATGGCATTTGAATGAGAAATGGGCCATGAATATCTGATCTAGCTCCCACACCAACCAGATGTCAGGTTGCTCTGGTAGTTTATGTATATAGTAATTTTGTTTCCAAACTTGGCTCTGTATCCATGAAGAAAGCTTGGCGTTTTACGTAAAAAGTTTCCAGTGCTGTTTCTGTGTAGTTCACTTGGTTCTGGTGCTGGATGTATGTAGTAAGCTTGGCATTGGTACTTTATCTATGTAGTATAGTACTATGGTATAGTATCTATGAAGTAGATGAGGTTCTTTATCTATGGAGTATGCTTGGTTCTGGTACTGTGTACAGACTGGTAATGAAAGTGACTTTCTGAACCCCTTAGGGCGCGTTCACAAGTTGCGCTTTAGTCGCGTTCATAACGCGACGCTAGCGCACAGGGGGCGGAGTTTGGGGCGATCGCATATGCGTTTCCAGAAAAACGCATGCGATCGGGTTATCAATCGCATGCGTTTCCCGGGAAACGCATATGCGATCGGCCCGAGCCCCGCCCACTGTGCGCTAGCGTCGCGTTATGAACGCGACGAAAGCGCAACGTGTGAACGCGCCCTTAAGGGTACGCAAGGTCAATTAATTATTTTTATAGACACCCCCTGAAAACGTGTTCCAGGAGGCGCTGGAAGCGAGTTAAAGCTGTCCACACAACTGCTGGTATGGCACAACACTCGCTCACAACCCTGAATGGCTGAAAGTCCACTTTCACTAGAATCAGTAAAACAGAGCCTTATCAGTACAGTAGACTGCCACCAACGTCTCATTTGATATTAGCCCGGTCTGTAATGGCATTATATCGGGTCAGTAGTCAACACGCTAGCACGTATATAATCGAGACACTGATATGGTTTTTTTTTTGAGAACTCAGAAGAATGCGGGTTAAATTTTATGTTTAATAACCTTAAGGACACACAAGACAAAACATTATACACAATAGATATATATACAGTTTACAGAGTGCAAATTACAAACGGAGTACTACAAGAACAGTGGTTACAGAAAGTATTCAGATCCCTTTCCATTTTTCACATTTTGTTTCATTGCTGCTATTGGTGAGATCAAAAAAGTTCTTTTTTTGCTCATTAATGTATACTTTGCACCCATCAAGACAGAAAAAAACAAAAATGTAGATAACTTTACTATACTCAACAAGAAAAACTGAAATTTCACATGGTCATAAGTATTCAGACACTTTGCTGTGACACTCATATTTAACTTATGCGGTCCATTTCCATTTGATTCTCCTTGTGAGGGCGCGTTCACATGTTGCGTTTTGGTCGCGTTTTCATTGCGTTTGAAACTCATATACAACAGCTGAGGAGAGGCGATTTGCCTAATTACATTACCGTTTATGTCTGTAAACGCAATGTTAACGCATATACTGAACACTTTGCTACCCACTGTATAAACAATTAAGTTACCTTTTGCTGTACTAATAGGGGAAAATGGTTAGTTCACACTTGAACTTGAAGATCCCTCCTGCTCTTGATGTGCTGGTAAATAATTCCCCCAGGCAAAGACAATGGGCAGCAACCCTTGACACCCCCTAGGTGGCTCTAGAGAACATCACACTTGGAGCCTATCCAGGACCTTGGATGAGTTCTAAATTCTCAATGGGAAGTCATGGGATCAGGATTCTCTGGATTCTGTTGAGACCAGACATGACCTACTTCCTCTGCTCACATTTAAAGTTCTGTATATCTCCTTTTCCAAGACCGCCAGAACCAACTGTACCCAGGTATGTGTTCTGCTTGATGCCATGATCCCAGATATGTATTTGTCCTTAAGCTGGGATGGACCGTAACTGGTTAGATAAGTTACTGATTGTGTCTTGTCTAAAAAAAAAGGGAAAATGAGCTTTTGGTGCTGACAGGTCTGTGGAAGTGTGCTCATGTCCTCCCTTCATCCTCATAAGACTGTAAGCTCTTGTGTCTCCCCTTCGTCGTCATACACTGTAAGCTTGAGGGCGCGTTCACACGTTGCGTTTTGACCTGCGTTTTCATTGCGTTTTAAACGCATATACAACAGCTGAGGAGGGGTGATTTGCCTAATTACATCACTGTTAACATTTCCGTTTACAAAACGTATCGTAAACGCGATGCAAGCGTTAACGCATGCGTTTTGTTAACGCATGCGTTAACATTGCGTTTACAAAGGTAAACAGTAATGTAATTAGGCAAATCACCTCTCATCAGCTGTTGTATATGCGTTTCAAACGCAATTAAAACGCGACCAAAACGCAACGTGTGAACGCGCCCTGAGGGTCCATGCACACGAATGTATGGGGGACATATGTATGTGCGCATATACTGTGGTGGCCAAAAGTATTGGCACGCCTGCAATTCTGTCAGATAATACTCAGTGTTTTCCAAAAAATTATTGCAATCAGAAATTCTTTGGTATTATTATCTTCATTTAATGTGTCTTTTATGGAATACAACAAAAAGAATTGTCAAAAAGCCAAATTGGATATAATTCCACACCAAACATAAAAAGGGGGTGGACAAAAGTATTGGCACTGTTTGAAAAATCATTTGATGCTTCTCTAATTTGTGTAATTAACAGCGCCTGTAACTTACCTGTGGCACCTAACAGGTGGTGGCAACAACTAAATCACACTTGCAGCCAGTTAAAATGGATTAAAGTTTATTCAACCTCCTGTGTGCACCACATTGAGCATGGAGAAAAGAAAGAAGACCCAAGAACTGTCTGAGGACTTGAGAATCAGAATTGTGAGGAAGCATGAGCAATCTCAAGGCTACAGGTCCATCTCCAAAGACTTGAATGTTCCTGTGTCTACCGTGTGCAGTGTCATCAAGAAGTGTAAAGCCCCTCGCACTGTGGCACCTCCCTAGATGTAGACGGAAAATAAAAATTGTCATGATATTTCAACTTAAGATCAAGCTCAAGTTCAAGCTGCCCTGCAGTCCTAGGGTACAACAGTGTCAATCCGTACTATCCGTCGGCGTCTGAATGGAAAGGGACTGTGTGGTAGGATACCCAGTAAGACCCCACCGCTTACACAGAAACCTAGATAAACCAGGCTGGAGTTTGCCAAAACTTACCTGAGAACGCTTACCTTACCTGAGAGAATGTTCTCTGGTGAGATGAGACAAAAATAGAGCTTTTTGGGAAAAGGCATCAACATAGAGTTTATAGGGGAAAAAAAGAGGCCTTCAAAGAAAAGAACACGGTCCCTACAGTCAAACGTGGCGTAGGTTCCCTGATGTTTTGGGGTTGCTTTGCTGCCTCTGGCACTGGACTGCTTCAGCGTGTGCATGGCATTATGACGTCTGAAGAAGACCAAAAAATTTTGCAGCATAATATATAGCCCACTGTGAGAAAGCTGGTCCTCCCTCAGAGGTTATGGGTCTTCCAGCAGGACAATAACCCAAATCACACTTCAAAAAGCACTAGAAAATGTTTTGAGAGAAAGCACTGGAGACTTGTAAAGTGTCCAGCAATGAGTCCAGTCCTGAATCCCATAGAACACCTGTGGAGAGATCTCACAATGGCAGTTTGGAGAAGGCGCCTTCACAACTCAGGGACCTGGAGCAGATTGCCAAAAAAGAATGTTCTAAAATTCCAGCAGAGCCTTGTAAGAAACTCACTGATGGTTACCGGAAGCGGTTGTTCGCAGTTAAGGTTGTGCTACCAAGTATTAGGCTGATGGTACCAATACTTTTGTCCGGCCCATTTTTGGAGTTTTGTGTAAAATGATCAATGATTTGACTTTTTTTTCATTCTCTTTTGTGTTTTTTCATTGTAGGCAAAATAAATGAAGACATTAACCCCTTAAGGACGCAGCCATTTTGTAGCTTAAGGCTCAGCCCGATTTTTTGGATTCTGACTTGCGTCTCTTTATACGGTTATAACTTTTGAACACTGTTACTTATCAAAGCGATTCTGAGATTGTTTTTTCCCCACATGTTGTTCTTCATTTTAGTGGTAAATTTTGGCAGATAAGTTTTGCGTTTATTTACAAAAAAAAAGAAAATATGATACATTTTTGGAAAAATTTGCCATTTTCGAAATTCAAAATCATTGCGTTTTCAGGCAGATCGATTTACCACCTAAATAAGTTGCTGAATAACATTTCCCATTTGTCTACTTTACATTTTCATAATTTCTGAAATGTTTGGATAATTTATTTTGATGTCACGCGGCTTGCAAATAGAATATCGCTTTTCCGGATTTTCAGAATTGACTATTTTGGGGATAAATACAGTTTTGAATGAAATTTTACATATTTAGCATCAAAACCCCCTATATAACCAACCCATTTTCAAATCTGCACCCCTCAAACTATCAGAAACAGCTTTTACGAAGATTGTTAACCCCTTGAGATCTTCATAGTAATTGAATCAAAATGGAGGTGAAATTTAGAATGGTCATATTGTTCCCTTATACGTTCATTTAGCCCTAAAATTTACACATTTCCAAAATATAAAAAGAGAAAACCCACCATACAATTTGTTCTGCAATTTCTCCTGAGTACAAAGACCCCCCACATGTGGCCGTTACTTGTGTTATGGGGACACAGCGAGGCGCAGAAGGGAAGGAGGGCCCTGCAGCTGCCAGGATTTTAGTTTCCTCATTGGCCCCTATTGAAGGCTATAAAATTTTCGCTTTTTCGTTATTGGGGCCATGTGATGCCATTTTTTTTGCGGGATGAGATGCTTTTTCCAGTGTTACCATTTTTGGGTTTGTATCACCTATTGTTGAAAATTTAGGAACTTTTTTTGAGGACAGGAGTAGAAAAGCATCAATTCTGTACTGGATTTTTTACTTCTTTTTTTTTTTGGTGTTCACCGTATAGACTAATAATCATGTTATCTTTATTCTATGGGTCGATACGATTACGGGGATACCAGACATGAATATATTTTCTTACGTTTTACTAAATTTGTCAAACAAAACCCTAATGTGGGGAAAAATCTATCATTTATGTATTGCCGTCTTCCAAGTGGCATAACATTGTTACTTTTTTGGCTACGGAGCTGGTTGATCGCTTGTCTTTTGCGGGACATGTTGTACTTTGCACCAGTATCATGTCGCAGTACATATGGTTTTTTCATCACATTTTATAGCATTTTTTGTGGGATTGAAAAGGTAAAAATCATAATTTTTGGAGGGTTTATAACAGTTTTTTTTTACGGCGTTTATCATGCGGGTTCAATAATGATTTACTTTTATTCTACGGGTTGTTACGGACGCGGTGATACTATATATGTGGGGTTTGTGTTATGATTTAGACTTTTTTTTTAGTTATATGTCTCTTTATATGTTTTGGGGGTTTGGGGCATTTTTAGTGATTTATGACTTTATTTTTTTATTGAATAACTTTTTTTTTTACTTTTTCACTTTTTCCACCATGGGACATGAAGAAGCAATCATCTGATTGCTTCTTCATGATAATATTCTGCAATACTGATGTATTGCAGAGTATTATCAGTGTCAGCCTATACACTTGCATAGGCTGGCACTGTGCCAGTAAGATGACGTCACAGACGCCATCTTACTGGCAATTCTTGCAGGTAACTCTGGGGTCCAGATCGGACCCCAGAGTTACTATAGCAACGATCGGCGCACCCCGAAAACGGTTCGGGGGGGCCGATCGTGGGGGAAAGACCCCCCAGATACATGTTAGATGCCGCGGTCGCGCTGACCGCGGCATTTAACGGGTTAAGCACCCGCGATCGGAGACAACTCCGATCGCGGGTGTTACACTGGGGTGCCGGCTATCAGTTACAGCCGGCACCCCGTGTTTCCCGATGCCGGTTCGGCTCAGATCTTGAGCTGAACCGGCATCAGCTCAGCGTCCGATATATCGGACGCTGAGCGCTAAGTCACTTAGCTCAGCGTCCGATATATCGGACGCTGAGCGTGAAGAGGTTAATACCAAAGAATTTGTGATTGTAATCATTTTCTGGAAGAAAACGAGTATTATCTGACAGAATTGCAGAGGTGCCTATACTTTTGGCCACCACTGTAAGTCCCCCATAGTTGTCTATGGCTTGGTACTGTGCCGTGGCCCGCATAAAAGATAGAACCTGCTCTTTCTTTTGGCCATAAACACGGTCACTAGTCTCTATGGAGAGGGGAGGGGCGAGCAGCACTCGCTTCTCCTCCTCTCCAGCGCACCTGATGTGTACCAGCCCGGCCGTAGCCATGATGGCAAACGTTCGTGTACATGCACCCTCTTCCAGGTGCTCTTATTTACTTAGTTATATACAGCCTAGCTCTACCCATTATTCCTATTTTTAATGATTGATATCCCCTGTAGAAAGAAGGTGTGCACCAGCAGACATTGCCACAGCCCTGTGCCCGAGAAGCTGCATAAGAATAACAAATCCAAAACAGCGGGGTGATGTAGGAGCTGCTAGACTACCTTTAATAGCAATTTCCTAATAGATTATTTTTCCAACATGTGTTCCTGCTCATCTACCAGCAGAGGGCCGTCTACTCATCCTACTAATATAATGAAACCATGAGTTATAATGAGCTCAGACATGTTTATAAGAGATGTCAATGATAAAATAACAAGCTTACCATGTTTCCAGAACAGCTGCTCACATCTCGGAGGATCCTGTAGATGACTTTGCATTTTCCTTCAGTTTTCCAAGCAGAGCACTGTATATATTCTGGGAATTAAGAGCAAATAAACAAGACTGAAATGTGCTCAATGGAAAAAAAGTCTTGTCTCCTCTATAAGGCTCCATACACCCTGTGTGCTCATCTGGGCCAAAACATGTGGCTTGGTGGAGAAGGAAGGAAGGGGGTAAGCGCTTCTCACTCCTCCCCTCTCCATAGGAAGCTTATTCAGGGTAGAAATAGGACCTGCCCTTTCTTTTCAGCACAGCTGAGAAACGGTGCTCCGTGTGGGTGCATAATGTATCTCTTTGGTTGCCATTTTTTCAGCTAGCTCCCGACCACCAAATATAGACGTGTGCATGGAGCCTAAGGTTACATTCACACTAATGTTAGGTATCGGCAAGTTCCAAAAGTGTCCATTCTATCAAAATATAAAAAAGATTTTTCCCAGTTGGAAATTTTTTCAACATTTTTCCAGATATGAATTAAAAAGGATCATATTGGTCAAATAGGTCCCTAATATATGTAAGTTAAAATGCCAGCACATACCGCAAAAAAAATTACACCTAGCATAGATATATACTTTTTTGTGAAAACGTTATTGGCATCAGAAATTGGCAAAATGTCAAACCTTTTTTTTTTACAAAAGATTTTCAATTTTTTTAAATCTACTAAAACCTTATAAAACCAGGTTGGACTTGCTGTGGCGTGGTACCACCAGGTCGTTCCACAGGCGTGACTTGTCCCCGGTGGCAGAAAAGGTTGAGGTATAAATTCAGCAGGCAATCTTGTGGTCAGGGACAGGCAGGAGGTCAAGACAGGCGGCAAAGGTTCAGGGTCGGAAACGGAGCAGGAGGTCAGGGCTGGCAGCGGAAGAGCGTAATCAGGAACGAGTCAGGGTCACAACGGGAGGTCAATACACGGGAACAACTCACTGAAAACAGCTTTCTCTTAGGCATGAGCAAAAAGATTTCCCAGATTTCTGGGAAAAGGCCAGTACCAATTAACGGTGTACTGGCCCTTTAAACTTCCTGAAGCCGGAGTGCGGGCACAGACATGGTTCGCAGACGGGAAAGGTAAGGAGCGTGGAGGGGCACCTGTGACCCCCGTGACAACATGAATTACTTTGCTGTAAGGAGCCCTTATCTCTCTACTCCCTGTTTTACTTCACCAGCTTTGGGTGGCCAATCGAAGGGGGGTGGTTGTAGGGAGTGGCAAAATACTGGGGCACCCCCTTTTTGAGTATGAGGGGCATGAACCATATCTTCTAAGGGTCAGCAGTGGAGGGTGCAAGTTATTGACAGAAGTCCATGGGTTAGTGGATTCAAGATAGAATTTTGATAGAATGGACAATTTGGGAGGTTAAAAGAATAAGGTTAGTGGGTAAGGGTTAGTGGTTTAGGGTTAGGAGGGAGGGTTAATGGTTTAGGGTTAGGGAGTGAGGGGTAGTGGATTAGATTTAGTGGATTAAGGTTAGTGAGTTAAGGATCACATCTGTTCCTCCCCAGACCGGACCTATGTAGACTGTATTCTTTTGAATGTACCTTGCTTTCATTGGACTCAATGCATATTTTTTGCAGGGATCTTTTCTGATTGTATGTTCCAATGAATATGTGCATTTTTTTAGACCACTCGGATCATTACCTACCCATTTGTGTAATACCTGTTTTGGCATTTTTTTTGCTGCACATTTAGGCCGTATTTTGGGAGGCTATGTGATATATACCCATTCTGGGTTTTTTAATTGTGTTTTAATGTTGATACTAATAAAGCTTATTGCTTGTCATAAATACACATCTCCTTTTCTTTCAATATGAAAACATACAAAGAAATAGCATTAGAACAAGTCTCTCCAGGTTATGTACGTCATCTTGGATAAAACATTTACTCAGGTCCGCAATTTGGTATATAGAACAGCATGAGAGGAAATTGATTGCAAGTTAATGACCAATGCAAATATTGTAATAATGAGTCTGGAAAGAGAACCACACATATACTGGGGTAGGGGAAGGAAAGAGAAAGGGAGGGAGACACAAATCTATTTAGTGGGTCGAACTAATTCTGAAATCCCTGGATGCCCTGGAAGATTTCCCATGACATACAAGTGGTAATAGTCTTATCTGGGTGTGCAAAGTCATCGGCCCCCATCTCCTCCATTCTGAGGATAAAGCAAAGTTCCTGGATCCACTTAACCACTAGGCGGCTGAGAGCTTTTCCAATGCCTTGGGATCACAGTGTGTGCTGCCCACACCAGGGTGAAGGCAGGGTTACTGAACATGGTATGAAAATGGTAAAAAACTCCAAAAGAAAAAACTCCAACAGCTCGTCAACCAGTCTTTGCCAGCTGGGTTCTGATTGATGAACTTTCAATGTTCGGAGCCAATGCTCTACGGACTACGGGTCCAATCGACTAAGTGTTGGACAATTGCCGCTGTGTGATACAATCTATGCTCAGGAAGGCCCACTACACCCCTGAATTTAGTACAATATAGGATTGCCCCCCCCCCCCCATAAATCTAGAAAAGGCTGAAAGCAGGCTATGAAAACATAAGCTTGGAGGAAGGATGGATCTGGAATCAGGTACAGGTACAGGTACAGGAATCAAGGCAGTATGTCCATTTTGAGAACACTGATGCAACCAAACCAAGAAAGGTGTAACCTCTGATATCAGGCAAGGCCTTTTATAGTATGTTCTAGTAGAGGCTTGTACTTTAAGGCATAGAGGGAAGACGGGTCTATTGGGATGTTGATGCCCAGGTAGCAGAGATCTCACCATATCAATGAGAACTGGGTAGATAAGTGGTGTGCCTCAGCCCTGGGGAGACTGACATTCAACACCTCGGTTTTAGAGAAATTGACTTTAAAGTTACTAAGAGGCACAAATTTCCTAAATTCTTCAACAATAACTGGGAAGGAAATTTGCGGTTGGAATGCATAAAGAAGGAGGTGATCGGCATAGAGGGCAGATTTGTATTGTGGAGCGCCCACATGCACACTGGGATTGTTCTTAAGTCGGGGACCAATTCCGATCTGTGTCAAAGAGGCCCAAATGAACTCCCAGTGTATACGGACGAAGACTGTCTCTGTATCTGCCGATAGCAAGCATAGTTGTTGCTTTGCTGGCTTGGCTCGGGATATGACCAATAAAGTTTTATTTGTGTTGTTCCAAGCCTCTCTCCCATCAACAAATCCCACCTGATTACTAAGATAATAGAGGGGAGGAATGTCCCTAACAGTTGGCCATTATCTATAATAGAGGGGAGGAATGTCCCTAACCAGTTAATCGAGGGTTAAGTGACACTACAGTTTTTTTTGTGTGTCTGGTGGGTGGATTGGGGTTGAAGGGAAATTTAGGATGAATGAAGCATTTTTGTTTTCTAAAACACTTGGAATATTCAGTGCAAAACATCTAAGAACCTTTTGAAAAAAGTGATGAATTTGGGATCGTTTTGCTTATGTTATCTCCTTTCAAATGTTGACATGAACTTATCACAAAACCACCATACCTGGTGGGTTACCTAGATCCCTATTCTTGTGTAGGCATACCCCTTTTTAATACAGGTCATAAAACAGCCTAAAAAATTGATAAAACTTCTTTTGTCAGAAATGACACCTGAGTCCTGCTACATTTTTGTATATGTAACAAATAATGGGCAAAGTCATAAATATTTTTTTACCAAATTTATGGAAAACTGTAAATAAATGTTTTAAAGTACTATGCAGTATTTTTAACATAAAACAAACAAAAAATACTTAAGCGTTATGGTTAATCTATCCTCCTGTAGCTGGACTTACCCCCCTCCACATCCGACAGGTTCACCGCTATATGCCAGGCTACTGCTTGCTACTACAGTCTTTGCTGTTCCCTAACAAACAGGGCAGAAAGTTATTTCTATTGCAGAGAAGAGATTGGGGCTCATTTACCAAGGGTTGCGCTGCTCACTTTCGTCGGACTGCGCGCCTTTTTCGGGGATTACACGGCTTGCACAGGTATTTAACAAGTGTCTGCTTTGGGATTTTAGTGCTCACGATGCTTATTTTCCATCGTAATTTGCTTATAAATTCTTTTCTTTTAAGTTGGAGAATTTGCACAATTGTTGGCTGACTAAATACTTTTCCCCTATGCCACCTATATACTGGGGGCATGTTCTGGTCCGGGCTACCTATATACTGGTGGCATGTGTTGGCATGGGGCTACCTACCGTATATACTTGAGTATAAGCTGAGTTTTTCAGCTGTGACCCATGCATTTCCCACCCTCGGCTTATACTCGAGTCAATAGGTTTTCACATTTTTTTGTGGTAAAATTAGGGGCCTCGTCTTATACTCGGGTCGGCTTATACTGGGGCATGTGCTGGCTTACATATATACTGGTGGAAAGTGCTTGACTACATATACGGGGTGTAACAAAAAGGTCAGAATGATGTAATATCTTGCTAAATACACGCAGGGCGGTCAGGGAGCAACTAAAAAATTTTAAATTGGAACCCCCATTTTTTTGTTGCAGATTTGGATTCCCAGGAAATATTACATTTATTTTATTAGGTCTTTTTCAATTTTGTTGACAGATGGAGTTGTTATTGCCAGAAATTGAAATATGTGCAAAACATTGAAAAATTGGATATTTCGATAAATCATAGATCCCAAATCTGAAAATAGACATATGCAATATTTTCTAAAAACCATGCAATGTTACCAAATCAAGCTCTTAAAGGGGTTATCCGGCTGTTAAAAATTGCTGATGGCCTGGCTGGGGTGGGCTAGTTAAACAGAACATGTACTTACCTCCTCCAGCACCGCCAATGTCGCTTCGATCCGTGCCTCTGTTTGTTTACAGGGGCACAGAAGCCGTGCACAGGGATCTTCCGGTCCGCGATGTGGCCAGCTCCTCCCATCCGTCCCTATCTCTCAGCGTTGTAAGCGCTGGGAGATGGTGTCGGATGGGAGATTCTGGCCAGCAGGAAGCTCCTTGTGCGCCCCTGTATACAAACCGGCGCACAGAAGAGACTGACTGCGGCGCGGGACAGTTGCAGCGCCGGACGAGGTAAGTACATTTTTATTATGTTTAACTAGCCCAACCCGGCCCTCAGAATTTTTTTTAACACCCGGATAACCCCTTTGTAGGCAACAAGAAAAATCCCTATCTTCAGAGGAGAGGAGACTTAAGTTAATAAAGCTCTCTGATGTGTGAGAAGCAAGGGAACTCAAATTAAACCAGCATCCAAAAAGAGAATATAAAACTGCTACAGTCCATGTCAATCTTGCTTTGTTACAGTGAAATTGTTTTTCAATTCAATATGTATTTCTAGAGAGATCCACAAAAAAATGTTTTACCCATTGTGATTTTCAGCCATTAAGGCCTCATCTGTCAATGAAACTTGACTCATAGATTGAATCAATGTTATTTTTTAGGGAAATCTGAATCTGCATTTTTTAAATGGGGGCTCTCACTTAAGATTTTAAATTTGCCCCTACCCCAACCCCAGGGGGCGGGGGTAGGAGGCGGAGTTTGATAACATTGGATATATTTTTAAAGAAATTTATGGCATATTCTTTTAGTTTTTCCAACTGATGTGTATTTCGCAAGAGATACAGGGTGGGCCATTTATGTGGATACACCTAAGAAAAAGGGGAATGGTTGGTGATATCAACTTCTTGGGTTTTGACCATGGCGGCCATTTTGAAGTTGGCCATTTTGGATCCAATTTTTTTTGCAATGGGAATAGGGTCATATCAATCATCAGATCTATTGAGAATTTCATGCACCAGGAAGAAGAAGGTGAACTCTGTCGGAACTGAGCAGGAAAGCGACAAATGCAGGATCGTCGGACAATACACTTTCGGTGAACTCCGCGGACTGGGTAAGTAAATGTGCCCCTGTGTGTGGATTAACTTTGTGTAAATCTCATCCACTTTGCTACAAGTGTATATTGTACTGGATTAGCCACGACAGGTATATCACATGTGGACCTATACCAAGGCCAACTTCTTGAAATATGAACCCTATGCCAGAAGTATATTCTTCACCCAACACTTTGTCACAAGCAGGACCCTAAACACCATTGTTCCTGCTTCCATATGGGGCTACTGTCGGACATTGTAATCATGCCATCAGAAGTCCCCTGGGAAGGCAGAGAATGTGCATATAGAAATTCACCCCCTGCGTTAAGTACATTTTATTTTGCAGGGAGAGACTGTGTAGTGTTCATCAATGAGTACCTGGTATTTATAAACAGCTTAAAATGGAATAATACGAGTAATCTTGTTGTAAATTAATCCAAAAGTTTATTGAAAACAACTACATGGAGATTCACTTGGGAATTTGAAATGACATTGACACTTGTATGCTCCATTCAAACCTTTCACATGGATAAACCACATCAGTCTTCTCCACACCTACAATGTGATGTCCTGTCCAGTGCTCTTGTGCACCTTTATTTTTTAGTAAGGCTCTTTGTCCCATTACCGGAAAAAAAAAAAAAAAAAAAAAAACGCGGCAGCCATTGTGACCAACATAGCAATTCTACGATGTCAGCAGGTACCGATAATCTTACTGACTGCATTCTCACAGCCTTTATATCCTACTATCAATGACTTCTCAATGTACCTGATGAATTTTGAAGTCACAAAATTGCTTCATATCCTTTTGAGCTAAAAGTATTTGTAAGATGTTCCTCAATGTCTTAATTGCCATCCAGTCTTCTCTTCATAAAGCATAACCATTTTATACAGTGGCGTAACTTGAAGCTAATGGGCCCCAGTGCAAGGTCTGCGCCAGGCCCCTGAATATAATGTATTGTTTATAGTATTACCACACACTGTGCACCCCCTCAAGTTACTCCCCTGATTTATCATTAGGTAGTGTCTTAACACACTCTAAAAATTGGAGTATGAGCTGTATTGGTGTCTTTTGCCACATCAGATTTACTATAGGGGTTTACATAGCTTGACAATATTTTTGCCATTTTGGCACACGTGTCTTCAAAATGTCTCTTCCTCTTTGTGCCACAGTTTTGTCCCACTTCAGAGAACTTACTCCATATTAATCATCTGAATCCAGATGTAGTAGACAGATTTATGAAGTTCAACTCATCAAAAAGGCTGCACATTTACACTATAGTATGCTATAGTTGAAAAGTTGTACTGCACAAATGTGTCGAGCACATCTGGATTCACTGGAGTTCTAAAACCTCTAAATGTTTACTTCAGTCATATCCAGACTGGGCAATGCTCCGTAAGCTAAATACAACAGTCACACACATCTGTGGTTTGCTAAAATATGGTGTCCAGCCAAGGTATTGTCTAGATTTGATACAACTGTAGAAATTCCTCAGTTATGAGAACATGCAACTCTCAAGAAATTTTGGAAATAATAAGAAACAGTGTATAATTTGTTTAGTAAAGAATGATTCAGCTTGATAAACTGAATACTGGGTATAACTATGGCTTCAGCCACTAAACTATAGTGAGAAATTGAGCTACTTATGGCAGCCTGTGTTTTCTCAATGCTTTCTGACCACAAGCCGCCATCAAATCAGGTCATGTTTCATCTTCAGAGAAGCTTTAGGGAAACTGAAACATTCTGATAATGATATAATATATAGTGTAATGTAATGTACACATTTTTTCTGTAAAAGGACACCACTTGTCAAAGGATTTTGTCTTTGTCCTGCCAAGCGTTGGATGGTGTTTTTACATTTTATTAAAGGGATTGCCTGGCCTGGGGGGGGGGTCTGTAAAAACACAGAAAAAGTTATCTTTACTTCCTCCGTTTCTCCGGTTGTCCCATGCCGCCGCCCGTCAGTGCCTTGACACAGTTTTTTAAAACAGAGTAAGGCATGGCCACCCATCAGTTAGATGCTGTATCAGGGGAGCAGAAGTAGTTGACCAGGAGGGCCTGCATCGGTAAACAAACAGCGGCATTGACAACCAGACGGGGTGGGACAACGGCAACCGTAAGGTTAACTTTTTTAATTTACAGACCCACTAGTCCAGTTTGTTTAAACTCCGGACAACGGCTTAAATTTCGAGAGAACGGCACGCTAGTAATTTTTTTGTCTAATGAAATCACAAAACGCAAGCTCATTGCCGATTGCTGAAACCGATGCAACCTATGTCCTTAAGAGGCTTTAGCAACAAATGTACCCGAACAAGCTACAAGCACAAGGGAACCTGAAATCCTGAGCTGCCGTCTTAACATCTCATGTTTCTAGATGCATAAAGAACTTTAGTGTAAGTGACTATGATGTGGTTATTAAAGACGAGTTAAGGTGAACGCATTCATTCAATACCCTGCAAGTTAAAATGTGTCTTAAGTGCAATTCATTGTGAAGCTGGCAGACTTGGGAGCCAGCCTGTTAATCGCACCAAGGCAGATAGTGTGAATTAGGCAGTATAGACTGCAAGCCGCAAGACTTTACTAAGGAACCGTCACAAGAAAAGTCAAAATTTACCCTGAGCTCAAACCACAAAAAAAGTCCAAATATAGCAGCCTGCAAAACAAGCCTTAACAGGAAACTAAAAATGTTGAGACACAAATAGTGCAGGGTCCTACAATATGACCCAGTAAAGGGCAGCAGTCCCTCATAGCAACTAAACACATTTTGGTTCCGATTCCAAAAAAGAAATGTGAACCATCCCTTTAAGCACTTTCCACTGCAACCAGTTAAGATTTTTCACTGATGGCTCTATCCATGGGATTGGAGCCACCATTTTTCTAAAAATGACTTTTATTGATCCCCGCTCTGACTAAAGCAGAGGAGAGCTGCAGCATATAGTCAAGCTATCTCACTTCCTAGTCTTTAGTAACAGAGCTCATCAATAAGAGGG